>NW_017729003.1:2672709-2689961 GCF_001723915.1 Gavialis gangeticus | reverse complement strand
ATCATAGATTGCATATGAAAACTATGGTATCTCATATATTTATCTTTTGTAAAGGCCAAATCTTACAATCTCTGTTCAGCCAAAACTTTATGTAAAAGAGAAAACTTGTGATTCTAAAGCCTGTATTCCATAGTTCAGTCACACTCATTGGCTTTCTTACCACTCTTTCACCAGCTCAGACTACACGACAGGCAGTGAGGAGGCCCAGGACCGGAATGTAAATGGTTCAGTACGACAGAAGAGTAAGAGAGAACGTTGTTGTCCAAGAATCACATACAAAAAAGCAGTCAGAAGTGATGTTGTTACCTGTAACTCTACACTGATTTTAGTGGTGATTTTTTTCTAAGTAAGGACTAGAGGTTTAGCTTTAACACTTTTATTTTGCTTACGTTATTTACTAACTTAAAGCTAACTTTATTCTTTACTTCTAGGAAATAGTTATTTTGGCATTATGCATTACTTCAGTAAGGATGATTTATGATGTTTTGAAATGGCAGCAGGAACTGAATCAAACTTGAGATATTAAATTCAGATATAAAGGATAAAAGACATCTCTTTATTCATCTTGTTAGTCATCTGACCCATAAACTGTAGAAGCTTACAGCTAAAAACATTTGTTTCACTTGCAACTTGCATTTTGCCTCTTTTTGAAAAAGGTATAGAAATGCATTTCAAATGGAATGATTTCCAGAACAGTTTATAAAGCAGCTTTTTTCTTCAGAAGTTATCGTTCATTTATTTTATATCTATTTTCTTTAATGGGATAGCTTTGAATGACTCATATAACCTTCTTTTTTATGCAGACTATGATTTGATGCACTTAAGATGTGTCCCCATGCAAATTAACAGTTCACAATAAGAACAAAAATAAACAGTACTGAGACTACTATCTGCAGTTATCCTCCTTTCTGGTGGTTGATATGGCCTAGAGATAGTCAAACAGCAAATTAAAAGAGATGAGAAGAAAAGGCAATCAATATGCTGCACTCACAAAAAGCCAGAAGCAAGGGCAACAGTTTTAATGTATCTTCAGTAAGTAAACAAGTATCATACCTTTTTAAAAATTCCATATATTCAGTATGCTTGATGAGGCCTGTCCTCATCATAATTGTTTGAAAACATTGCCGATCAATAGCCCAAAGTTTCACATTTACGAGAGCTGGAAAAAAAACAAGACAAGGGAAAAATTTAATTAGCAAATTTCAGATTTGAAGAAATGTTTGTGAAGTGCAGAGAAAATTAATTGTTTGTGAGAGCGCATGAAAATGACTAGCTTTTTACACACTTGAAAATATTAACATAAAACTAATATACTGGACAATGGACTGACTATGCACCATTAGGATACCAAATATAAATCAAATTTTACCCCAAAATCTTATCATAGTTTTCATGTCCATATATGTGAGGCGGTGGGGGGAGACAGAGGGATAAGAGGCAAAGTAGGGGTAATGCCTGAGCAAGAATTGTGTCATCAGAAAGTGAGTAAATGCCAACTGAAAATTATTATAGTATGGAGAAAAAGAAAAGAAAGAAGCATCTTTATTAATAGTTACCTGCAATAAGCCTTTTAATATGCACATCTTATGATGCTGCATAACTTTGGCATAGACATTCAATATGCCTGAGGTAGAATTGATCCAAGTTACATGGTTTTCTGTAAGCAGCATAGTTAAGATAGGTAGCAAACAAAATACACATTGGCTCTTTGGTGGAAATCTTAAGACTGTGTTCCACTAATTTTAAACCAGTCTATATGTGCTGAACTTATGTTCTGTTACAGGTTACAGGTATAGATTGATTTCCAATCACTTATACTGGTAAAAGTGTAATGTCTGTACATGACCTTTTTGGAGAAATTTTTGAGGAGTATCCTTGATTTATGGCAGAAAAGTTCATCAGAGCTTGATCCCACTCCTGTTAAAGTAAATAGAAAAAATCCCCCTGGCCTTAAGTAAGTTTAGGAACCCAATACTACTAGTTAGTTTACAGCATTGTGCCCATTTTGGAGGCAAACGCTTCTTTAACAAGAATGTTTTGAATGTTTTTTGTTTTTACTCTATGTTAAAATTATGGATTACAAAAACAAACCACCAACACAGATTCCCAGCCCAGAAATGTGGGCCACAGCTGGATGTTTTCATGCCACTGATTTTCCTCCTTATTTTCAGCTGCCAGTTGCTGAAAATCTGATTTAAACATTTATCTAGGTAGGGAAACAGTTTTATTGCCATAGCTATTTCCTGCAGTCATAAACCTATCTCACAGGAGAAGATCCAGACAGCTGCAAACAGAAAATGACTAGCCATGAGACAATTCCTCTATTAAAACTAAAGTCTGAAAAAAAATCTCTGCTGTAAAAAAAGTTTAATGTAAAATATTTTTTTCAACAATTACTTCTGAGAAATGAACTCTAACCTCAGAAAATGTTCATTAGAACAAAAAATATCACCGCAACCAGATTTTCAGATGACTGGATGTAAGATTTTTTTCATTGTGGCTTTGTCCCAGCTCCAGACCATGCTGTCACTGCTGCAAGGAGCTGAGGCAGAACCGTGATCTGCTGCCTGCACGGCTCTGCCCAGAGCATGAAGGCTGCAGATCACAGCTCTGCCCTGACTCTGGACCACACTATCATCATTGAAAGATCCCAGCCTGGCCCCAGAGCAGCTCCATGCCCTGCTGCGCTCCCTGCCAGCACTGCTGGGGCCAGTCTCCATGGAAACCCTGACCCCGTGCCATCACAATGTGGCTGCTGCTGGGGTCCCCATGAAAATTGCCCCCAGCCACATGGGAAATGGTGTCTACTCTTGGCCGGATCTAGGCTGCAGGCCAGACTTTGCCCACCCTGGTGTAGAAAGTAAGACAAACATTGAAGGGGTTATTTTAATATTTATCTTTTGTAGTTCAAGGAATCTGAATCAGTGACCTAGTGTTTTATAATAAGATGCTTCTGATTTATAAGGCTCAATAAAAGGATGCACTATATGTGAATTGGACCTCTGCTGTCTGGGTGTCCTGCTTTTCCAAATCAATTTGCTGCTTTTTGATGGAAGTTATTCCTATTTTAAAGAAGGAGGTGAGTGTTGTTTAGCAGATCATCAGGAAAAATCTTAGACAGGGCCTCTTTGTTCTTCTATTTATTGATAATTTTAGGGTTTTGTTTTTTTTTTTCAATTTCTACAATCAGTGAAATCCTGGCAAGCTAGCATGAGCAGAAATAAATATATGATACTCTCTCTGAATTCTAGTCCTCTCAAAAAATTAAATGATGTCCACTAGTTTGGCAATTTTAAAATTATTTGTATTCCACATATTGCATGATTGTCATTTATCCTTCATGCTGAGATTTGCAGTGCCTTGAATGTATATATAGCTACTGGTCTGGTGACGAATAGTAAAATAGTAATAACTTGGAAAGTGATGGAGTGAATATGAAATTAATGGATGGAGTGTGATTTCATGCATTTTAAGGTTGGACTAAAAAGTGCTTTGAGTCTTGCATTTAATTTTCCATGTGTTCTATCATAATATATCTATCTTCTTATCAAACTAAGATTTTTTGAAGTAAATAAAGCTATTTTAAGTACAGTTCTAATACATGTTAAAGGAAAAAATGTTCTGATACTATGAAGTACCTTACTGTACTGATAAAATGTTCTGATACTATGAAGTACTATTCTTCAATAGTCATTTTTTGGTTTCAGTAACAGGTCATAAAATGAACATTCTTTTATAAGGTATCCAAGCTGTAGCCATATTGACCTAGAGGAAAAAGAAATCAGGACTTGTAGAGATGACACCTTTTATTAGATCAACAAGATTTTTGCAAAAAAAATCTTCGATCGCAAGCTTTCAGGCACAAACACCCTTCATGAGGCATTGGATAAAAGATTGTAAAAGTTCTCCTGGGTAGAAATGAAAGTTCATATTTCATAGGATTTCACAGAGGAGTCAATAGATGGAAAACTTTTGGGCAGTCAGTTCATAGCTGGTACCTGCCTGCCCAGAGGAGTTTTTCATCTGTGAAATCCTATGAAATACGAACTTTCATTTCTGCCCAGGAAAACTTTTACAATCTTTTATCCAATGCTTCATGAAGGGTGTTTCTGCCTGAAAGCTTGCAATTAAAGAATTATTTTTGCAAAAATCTTGTTGGTCTAATAAAAGATATTATCTCTACTATGAGTCCTGATTGCTTCATTCTTTTATAAAGCTTTTGTTTGAAAACACAATTTTCAGATTGGCATGATTGCTAAACTGGAGATCAAGTTGAGAATGCTTTGAAGACAGCAATGAAAATATTTAAGTAAAATGACTCTTTTAAATCCATCTGTTCAATGTTTGGTTACAAGAAACAGTATTTTAATAAACATTATGAATTCAAATCTAGTCAACCACTAACTTGTTTCCCACTTCTCAAATTAGAACTATACTGACCATTTGATTTCTTGGGTATCAGTACCTATTGACAAGAATGTACTCTTTTTGAGAAATAGAATATTAAGGATTTTGATTATAAAAAGTCCTCTTCCTCCATGGTCTTACTATCGAGGTGTGAAGGAGATGTGTGTCCATCAAATAGTATAACCTGAAGAAAATAACCTGAACATTTCCCAGATTCAGATAGAATTGAGATTTATGTCAGGATGGCAGAGCTCAATATTCTGAAAGATATCCCACCCTTCTTTTCTATACTTCATTCTGATTCCCTTATTAGGAGTTCAGACACTAGCTCAACCTTGTTACTCTTCCAGTAGACAATCTAAGCAGAGAGTAGGAACAGATGTTCTTTGCTACAAACATAGTCAAAAGAACACTTGATAAAAACTGTACCATCTCCCCACTTTAGACAAAAAGTCTGTATTCAAATATATCTGACTTAATGGATTCATCATCTATTGTAAATGATGCATTGAAAATATAGATACTAAAAAAAATCTGGTACTGGTGTCATTCACAGTTAATAGGCATTTAGAGTGTGTTAATGTTCAGTGACCATGACCAGACCATGGCAGGTAATAGCAAATGGATTCAGCTGCACATCTGATGGCCAGATACTTGCTATTACATATCAGAGTATAAGTCATAATAGTGCACATAAATAACCCTACGAATGTTTGCCAAGAAAAAAATATTCCGTTTCGCATCTTGGCACAGGGCATACCTTCTTGTCAAAAAATCATAGGGCCATAGGTGCTTATGGTATTTAAGTCACTATTATGACTTAAATCTGTAACTGACAGCAATTACAGATTTAAATGCCATTGATAGTTTATATGAGTTTGTAGAAAATACCTAGATTTAGAGTATATTTTGCTTGCTACAATAGATTCATGTGTGCCTATAAAGATACCAGGTATCTCTTAAGTACACTCCAGTACAAAAAAAATGCATAAGCTGTAAGCAGTCATTCATTCTTCCTTGATCCATAGAAGCCTACTGAAATATTATATCCTATTTTACTTCAAAATATATTTGAGTGGTATGTCATTGCTATATGGAAACTGACACAGCCACATTTGTTCCTTTTGTCCTGAAAACATAAAGAATTCTCCCGAAAAGTAATCTAGTGCATCTCAAACTACTCTTCTACTGTAAAAGTATTACATAAAATTAGTTAAAATAAGTAGAAAAAAATCTTAATCATGCCAATTTATTTAATCAAAATTTGTGGGAGGTACTCAAGGAATTCTCCATTGAGTCCCAAGCATATCTGTTCAATTACAAATGAAGAGTCTCATATTTTAAGGTACTGAACACTTAATGGGAGATGCTAAGCATTCTAAATTCCTTACAAACATAATGTCTTCAATGGGAGTCAGTTGTCAGTGTCCTCCAAACCTTGGAAATTTCCATCCACACCGTTTTATTTATATATATAAATGAAATGAAAATAACCCTTTAAATTTACCACTGTATCACTAATTATACATTCCTAAATAGTTTATGTAGGACAAAAAAGTACCTTCAAATGACTAATTCATCACGCCTTAACTGATGTGTTTAGAATCACTAGTAAAACATATAATGTCTAGTGCCCTGTGGCAGGGCGTTGTCCATGCCTGCCACTTTAAGGGCTGTAACTGATAGCATCCAGGTGCTTGGTTTCAGTGGCCATTTTACAGAGCAGCTATAAATACGGAAGCAACAGTTTGCTGCTAGGAGCCATAAGAGAGACATCAGCTGGTGGAGCTGAGGCTCAGGAATAGCTTGGAGATCCATGGGCTGGGGCTATGGGGATGGAGGAGGCTCCCGATCCTGGGCATGACATAAAACTGCACCCTGCCAGAGAAAGGATGCCCAGTGGGACTGCTGGTGCTGCAGCAGCCCCATAAAATGCCAGGCCAGTTACCTCAATGGCAAAAGGTAAGTTGGGATTGCCTAATACCCTTCATCTCTCACACAGTCCTAGCTGGGTAATGCCCAGGCCTGTGAGAGCTTAGAAAGGCCTGCAGCTCAGTTTACAGCAGAGTTGTGAGGGTAAAAGCAGGCAAGCAGCTTAGACCTGACCCAAGGTACTCAACTGGTCCATACTGGGGCCAAGACCCAGAGAGGGGTTAAAAGGGCCAGGAGCCCACCGCACAGGATGCCCACAGAGCAAAGAGGCTCAGGATCCTGACTGACCTGAAATGGGGCCAGGGCCTAAGGGGGAGCTGGAGGTCCCAGGGAGCGGACCACAGATAATGGGTGAAGGGTACAGCTAAGTTTAGCTGTCTGAGATGCTATCTGTGAGGCTTGGACCACTGTGTAGGTGTGGAATTAAGCTGCAGATAGTCCCCTTAATATTGCTGTTCAGAATGGGCAGCCTCTTGCCTGATTAACATCACAATCATGTATCATCAAGGCATGGCAGGTGAGAGAGCCAGGTGGTTAGCCCAGAGACAGCTGGGCGGGTCAACATTGAACTGGCCCTGGGAAGGCCCCCTGTTACATACCCTTTATAAACTACTTACAAATATACACTTAATACAAAAGGTGCTTTTGTATACTGAATGACATACATTTATGTGCCACGTGTAGATAACGATAATTCAGTGATACATACTTTGAAAAAATTGTATGTATTTGTTACCTGTCAGAGTTAAAATTCTTTGTCAAATATCTATAAAGTCACTTTTTAACAGATTTTCATTATTTGCATGTGTGAGCTCTAAGATGTATAATGGAGGAGTATAATGGAGAGCATACAGATGTGTACGCACACACTAATATACACATATGCACACATATATACAGATACATAAATACACACAGGGTTCATCTACGCATGTGCTTTACTGTGGAGTTGATTAATTAGCTCTGCAGTAAAGTGACACAGTAAACATGTGAAATTAATTCCACCAAAATACACATCTGGCCAGTGACAGGGGCTGGCTGGGGCAAAAGGGTGCTGAAGTGCTGGGACTGCCTGCCACCTAGCCCCAAACTTTAGCACCCTTGTGCCCCAGTCAGCCACTCTGCCACCCAACACCAACCCCTGGAGCCCAGGGCCGACCCCGTGCCCCGCATGCTCCATGCCACTCTGGGATTGCTCTGCCTCAGTTAAATGTGCTACAGTTCCAGGTGCAAGTGCAGATGCTGGGCTTTAGCACATCACATTAATATATGTGTAGATGCACCCAGCCACACATATATAATTGTAATGTGAGATTATATTAATATTTAATAACAGAAAATATTCTGTTAAAGATAAAGCAATGATACTTATGCATCTAACTTATATATTCTTTATGCATCTTATATACTTATAGATATTATATATAATGTGCATTTATACTTTTCAATGCTTAACATTTTATATGTGTAATCTCCTTTATATGTAATATGCATAAAGGTTAATCATTGATCAACTTTAGCTACAACCTTAGCACCTTTTTGGACTGGTAACAAAAAGGAAAGATGATAATCTGCAGGGTTGTGCAAAGTTTTGGTGGCTGATTTGATTCAGAGATTTGGCCTGATTCAGTGGCCAAATCTCTGAATCCAAATTGAATTTGGAGACCCATTAAAAGGACCAAATTGAATAGGAAGCCTCTAAATCAATTCAGAGAGGTTTGGAAGTCTTGTAGCAAAGAGAAACTGAGAAGAGGAAGGGAGATGCACTGATCTTCCGTATATGGAAAAGGCTGGGGGGGGAGAAAGACTTCTCTGATATTGACATCTGTATATGTAGCTGACCAGTGACTGTGAGCTACCAGCTCTGCTGCATTCATCCCACTCTGCCTTAGTACACACAAATGATATGAGTTTTGCTTTCAACAGTTTGAGGTGCACTTTTGCAGAAACCCCTGCACCTATTTCCTTGAAACCTGGCAGGTTTCATGACCTCAGAAGGGACTACCATCCCTGCTGCGTTCATCTGTATTTGCAAAAAAATGACAAAGCTATAGGTATTTTAGTGATTCCCCGTTATAGTCTATGGCTAAATCTCCAAATCGGTGCCAAATCTCTGAATCCAAATCAGCCGAATCGAATCAGGACAGTGATTCGATTCACCAAATTGAATCACTGTCCCTCTGAATCACCTGAATCCAAAGCAAATACTTGCTGCTTTGTACAGGCCTAATAATCTGTGAATTTTCATTTTGCATTATTCTAAAATAATATTTATGCTCATCAGCAGAGATTTCCTTCAGCAGGGGGAGATGACACAATTCTAGCTTTGAAGAAGCTCATGCCCTACTAAAAATAATCTAAGAAAATATCTTTTTATAGCTTATTTGAAAATGCTTCACATTCTGCCATATTTGAAACAGGTAAGCTGCTTATGGGTTTCCTCCTGTCACTCCTACTTTTTAATGTAATGTTTCTGGGCTAGCCAAGTGACTGACAATACAAAGTCTACCTGTCAATCCTCTACCCTCAAGCCACTTGCTTCCCCAAGATTTCTTCTTGTAGGCATGCAACTTCAAGAAGAAGTAGATTGACCGCACTGGTGGAAGATAGGCAGTCTGGGTAGCTTGCTTAGGAGCAATTTTTATTCAATTGGATGGGAGAAAAAAAGGATACGATAATGAACAATCAAGTCACAATAACCATCCTTGATAGATTTAGGACCCTTGACAAGAGAAAGGATGTAGGTTTAAGTATTTGGAGGTAGTGATTTAAAGCCTTTGGAGAAAGATGTTGAAAACATTATAACAGTAGGATTTATAGTGACATTTTAGCTTTAGTCATGGGACAGAATTATCAGGCTTTTTCAAAAAGGAACATATGGACTTACTTCTTCCTAACTAAAAGAAAGGCAAAGGCACCATTACAACTGGAAAAAAAAAGAAAGGCTATAAGCTCAACCCAGTGAAATAAAATTTAGTGCATGATAATTATATGTTTTGCTACTTAAATCCTTCTGTAAATGGAATGTGGTAGGCCCCTGTTGGGTTGGTTTTTTCATTTTTTTTTTTTAATTGTCTGTGTTTTACCAAAAGTGGTGAAAATGGCCAGGCTGGAGCTTTGAAATTACTCATCCATCCCTGTCCTTGGGAGCTGTCTGCTGCTGAGGCAGGCTCCAAAACTGGAGCCCAGCAGAGACAATGTCCTCCTGCCCCAGCAGCAAGCAGCTCTCAGCCTCAGCTCCACATGGGGGACACTGTCCCAACCAGGCTCTGTGCATGGAGCCCACCCCAGCAGCAGGCAACTCCTTTGGGCAGGGAGCAATGACCCCAAGCAATGCCCCCCCACATGTAGGCCATGTGCCCCTGTGTAGAGTCATGGCTGGGAGCTGCCTGCTGTTGGGCAGGGGGACATAGTTGTGGCTGGGCTCTGCACTTGGATCCTACCCCAGCAGCAGGCAGCTCCCAGGGCCAGGGAGTAATCTCTCAGCCCCAACTGCAATTGTGGAGCTGCATCTGGGAGCTGCCTCCTGTGAGAGTAGATGGACATTGTCTCAGCTGGGCTCCACTCTTGAAGCCTGCCCCAGCAGCAGGCAGCTCCTGGGGGAAGGGAGCAAGGTCCCAGCCCCTGCTCTAATTGGAAAGTTGGGGCCAGGAGCTCCTTGCATGGGAAGAATTCCCTACCCAGCCCAGAGCTGGCTGAGATCTGCCCCAGAATGGGACAGGTTGTGGCCAGCCCTGGGCTGTTCCCAAATTTTACCATGAGGACGTCATGGGAGACCAAGTCAAAGGCTTTTCTGAAATCTAAATTGATGACATCAACCTCTTCTCCTTTGTCCAGGTGATATGTCACCTGGTCATGGAAGGAAATGAGGTTGGTCAGGCAAGACCTACCTGCAATAAAGCCATGTTTGCTATCTCTCAGAATGTTGCCTTACATTAGCCTGTAGTTGATGGTTTCTTTGATGATTTTTTCCAAGATCTTTCCAGGGATTGAGGCCAAACTAATTGGCCTGTAGCTCCCTGCATCTTCCTTCCTTCCTTTCTTGAAGATAGGCACCACATTGGCCTTTTTCCAGTCTTTAAGAACCTCTCCTGAGTGCCACAAGTTCTCAAATATCCTCACCGTTTGTTGTGTTATGGTGTCAGTCAACTGTACTAGAAATAAACAGTGTTCAAAAGGAAACCAACAAATCTTAAACTTTGCTGATTTGAGGATTCAGTACAAACTTATAATGATTATTACAGCTGATAAAAAGATTAGAGTAAAAGAGCAGGGCTTCTGAACTAACCTAAGTAAAATACACACTTTTTCATATTGTCTGCCAAGATCTAAGACATAGGCTCATTTGAACCTGAATTACTAAATGCAATCCTTGAGTTGTTTCAGTTACATGGACTTAAAACAAAAGAAATGATTGCATGAATTACACAAACTCTTCATGTGAAAAAATCCATCATCAATATGCTAACAGAAGGCAGTATTCTAAAAGACAGCCAACATAGCTTTCTTGTGGGCAGGTCATGCCTGACCAACCTCATCTCCTTCTATGATCAGGTAACTCACCACATAGATCAGGGAGATGAAGTCAATATCATATACTTGGATTTCAAAAGGGCCTTTGATTTGGTCTCCCACAATGTCATCATGGTAAAATTGGCAAGGTGTGGCCTCAACAACTTGGTGGTCTGATGGCTAGGAAACTGGCTCCAAGGTTGGATCCAGAGAGCATTAATAGATGGAACTGAGTCAACATAGCAAAAGGTGACCTGTGGTGTCCCTCAAGGCTCAGTACTCAGACCAGTACTTTTCAACATTTTCATCAATGATTCAGACACAGGTGTGGAAAGCGTACTGGGAATGTTTGCAGATGACACCAAGTTATGAGAAAGTGTGGTCACGCTGGAAGACAGGCTGAGGATACAGGCTGACTTGGACAGACTTGTAAAGTGGGCAGATCTAAACCTGATGAAGTTTAACACCAAGAAATGTAAAGTGCTCTATCTGGGGAGAAATAACCCACAACATGCTTGCAGGCTGTATGGTGCTGCACTAGCCAGCACCACAACCAAAAGAGACTTGGGGGGTCATGATCAACTATGAAATGAACACCAGTGCAATGCTCTAGCCGACAAAGTGAAAAACACTCTGGCATGCATCAACTGATGCATCACAAGCAAAACTAAGGATGTCATCCTCCTGCTGTAGTCAGCATTGGTGAGGCTGCAGCTGGAATACTGGTCTTCTGCCATACTTGGTAATCTTCCTGCACATCAGGATGGTTTGGTCCTGTACTGTCGGTAAGGCTTCCTTAAAGTACAGCCAGCTCTCCTGGACTTCTCTCCCCCTCAGACTGGCTTCCCAAGGGATCCTGCCCATGAGCTCCCTAAGCGAGCTGAAGTCTGCTTTTTTGAATTCCAGAGTCTTTACTCTGCTGCTCTCCATCCTTCCTTTCCTCAGGGTCCTTAACTCAATCATTTCATGGTCGCTGATGCCAAAGTTGCCACCTACTAGTACATTCCCCACCAATTTTTTTTCCTGTTTGAGAGCAGCAGGTCAAGAAGAGCATGGTTCCTAGTTGGTTGCTCCTGCACTTGCACCAGGAAATTGTCTCCAACACTCTTCAAAAACTTCTTGGATTGCCTGTGCACTGCTGCATTGTCCCCCCCAGCAGATATCAGAGTGATTGAAGTCACCCATGAGAACCAGGGCCTATGATCAGGAAACTTTCACAAGCTGTTTGAAGAATACCTCCCCCACTACTTTCTCCTGCTGAAGTCACTTCTGGCTGGCTGCTGTGGGCAGTCACTACCCCCCACCCACACACACACCGATACGGCTGCTGGAAGCTGCAGGCAGTCCCTGCTTGCCAGCACTAATAGTGCAGATGATGGCTATGGGTGGTACCTGCTTACTGCCCACTGCTTGCCACCTCCCCCCACTCACCACCAAAACCACTGCAGCTGCCTGCAGGCAGTCTCCACTTGCCACCACCATGCGGCCACCTGCAGACAGTCCCCACTCACCACCGCCACGCCCCCACTGCCAACACCACCACCACCGCCTGTGGGTGATTGCTGTGCCCCTCCAGCATGAGGAGGCATGCATCATTTATTCTAAGAACCCTCATACTTGGCATCTTCCTCACCCCCACAATTGTACCCCCAGTTCTGTGTGTACTCTGGTGTACTCTTCAGAACCCACTGCTTTGTAACAAGGCAACTTCCTTGTGCAGGGTATTATGTCTCAGGAAAATGTAAAGAGCAGGGGAGAAGGGGTGGTTTCATCTCTGAATGCCTGTACTGCTTCATCTCCCAGAATCATTTCTAGAGGTGGAAATTTCCCACCACTAGAAATGGACATTTGTACATAGCCATACGATACATATAAGAAAAACTATAGTTGCTTCCGTTTTCACAACTATTACTAATGATTTTGGGGATAACTATATCTCAAAATCAACTTATCTTCAAAATACATGGGGAGAATTGGGCACTTTAGAATAGGAATCACAACAAACACCGTACTCAGTGTAGTGCTGGGGACTGAGATTTAGGTCCTTGGCAATTTACACAAAGATATTTCCCCACCCCACTCCCCGCCCAAAAGTATTTACAGTCCTGAACTCTCTTCTGGAGTTAGCAGACCTCAGTCCTGTCTTTCAAAACCCATTTGGAAGAACGGGGAAGTTTTTTTGTGATGGCTTCCTTTTATCCAACATGTCAGTGGCTAGAACATTCATACACAGTGTGCTGTGGACATTCATGCACAGGACTGCTCTCTCTCTGAAAGGTTTCAAAGACATATCTCTCATAGAAGTGCTCAAATTACAGGGCTTTAGGGTATCTTTGGAGAATTCTAGGATGGGAGGTACTTTCAATCCCTCCTGTTGAATTTTTTCCATTTTGAATGGAACAATTAAATGTTCATTGGACAAGGAGAGAGCATGAGTGGGAATGGGCATTATTTTGTGGGAGCAGGAAAACCTGAGTCCAGGTCTCTGCTGTCTGACAGTGTTCTTGCTAGTCAAATAACAAAATATTTCCAGAAATCAGTGCAAGAATCTATGACGTCATGTGCTCATGAGCATGTTTTATGAATCAGTGAATTAGAATTAAAGGCCACAAACCTTTGTTAATAAACATGCAGTTGAACCTCTGCATGTGTGCAAAGACCCACTGAAGTCAATGGGTCATCTTCACAGGTCCTAATGTAAGATTGGGACCTTATGCCATACTGCACTCTTGTAAGATTTGCAAGATGAAATCAAGGCCAGTTTTTCCATTGACTTTAGTGGAACTAGAATGTACCTTGCAGCCTATAAGGAAAACAGTTATATAGGTTTTTGTATTAAGTTCAGACTTTTGTGGGGTTTCTTTTATCTTTTCATCTTCCAAAGAGATTTACATTTGCTGACCTTGCAGCTGCTTGTAGCCCCAGTAGATCAATTCACACATATATCACGGTGAAGGACTAGGGCCTAAATAGACACAAAATATGACACATGGCTATAAAATAAAAAGTGTGCGAGAGGAAACACAAGGTTGACAGTAACAAAAAACAAGGTTGATTTTCTCCTTCTTACCATTACACCATGAAGGACTTCTGTCTATAACTAACATTATTTGTAAGTATTTTTCCCTTACAAAAGAATATATACCATTTAAAATGTAGTACTATTATAATATTAATAACAGTATCAATATATGTATTTGTTAAGTTTATATAAACATTCCACAAGAATTTCATTTAAAACACAAAAAAAAATTAATATTAATACAGTATATCACTCACCCTTTTCAAGAAACATGATATTTAAATGATTTTACCCCTTTGGCTAGGGACACAAATTACAAATAAAATAATATAAGTGACTGGAAACCAGTCAAAATCTGTAACACAACAGGGCTAGGGACAGACATTCAAAAAGCCAGAGCCTGAATTGATTCAATTTTTGCAGGTTAGTCTAACCTACCTAGATCGAACTAATTTGCGAGTGAATAGACATTCACAAAATGCAGGCGCATGACTGCAGTGGCTCAGGACAGGAGCCGGGGCATGCTAGAGTATGCTCTTACCTGCAAGGAAGCTGTGCTGGGGGGGTGGGGGGGGCAGCCCTGGGAGTAGCTTGGAGTGAACTGGCCAGGGATAGTGTTTAATTCCCCCCTCTCTGTCCCACGGGCATGGACCCAAGCCACGGCCTGCCTGGCACTCCCCCTTCACTGCTGTAGTAGCAGGGCCAGTGGCACCTAGATGCCAGCCAGCATGGTCCCTGAGGCAGAGGGGACATGGAGGGGAGTTATTCCCCCCTCTATACCCACTGCCCTTAAGGGACTGCAGCTAGGGTCTCCTTGCCCCAACCACTGCCACTCGCTTCCTGTGCAGGGCTAGTGGTGGGATAAGCCCCCTCCCTTCCCCTCTGCCAGACACTGGAGGGAGGGGGGAATAACTCTCCTTCCTGGTCCCTGCCTATGGGATCCTGTCATCCAGCTTCTGGCCAGGCCTCTGACCCTGCCACTGTAGCAGTGAGGGGGTAGGGCCCTGAAAAGGCAGCAGCCCCTGTCCTGGTGTCCGGGAAGCACGAACCTCTTCCCTGTGGCAGGGGCCATTGAGCAGGGGTCAGAGCTTCTGCAGACTGCATGGGGCAGGCAGTGGCACTGGACCTCTGAGGGGGTCATAGCCCCCTGAGCCTCTCTAGTGCTACTGCCAGTCATCTGCAGCAGTTTTCTCTGCCACACAACCACCCACAACATGCCCTCTCCCCACCCCAGCAGGAAAAGACTCGCACTCCAGGACCCAGGACAGGGACTGCAGACACTGTGCATCAGGGTTACTCTTCCCTCACTGCTCCGGGGATGGAGGCAGGACCAGAGGTCAGCTGGTTTAGGCGGAGAGGAGGGAACAGGGTTATACCCACCTCTCCACCTGAAGGACGACAATGGGATCTGCTTGCCCTGACTGCCACCACCACCACTCGCTCCTTGCAGGGATGGAGCAGCAGAATAAATCCCCTCTTGCCCCCTCTGCCAGATGCTGTAGGGGGGGCAATAATCCCCCACCCTGCTTACCACCTAAGGGGGTCATGCTGGCAGGCCTCTGGCCCCACCCCCACTGGAGTGGTGAGGGGGGAGCAACCCGGATGAGAGCTCAGCCCCTGTCACAGTGTCCCAGAGCATGAGCCTCTTCCTGGTGGGAGAACTGCACTGCAAGTGGGAGGGCCGCACTGCAGGGTGGGGAGAGCTGCTGCAGTCTGTGCAGGGCAAGAGGTGGCAGTGCTAAGGGGTCTTGGGGATATGGCACCCTCCAAGGCCTGATGCCACCACTTGCCCCACACAGTCCACAGCAACTCTGGCCCCCACTGGCGGTCCCTGCACTGAGAAGAGACTTGCGCCCCTCAGACACCAAGACAGGGGCTGCTGCCCCCCTCAAGTCCATGCCCACTCACCACTCCAGCAGCAGGATCAGGGGCCTGGCCAGAGGTCAGCCTGTAGGGCCCCTTAGGCAGTGGCACAGGGAGGGAGGTTCCCTTCTCTCTCTGGCATTTGTCAGAGGGTGTGGGGGTGGGGGGTGGCTTGTCCTACCGCTTACCTCACACAAAGAGTGAGCAGCGGTGGTTGAGGCAGGCATACCCCAGCTGCAGTCCCTCAGGGGCAATGGGGGCAGAGAGGGGAATAAACCCCAGTCTCTGCCCCCTCTGCCTACACTGGTTTGCGCTCAATCAGTTAAATCTGATACTACATTCAACCAGGTTTATCTCAAACCAGTTTTGGACATTTTGAAACTGGTTTATGTGCACTGAACTTCTGTTCTGTTACAGGTTTAAACCAGTTTCTGATCATGTAAACCAGTTTATGTGCAACTTCTGTCCTTAGCCCAGAAGTTCAGACCACATAAACCACTTTCAAAATGGTCAAAACTGCTATAAAATAAACTTGGATGAATGTAGTATCAGACTTAACTGATTTAGGTTAAATCAGTTTATTGAATTTCTGTCCCAGATTCCCTTCTGATTCAAGTTAATATACAGTCCCCCAGCATCCCAGGGTGCTTTGAAAACTCCCCCTCATAGGGTAGGCAGGCTAGTCTTGGCCCAAGTTGTCTCCTCCAGCTGAGCAGGAAGGCATGCCCTAGTGGTCCCCAGCTTCTGGCCTGCACCACTGCAGACATGTGGCTGCATTTCAAGAATCAAAAGTAAATGCCTGTTCACTTTCTTATTGGTTCAGTCTACACAGCTTAGATTAACCTGTGAAGACTGAATTGATTCAGCGTTGGGCTTGTTGACTGTCTATACTTAGCCTTTATCTCCAATCAGCTAAGGAAAGAGAGGAAGAAAGCTGCCTTTCTTGCCTCCTTTATCTTTTTGAACTTGCAACAGAAATATGTCAGAAAATATTAAAGTAGAAAAATAAAAACACAAACTTCAATCATGGATTGAACTACAGTTCCACTGTAGATGCCATGTGAAAACAAGGTAGAGTTAAAAAAAGAATAAGTGATAATTTGCATTTGACATCTGTCTAAATGAATTAACGTTATGACCAATTCCCTTAGTGTTGCCAAAAACATACATTATAACTATTGTACATTACAATACAATACAATTCTGCCTGCTAGAATTCACCATTCAGCGCAAGGTAGCAAAGGCAAGCAGTCAGGTGGTGGCCCTAGATTTTAGGAGGGAAAACTTCAATGAGCTAAGGAGGATAGTTGGAGAAGCGCTGAAGACTCAGAGGGGAGGGGAGCCAGGTGTCCAAGGGGAGTGGTCGCTCCTTAAGGAGACGATCCTCCAAGCCCAGAGGAAGGTAATCCCCAGGAGGGTCAAAGGGGGCAGGAGAGCATATAAGCCTCCATGGCTCACTAAAAACATCCGGGAATGTCTCCTTGCCAAAAAGGAGGCTTACTCCCAATGGAAAGGA
>NW_017729003.1:2654111-2671914 GCF_001723915.1 Gavialis gangeticus | reverse complement strand
GAAGGTTTAAGTTGGACATCAGGAGGCGCTACTTCACGGTCAGGGCGGCTAGGGTCTGGAACCAGCTTCCAAGTGAGGTGGTGCAGGCTCCCACCCTGGGGGTTTTTAAGAGGAGGTTGGATGACCACCTTACTGGGGTCGTTTGACCCCAGTGCTCTTCCTGCCATGGCAGGGGGTCGGTCTAGATGATCTGCTCAGGTCCCTTCCGACCCTAGAAACTATGAAACTATGAAGAAGGTATTTTTCTGCCCATTGAGGTCAATTTTAAAAGGTCCTTTGAATCAAGTGGATAGTGGAACACAAGATTTACAGATAAAACACTAATATGTGTAATATTTTAAAATAAGTATTCTAAATATTTTAGGATGCTCACACAGCACTTAAAATCTGTTATCATCTTTTCCAGTTTTCATTTGCTTAGTGAAGCCTTTCAAATGTTTTCAAGGATCGCTAAGTGAATCATTCTAAGTATATCCGTTGCTAAATATTTTAGTGGAATTGCCTTGCATACTATACTGGGTTCATGAACTCTCTGTTGTTTTTAGCCTACTATATTTAAATAATCATTTAACTGATATGTGAATAGCATAAATTGGAACAATCATAGGCAAAGTACATACTGACACCTTCAGAATCCTTCTGAAAGTGAAAAATTGTAAAATTTTCCATAAAATATGTAAGCAACTTCCCTGTTTATAATAATTACTTTTCAAGTAAGAACTATTCTGAGGCAGAAGAACTTAATTTTCAGCTACTTTTATGGTTTATATCTTATAAAATAATGATGAGAACATATGCACATTTGATTAGATAGAAGTAGCATATTGAATTATTTTATCCCTCCAGATATATCATGAATCATGAATGAGCCACCAACTGACTCCATATCTGGATATTGAGAAAAGTGTTATGTAGGGGAAGTACTTAACAGTTGAAGCAGACAGTGATAAATATTTGTACTCTAAAACACTTATGTTCCAAATGTCTAATAATGGTGAGAGCAGTAAGGAGGCAAGTTCATTCTAATGCCAACAATCATTCAATGCTCCCTGTAACTGATATCTGTACTTGTAAATTGTATCGTATTTGTTGAAAATAGTGTGGTAATAATATACTTGGACAAATAAAGCCACAATTAGTTGTAGAAACCCAGTAAAATGTTTATTTTGCCATTTAATGCATTTAAAAAAAATTCAACTAACAACTATCAGCCCATGATGAGCTAATGAAAATAAGAATTTGTTTGGGTTTTCTTTTTGGTTGTCTTTGCTAGTATTAAAAATATTAGTTTTCAAAAATCAAAGCTAATAAAAATGCAGAGAGATAAAAAGGCTTTCTTGTTGCATGCTAAAGACTGAAATGTGGCTGATACATGTTTGGCTCTCAGGGGGTGGGGAGGTGAGAATGATGAGAGGAGGAGCCAGAGATAAGAAGAAAGGAGGGGGAGAAAGCAAGCTGGCATTTTACCTGAATAGTAAGTATGAAATGCATTGCAGGATGTCTCCGAGTGATCAGAAAGCACCCCCTGGAATACCATTTCTTATTATTATTTTTAGAAGGGGCAGCTGTTTGTGTTAGGCTAGGTCTTTGCAATCCTCAGTAAAAACTGTCTGGTATATGTCTATAGTGCCAACCAGGGGACATACCATCTTTTATGGGTAATAATGGAATTTTTAGATGAGCTGTCCTTTTACAATAACTCTTGGAACTCTATCCTGTGTTTGCATGTGTATGTATGAAAGGAGGACAAACACCAAACCCCATGAGCTCCTCTGCTGTGGGCAGTTTTATGACTCTAAATACAAGCATATCCTAATAATTATCCTCAAAACAGTCAGTAAGATGGGTCCTTGTATAGGCCTTCTGAAACTAAACTTATATTTTATAAGCCGATAATCAAAGCTTAACACAGGGTACTCTGGATCAGTTTTCTCTTTTGCTTCCATTTTCTTTCTTGAAATTCTAAGCCCTGTTTATTTTGTTTTATGAGATAATATATTACCTCTAGGTACTTGAAATGTCAGAAATGTACATTAGAAAACCACGCTATACACTTAAGCAAGGATATCAAAAAGGTAATTTCCTCACTTGAAGGCATTATGGCAATTGTTGATGAAAAGGAGGCCAAATGCTTGAATATTCAGGTTGTTTTCAGGTCATAAATAGGATTTATATTTTGATTCATACAGTCTTCTAATAAAAAAACAAGAGCCTACCCTTTACCAGGGGCAGTGGAATGATAAATACAGCGAAAAAGTTGTGCAAAGAGCCTGGCATAGTGTATGCTTATGCTTGGTTTGTATCTTTGCTCTAGTTAGTACTAAAGAGATGATTTTCATAAGTTCTAGCTATATAACCTAATTCACTTAAATTAAAAAAATATATATTTTTAAAAATCAGTTGTGTTTATCTCAGATCTTTAGTTTCATTTTCAAAATGCTGAAACATGTTATGTTCCATTTTACACATATGTCACAAACACCAATATGATTTATTTTTTACCCCCAAACAGGAGCATTAGCATATGTTATATATGCATGCCTCATGCTATTCTTTTAGCCTTTGGGATTGACATTTTCCAAGTTCTGCCTCTGGCTAATTTTGGGGGGAGGGGAAGAAATTTCAGCTAAGTTTCAGCTAAAAAGTTAAGCCATTTCTGAGAACTAGGTTAGATAAAAATATATTGCTTTACCTCTAGAAAACAAGCAACAAACAAAACTAAGTAAAAATATAAACAATGTATTAAAAACTCTAGTATCTCCATATTTTGGGGAAGAGATCAGAAATATAGCAGATCATTCTGGTATCTGAGAGATGACTTTGACAGTCCTGATAAATTCACCCTAATTTCACCAAGATACAAGCCTTGAAAAAGGCTTAGCTCACACATGCTCAGTGAAAATGTGTTACAGTTGGGTCACTAAAGTCTCAGAAGATCCTTTTTGCACCTACTATGCTGCAGAATTTCACAGCTCCTGTTTCCCAGCTGTGTTGCATATATATCACTCCCACACAACAACTGAACATATCCTGTACTGGGCTGCAGGATTTTCCAATAGATGCTCATTCTGGCTGTTTTGGCACACTGTGGACTTGGGCACTATAGCTATTTTCTTAGTGCTCCCCCATCCAGGAGAAATATCCAGGAGCAAAGAGCCACACTGGCATTTAATATAGGATGAGGAAACAGAGAAAAGTTAGTTGTAGAAGCTACAGGTATGGAGGAGCAGGGAGAGCAAGGACGAGGAGTTAGGATAGCTGGGAACTGGAGCAGGAGGAATGTTGTTTAAGAAAGGAGTAAAGGTAGTAAAAGTGAGGGAACAAGAGCTGTAAGGCAAATCAGGGCAGAAGTGGGCGGTCAATATAAGCAGAGGTGGAGGTACAGGAACCAGGTGCAGGGTTCAGTATGAGTTGAGGGAAAAAGAAGGAGGAGCTGGGGTGCAGAGCTGATATCAGCAGAACAGAGGGAAAGCTGAAGCTGATGTGTTGTAGGTGTAGGAGGAGGAATTGACATGAACAGATGGGACAAACATTATGATACAGCATTTACTTAACATTTTTCAATCCAGTGAAATTTGTCTTTTCTCAGAAAAGCCTTCCATTATTTTCTCTGGTATTTCTCCTATGTAAGAACTGTAGAATTAGATCCTGTACACTCAGGTCTCTCTTTATGTGAATTCATTTTGTGTGAATTCACTTATATGCGACAACCTTATTTATACAAAGAAATTTGCTTTGTCCAAGACAAATCTGATCTTATGCGAAGTCAGGCAGAAATGAGCTCCCTGCAGGAAGCCTGGAGGAAGTGGAAGGAAGTCGGTGAGACAGGGGGTGCCATGTGCAAGTACAGTACATGCACATGGCTCCAAGTAGCCTTGAGGGCAGCTGTGGCAGGTAAGTGGTAGGGAAGAGGGGGATTGAGGCTCCTGTAGGGAGGGAGCTGGGCAAGGCTTGGACTGCTGTCCAGCTAGGAGTACTTGGGGCCCGGGGCCAGTGTGCAGCTGCAGGGTGCCAGCAGGGAGCAGGATGGAGTCTGGTGGCTCACTGGGGGAGGGCCGGCTCCCTGCTGCCACGCACACTTCCAAGTGGAAGAGGCAGACACACAGCCTCTGTGGACCCTAGACCCAGTCCTGGGCCCAGCTTGGCTCCTCTCCCTGCCTGGTCCCAGCACCTTGCACCCCGCTGCCCTGGCCACGCACCTCCTGTGGCATGGCAGGCACAGAAGGTGCGTCCCCAGGGCAGTGCAGGATGAATAGCTGCTGTTCCCTGCTGCCCTGCCTCCTTGCCCTGGGTGCCTCTCCAACCTGGTGGGTACAACCTGGTGTGGCTGGGAACAGCAGAACTGCGCAGAGAAGCTACAAGCTCCCTGCTGCACCAGATCATGCCCACTGGGCTGTGGAGGCTCAGGGGCAGGGAAGCAGGGAACAGTGGGGCCATGCAGAGAAGGTGCTTGTCCCACGCTGCCTTGGAGATGTGCTCGCTGCATGTGACGCTGTTTGCAGCATGGAGCTCGCAGCCTCTCCATGCAACAGTTATTGTATTGTGTAATTACTGTTTGAATTTGTCATGGTTGGTGGGGGCAGTAGAGTGAGGTTTGTACATATCCCTCTTAATTACATGTAATAATGGATTCGCTTCATGCAGATTCACTTAATGGAAGGGTTTTTTGGAATGCAACCCTCGCATAAAGTGAGACTCAGGTGTATTTGTAACAAGATGTGGCTAACATTCTGTTAGAAATACTAGATTAAATACTGAACCCACTGAAATCCATGACAAAATACCCATTTGGAGCCCTTTACAAATATTTATTTAATTAAGGTGTTGTTATAGTCATCCACTGAAAAATATTTCAGTTTTAAAAGGAGGTCTTGCTTAACTGAAGTATTCTGCTCTGAAAGGTGTCAACTTAGACAACTGTAGCTGATACAGTCCTTAACAAATCCTTCTGACAGCATCTTTCACAAAAGTGTTCTTCAGAAACATGTCCCTATGGCCTTGTTTTCAGAAGGCCTATGTCCTCAGTGCAGAGAGATAATTGTTTTTACAGAAAGACAACTAACAAGCATAGTCTACCCTGCTATAAGACATTACTGGAAATAAGACACTTGTATATTTTACTGAGAAATAGTTAAGCAAGGTCACATTGGTGGCAGGGGGGCACATTTTAATTAGGCAGTCACTCTCACTGTCATGTGTATTAAACCCCACCACATTCCAAGATGGCTGCAGGGGCACTTTAACTAAAGCTCATTCGACGAGGTTTAGTTAAAGCACTCCCACAGTCATTTTGAAATGTGTAGTGGGGGAGGGTGGAGGGTACTGAATACACGTAACGATGAGGCTACACTGGAGCACTGTAATTAGAATGCATCAAAGCACATCTATAGGCACCCAATGGTCTCGTGTAGTTTACTTTACAGTATAATTACCGGTGTCTTATTTCTCTTCAGCTATATTTTGTTATATTTATGGAAAAGAGTTGGCATGAATTAGTTTTGGGGAAGGAAAAATAGGTCCTACTTTATGAGCTAACATAGGTCCAGTAATGAGGTAAAATCCTAGGACAGACAAGACAGTTTGTATTCATGTGGATCAAATGGTACAGTAAAAACTAGGTTTCCAAATACTGTATGACCTTGTTCTATCAGCTCATGTGAAAATTGACTTACTTTTATCAGGGTTTTTCCTCAAGTTAGTTACCACAGAGTGCATCTACATGTGCAGTTACCATGGCTGAAAAAAATCTAGTGCAGTTCATGCCAGAGTTTATGTTTCCCAGGCACAGACTTTACACATGCACCTAGGACCACAGCACATTGAGTCAGGGCAGCACAGCTCCAGCTGGCAGGGGGACCAAGGGGTCAGCCTGAAGCTGCTCTGTCCTGGCTCAACTTGCTGTGGAGGTGTTGGTTGGGACACAAGGATGCTATGTGTGGAGCTGGCCAGCAGGCAGCCCCTATACTGAAGCACCCTCACGTCCCAACCAGCCCCAGTCACCATCTATACATGAGTAGCAGTGCACTAAATAACTCCACCATAGAATAGTACTTGTGTCAAGAAGCATTATCCCATGGCGGGGTTAATTACTTTACTCCAGTTTAATAGTGCCACACATGTAGACAGTAAAACCTTACTGTGGAGCTAATTAGTCAACTCCGCAGTAAAGTGCAAGTGTAGATGCCCCCATATTGTCATATCATTCATATTTTCTTGAGTTTGTTTTATTGATATAGCATGGTGGTTTCACTGAAAAAACAAGGTTATGCTTTATTAATTTATGTTACTTTTATCACTACATGGATTATGTTACACTGTCTGTATGTCTCATTTTGAGTTTGTATCATTATGGTTTAGTCAAAGAAATTAAGGGATGCATACTTAAGGAAACAGAGTAGATGAAACTGCTAAGTATCCCTTGCCTTTGTGTTACTAGGGCAAGAACAACTGCCATGCCCAAACATAGGCAGGAGAGGCTATTGTTGGGAGGGCACCCAAGGTATTGTCCTCCTGTAATGGAAAATCAACTCCTCAATAGTGCAGGCATGTCATGGGCCATTATTAGCAACCTACCAAATTCATGGTGGAAGTGGAGTACACTGTGGCTCCTTTAATCTTGCAGGTTCCCCACCCCACCTTCCACCCCCATTGACTGGTGGAGAGGCCCCATTTGCACCTCGCTCCTGATCAGCAGGGAAGCAAAAACCGTGGTTTTAAATATGGCATCATTTTTGCCTCCCACCACTGATTGGCGCACCTAAGGCCCACCTTTCCTCATGATGCCTCTTATGGAGAAATCACTTCGATCAGGATCTGGATCAAGGAATGAGAAACCTGGGAAGTCACAAGTAAGCTCCTTGTGACAAACCCTGCTCATTAACTTGCTGACTTTGAATTAATATGGCAAGAGAGGTCTCCGCTAAGCAGGTTCAGGACAGGCCAAAGCCCCTGTACAACCAACCTGTGCCACTGGGGCCTCCGTGCTAACCCATTGTGCTCTTGTGGAGAGACACAAACAGTGTCACACATTATTGAGGAGTGTCTGCTCTACAAACTAAGAGGCGGATTAATAACTTTAAACTCAGTTAACAAGGAAGCTATCCCTTGGCTCTGCAGGTTTGCATTCACTAAAAAAATAGATAAATACTGATTGGCTGAGGGGCCCTGGATGGCCCTGCTGCTTGCTGCTGATTGGTGGGGAGGCAAAAATGACACCATATTTAAAACCACAGTTTTAGCTTCTCTGCTGATCAGAAGGGAGTGGCAGGGTCTTCCATTAATCAGCAGTTGGGGGTGTGGGGGGCAAAGGGTGTGCATGGAGGAACATACAGAATTAAAGGAGCCTCCGTGCACTCTACTTCTGCCATGACTTCGGTAGGTCCCAGCCATTAATTAGCAGAATTCCTCTAGATGCCTGAGAAAGAATAAAAAGTTTTGGGTTTTTTTTGTGATTTCTTAGTTGGTCTAATAAAAGCAATCATCTCTGCCCCTTAAACATTCACAGTGCTCCTGGGCACCTTTATCCTTCATTCTATGCTCCTATGACACCATGCCTATTACCTTCTTGAATCAAATTAAATCCACCTTTTTTTAAATCTAGTGTATTAATTTTGCTGACCACATGATTTACCTGTCTCAGGATCTTGAATTCTATCATATCATGATCACTTCCTCCCAAGTTACACATCACCTTCACCTCATCCACTAATTCTTCCTTGTTGGGCAGGAGAAGATGCAAAACAGATGATCCTCAAGTTGTATCCTACACTTCCTGGAACAGATATTTGTCCTCCACCCAAGCTAGGAACTGGCTTGACATTTTATGTTTGGCTACATTGTACCTCCAGCAGATGTTTGAAAGATTGAAGTATCCCATCAGTACCATTCCATAGCTTTTGAACAGATTGGTCACCTGCTTGAAAAATGACTCATCTACCACCTCTTCCTGATCTAGTAGCAGATAAAATCCCCACCATTATATCACTGCTGCATCTTTCATCTCCACCCACATGCAGTCTGTTTCACTGTCTTCTTCATCCTAAACCAGGGAACAAGTGTATGTGTTTTTGACATATAAGGCAACACCACCACGTTTTCTCCCAACACTGTCCTTCTGAAACAGAGGGTAACCTCTCCATGTAGACACTCCAGTCATACCAGATTTCCCACCAGGTCTCGGTGATGCCAGTCAGGTCATAGTCCTTTTCATAGGCTGCAGGATCCAGATCATCTTGTTTATTCCCCATATCTTCTTACATTTGTATGCATGCATTGGATGCATTTTGAATTTTGACCTACTCACTTCCCTTTTGTGCCTCTTGTTACAGTCCTGGCCCTTTCCCAGAGTTGAATTGCTTCTTCAAGTCCTTTCTCCACTGGGCTGCATGCTCTGTTGCTGGAGGGTTTTGATCACCATACCCCATGGAACCTAGTTTAAAGCTCTCCTTACTAGGTTGGCCAGATAATGCCCAAAGATGCTCTTCCTTGTTGTCATAAGATGGATCCCATCTCTTGATAGTAGTCCTCCTTCCAAGTATATCTGTTCACTGTTGGAGAAGCTGAAGCTTTCATGTCAACACCACCATTTCAGCCACATGTTCACTCCCAGGATATGATAATCTCTGTATAGACCTTTGCCCTACATGGGAAGAACTGATAAGAACACCACTTGTGCTGCAAGCTCCTTTATCCTCCTGTCAAGAGCCTCAAAGTCACCTCTGTTCTGCTCACTGTCATTCCTGACAGTATCGTTGGTCCCTACATGAACAGGCAGGAAGGGGTAGTGATCTGAAGGATGGATGAACTTTGGCTGTCTCAATGATGTTCTGAATTCAGGCTCCAGGCTGGCAGCACACCCCAAGTCTCCCAAAACTGAACAACACATTGCTGCCTCTGTTCCCTTACATAAGGGTGTCAGCAGCCACCACTCTTCTCTTCCTTCTCGGTGCAGCATCCTTGGGGCCTTACACTTCCTGCTCTCTACCTCATGCCTGCAGATGTCCGCTCCTTTGCCTTTTCCTCAGCAGTTGCACCACAGAGTGCTTGAAAGCAGTTGCTAACTTCAGTCCGCTGCTCTTCTATGCTGGGAACCCTCCTTCCTCTGGTAGTCACATGCTGTCATTTCTCCTCAATGCTCTTTGGCCTCTCCAGTACCAGCCTCTCATAAGTCTTGTCCAAGTAATTATTCTGATGCCTGATGCAATGCAGCATGTATACCTATGCTTCCAATCTTTGAATCTTCTCCTCCAAAACAGGCACCAGTTTATACGTTGTGAAGACAAAGTGTTCCTGACCCTCTGGGAGGAATAGAAACATAGTACATCCCATGATGGTCACAACACCTAACCTTGACTCTATTTGAGTCTCCTTTGCCCCCTGGAGAACACCTGTGCTGTAAGGAGAAAAAAGAAAGGGAGGAGAGGGGGTTGGGAAATGATGCACCACAAGAACCTGTACACCAAACATCTGCACCAGGGTCCTAGTAAATGCTTACACATGCACACACACAGAGTCTTCTGCTCCTTGGTGAGGCTGCAGCTGGAGTACTGCATCCAATTCTAAAAAGATGTGGAAAAGCTTGAGAGAATCCAGACAAGAGCCACATATATGATCAGAGGGCAGGAGAACAGGCCCTATGATGAGAGGCTGAGAGCCATGGGACTCTTAAGCTTGGAGAAGCGCAGGCTCAGGGGGGGACCTGGTGGCTGCCTATAAGTATATAAGGGGTGTACATGAGGATCTGGGGGAATGCCAGTTCACCAGAGTGCCCCAAGGGATGACAAGTTTGAATGGTCACAAACTCCTCCAAGACCATTTCAGGCTTGACATAGGGAAAAACTTCTTTACTGTTTGAGCCCCCAAGGCCTGGAATAGACTGCCTCCAGAGGTGGTGGAAGCACCTAGTCTGGGCGCTTTTAAGAAACACTTGGATGTTTATCTTGCTAGGATCCTTTGACCCCAGCTGACTTCCTGCCCCTGGGGCAGGAGGCTGGACTCGATCTTCCAAGGTCTCTTCCAGATCTAATGTCTATGGAACCTAGGAAATATGAAATCCTTCCTCAAGTGAACTACGTAAGCAAACTGCCTGTTTTCTGCCCACTATTCACTGCTCACATGGTTTTCTGAAGCCTGCCTTTTTATAAGGATATCTATCCTAACTGCACCCCTCAGTTACCTAAGCCATCCTCACCCAGAGCACACCCTGTCTCAGTCACTCCAGAAGGCAGAAGAAAAGAATAGAGAGAGCATGTGTAAGAATAGACAGAAAAGCAAATGCACAAACCACAGGGGAAAAAGGGAGAAACCCCCCAAACCAGGCACTAAGCAAACATGCTAGCACCAATCAACCACCCTAAGTCACTAGCACAGAGAAAAGTCTCTTCAAGGCATTACCATATCTGAGCTGCTTATCCCAGAGCAACTGCTCTCTGCTTACTGCTTAGCTCCCACAGTATTGGGTTACAGTAACCAATAAAGAGTAATTCCTGTCACACTGAAGTAAGCTGCTATTATAAACAAGCTAAATTTCTTCTAAAAGCAAGATAATCAACAATAAACAGCAAAAAAGAAAATTATTGAGAACCTGGCAAGAATTTTCAAGAGGATATTACGTAAATGCAAAACTAGTTTGTTTCACATTATCAGGATGAAATTAAATGGTTAAAATATTGAGATAATGCAATACTTTTCAATTTCTTTTAAAGTAAATATTACATTTATCCCTGAAATGTGTAATACCACTGGGTATTAAAAAAGGATGATTAGAAAATACACAGCAGATTCCACATAATATTAGAAAAAATATCCCTTTGCTGGGTCCATCTACACAAGCAAATGCTCTGGGGTGGGTTTACTCTAAAGTAATTTACTCAAGAGTAAACCCACCCTGGGCAGGGATCTACACAAGTGTGGAAGTGGAAGCAGATTTTCTGCTAATGGCAGCAGTCTGCTCTCACCTCTGCCAGCCCTGCAGCAACCCCCTGCAGCAGCCAGGGGGAGCTCTAGACTGCCCCTGGGTGATAGCCCAGGGTCAGGAGACAGCTGTCTCCTGGCAGGCCCCTGGGGACTGTCTCCTGCTGGAGCCTGGGCAGGAATGACATTGTCTGGGCAGGGAGCATCCAGCCCCTGCCCCCAGCCCTAGCAATCACAGGCTGGGAGATGATTGTTCCCATCCCCAGCTCAGTGATCATGAGGCAGGGGAGCATTGTCCCCACTTGGGCTCCAGTGGTGGAGGTTGTCCTGGCAGCAGGCAGCTCCTGGGAGCAGGAAGCAATCTTCCACCCCAGGCTGCTGGCTGACCGGGAGCAAAGTTGCTCCAGGTCAGCTGTCTACACATGCCATACTGTGCAGTAATTACTCCTGAGTAAATCTGCTACTTATGTTTACAGTATTTACTCAGGGGTAGAGCAAATTATTGTGCAGTAAGCATCTGCACATGTAGACAGTGATGCTTACTACACAGTAACTTGCTTTCATCTCAAGTAAAGCATCTTGTGTAGACATGCCCACAGACTAGCAGATGCTGAGTAGACCATGGCTGCCCAAATAATCAACAACAATAATAAAATTTTAAACATAATGTCTACCGCATTTTTGCGCATATAGCCCACACCCATGTATAACCCACAGAAAATTCTATTTTTGTAAAATAGTCCATGTATTTCCCACACCCATGTATTCCCTGCACCCCGAGACATGGCCGCAAGTGCAGGCTCTGCTGGGCTTGCGGGCTCTGCATGGGAGGGGAGGGGAGGAATAAGGAGCTGCGAGCTGCTGCCGCCAACCACACTCTGCTGGGCACAGCCGCTGGAGCTGAAGCCTGCAGCTGGGGATGGGCAGGGATGGGCTATGCTGTTCTAAAGACTCTGCATAGCCCGCACCCTTGTAGAGCCCGCACCCAATCATCAAGTTTGTAAAAACCTGTATAGCCCGCAGACTATATGCGTGAAAATACAGTATATTTTTTCCAAATTATTATAAACATGAATATCTCACAATATCTGTGAATGCTAGCTAGATAAGAACTATGCCAATGTTTTATAGAAAAGGAAATAAGCATGCAAATCTTAGTGATATTGCCATTACCATAGAGAAACCTGTGATCAGAATTTAAGTTGTCTAACTCCCAAATCCCTGCATTTGCAATTAATTGTGTTCCCTGTGTTGTCCCAAGAATGCGTGAAACCTCATTCAAGATATACTATTTCATCAGTCCCATGTAACACAATTTATGCCTTGAAAGACATTGGGTGGAATTTATCTCCTCCACTCCTTTCTTCTTCAGAATAATTACCAGAATCAAATCTAGCCAATGAAAGGATCATTGAATAGCCCTTATACTGATCCTACTTAGATAAAACACTTAAAAGTAAATGTAATCCCATTAACTCCAGACTTCTTGTTGTTTAAAGTTAAATACTTATAAAAAAGCTTTGCTAAACTGGGGTGAAAACCTGTGTGAAATTCTGAGAAGTGTCAAAGATCAAAGTCTTTGATTTCGGATGCCAATGGCAAAAAGGGCAAAAGGTCAGATGGCAAAAGGTCAAAAGCTAACACAACAAACTCTGTAATTGTAGTCTCACACTATTTTTCTTTAGTTTGTAACAGTGCTGCATGCACACATCCTTATCTGTACCTCATTTCAAATCACTTGAGCTCCCATACGAGAGAGAAACTAACCTTGAACAAATTGCAGCCTAGTCAAAGAGAGATACCATACCCATAGTGACCCGATAAAAATGAAACTCCAAATTGGCTGAGTTTAATGGAATTGTAAAATTAAATAATATACTATGCTTGCCCTCTTGTGACCAAACAGGACCAGTACCACCCAAGCAAAAATATAACCCCCCTTTTTATGAAACTTGAGCAAACAAAGAGAGCACAAGTGCCAACTCGTTAATTATTCACGCCTAGCATGAATTGGCTATCCTAGCCAAGTATAACTTGGAAAGAACTTCCGCCCAAAAGCAGAGAACTGCGTATACACTCAAGAAGAACAGATCGTGCACAAATATTATCTCTCCGCCTACGTATCTTTCTGGCGTACTCCCGTCTTGCCAGCCCATTTATCTTTATTGTTATCTTTCTTATCAAGAGCTCTCGGTAATCTGCAGACTGCAATGGTTTATGTGAATTGCTCTAAATTTGTAACAAGCAACTCTCTTACCCACCCTGTAAATGCTGGGTAACATGACATCTGCATGCTGTAACTGAATGAATCAACTCCTCTGCCTACGCTGCAAGCCATCAGTAGCGTAAGTAAAATAAACTTTCTGTGTAACCAATACGCTTTAAATCATCTATCTGACTCCTGCTCGCCGTTAACACTCACCTGTCTGGTCATAAATCCCCCCTCACGCCAAGCCGGTCGTACCGACCCAGGCTTGCAAGTCAAGGGTACACCGGCATCTGGGCGCGACAAGAAGCATCAACATTGAAAGCTGATGGTGCCATGCTGCTCACAGGACCTCTTCCTAAATCCTTAGTTACCCAAAACTCTCTTTGATTTCCATGACTAATTTTCATCTAAGATAGGACTGAAAAACGTATAGGACTGAATAGGAACAGAAAGTCCTCAAGTTTAGGATCTGATTAGTTAATGTATACATTAGCATACATTACTATGGCATACGTTCTCCATTTACAGTCACCTAAAATGGCTATGAAAAGCTTAGGAACAGAAATATTTTTAAAAGAACTATTCATAGTGTAATAAGATTAATAAAAGCAAAATGATTAATATGCTCTAAAATGTATCAAAATGTTATTTCATTTCTCTTTTTCAATCCTAATGGTGGCATTTGGTGATATTTTATCCTTAGTTGGGCACTTATTGCAAAAAATAACTAGTAGATCCAACTTTCTCCAAAGACCATTTAACTAGCCAAGCCAGCATGAAGCTATGAGGGAATCCATTTACACAGTTAGACACTTTCACTTATAATTCTGCACTGCAGGATATTTTAATTTATGAATAGTAGTGATCATAATTTTAAAAGCCTGATATGACTTCAGTATGTGTGAGTAACTGACAATGGCCACTTTCTGACATGATACCTTTTTTCTATTACAAGATCTCTTAACTTCTTTTCTAATTAGAGCTGCAAAAGTTTTAAAAATCAGGTAAAAAAAGGGGGGGGATAAAAAAAATTACTTATACTCTCTAACAAGCATCAAAACATCATTGCACTGCCTCTCTCAGCCACAGTATGCACAAAAATGCTTTATACTACCGGTATATAGAGTTTGCTGCAGGAACTAATGGGTTCCTCAGAGTCCCATTCACATTTCCAGTATGTTTCTTTCTTATTCTGTTGATCCTGGTAATACACCATCAAATTAAGATCTGAATAGTGTAGTGTATGTAATGTTTTTAGCTCCAGAGCCTTCTGAAAACTTGATGATGGCACCAGTCTGAAAAAACACGCTTTAGATACACATTTTAAGAAAGTGCTGTTTCATATTCTTGATTTGATATGTTGTGGTACCCTGAAGAAGTTTTACAAGTCTTATTAAATAAATGTTTAATATGAAGTCCACCTGCTTTTTAGAGTCGAAGAGTGTGCTGTATAATAACGTTCTTTACATGTAAATATGGAAAATATCAGATAGCATTAGCTTGACTAACAATACAAAGAAGTAAGGATGTGTAAAAGAATCCCACATGCCTCCCTATACTAGTGAACAAAACAATCTGTTATTAAAGGTATAAAAATATAATTATTTAGAGCAGAATGACATCCATATCAATATAAGATAAAGCCTTGACCTTGCAATATGTCAATGATATTCTTTCATTTAAATCAATAACCCATTTGAGATTAATCCCAACTTCTGTATAATTTAAAAACAACTACAGTATTAACATCATGATTGAGCCATACCATTCAAACAATACTTTCCTTTTATTCTATGTCTTTCTGGTCCTAAACTTCAACCTACTGAACAGTTGGAGTGGGACTTTGAGACAGATATTGAAGGACTTTATAGATCTCTGTTAGGACAAAATAGCTGGGCCGGAAGTAAGCTCTGTCAATCTAACCTCTTTGCTCAGAGAGTCTCTATACTACTACAAATTTAATATTCTTTTAGTTAGAACCTGGCCTTGATATTTTCTTTCTTATATTCAACCAAGTCCATATGCTAGAAGTCTTAGAATCCAGCAGGACTTCTAGACACAGACATGAAGATCATATTATAACTGTTTATTAACTAGATGTCATCATGTTTTTACAGGACCTTCAAAAACACTATTTTGAAGGTAAAATTATCATTTGTATTGGATTAGCTTTATATAAGACTCTCAAAGTACTGGTAGAACCAGCAAACAATTCTGTGAACAATTTTGGCTATATTAGGGTGCTCCTTCAATCTTACCTGTTTCTTCATTGTGGTGCTTCGTGATAACCGTGCAGATTGTTTCATGATGTAACTAATGATAAAACTGGAAATATTCAAGATAGAATAATGTTTTACTCATTTTTCTTTTATCTCAGAACAATAAAAATTAAAATATTGTGGACCAGGAAACAGTGGGTACATCTGATCCTAAAAGCACTCCATCCAAAGCTAGCCAAAGATGGGGCTTCACAGCACTCTCAGACCAAATGATAAATGAATCAAATATGAATACATCTCTAAAGATTCCATTATTGTCCTGTCCTGTTTGCAACATGGGGCTTTGAAAACTGGTATAAATAAGAGCAGATTCTCTGTCTTTTCTCATTCTGGTCGTGGTGTCCTAAGGGATCCATCATCTGCTAGATGCTGAACTAGGCTGTAGCAGGAGAATCGGTGGTAGACAGTTGGGAAGGCTCCTCTAATAATAAAGTTTTCATTTAATTTGAAGAAATCACTGGATGCAACTCAGAACATAATTTCAAATACAGATTTTTGTATACCCTTGAGGACTGCAATCTGGACACCCATGCACTATCTGGTTAAGACAGCTTTACAGTTGTTCAAAGCAGCTGCATCAGGCCAGAAGCTTGGACTAAGGAATTTCAGTCAGGTAGTCCCAAGACAGATAATTATTCAGATACCATTGACTGTTCTATTCTCCCTCATATTTGTGGGACTGCTGCTTCTCAAGAAAAAAATGTATATATGAGACACAAACACACAAACATGCATATATGTGTGTACGCATGCAGGGATAGAAATACACACATACAGTTTTGTTTAGATTCTACTGGCAATCATTTTTTTTTTATTTCTACAACTCTCCCTCAGACCACTGCCCTGAAAGAAGGCATGATCTTAAGGATAGATACAGAAATTACACATAAACCCATATAAGTGATTGGAAACTAGTTTGCATCTGTAATGCAACAGAAGTTCAGCGCACATCAACTGCTTTCAAAATGGCTGAAACCAGTTTAAGATAAACCTGGATGGATGGAGTATCAGACTTAACTGATTTAGGTTAAGATTGAAATTCTGTTGCAGTTCCCCTCCAGATTCAAGTTAACTCTCAGTCCTCCAGGATGCTTTGCATCTCCCCCACAAACTCCCTTTGCAGGATGGATGGGCTAGCTTTGACCCAAGCTGTCTGCTCTTGCTGAACAGGGAGGCATGCACTAGCACCCCCAAGCTTTTGGCCTGTGTCACTGCAGGTATGTGGCTGAATTTTCAGAATCAAAAGTGAATGTCTGTTCACTTCCTTGTCAGTTCATTCTATGCATTTTAAACTAATCTGCATAGATTGAATTGATTCAGCCTCAGGCTATTTGACTGTCTGTACTTAGTCTACATGACAGACAGAAGCAAAAAGCTGGCAGAATCTCTGCTTGGAGGGCATAAGGCTCCCAGTTACATTGTTCCTTTGCTGTTTAGGAAGTTGTCATTTGCTGGCACGATGGATTAAGGGCAAATAAACAACATCAATAATATTTTACCTTATTTTCAGAAATGTTTATGAAACTCTCTCACCCAAAGTGATCTGATACCTACAGAACTTAACTATTTAAGGGTACTGCAACAGGGAGCATATGTTATAGCCAGGGGACTTATTCCTGTGTTATAGTTCAAACTGATGGTTTAGGTTGGGCCTATCATTGATGGAGAATGTCCAAAGGCGCCTAAGGGGCACACACCTGTTGGAGCCCCACCAGCAGCCAGTCTTAAGGCACTAACAGGTGGCAGCTGTGAAAGGGCAGAGACAGAGAGAGGGGGCCCAGTTTCCAAAACAGGAAGGAGATGGAGCCAGAGCCCAGAACAGGGACAGACCCAAAGTAGGTTGAATGCCCAAGGGCAGGGCAGAGGCAGAATCAAAACAGGCACAGGCTAGAGCCCAGAAGCCACATCCAGAACAGTGGGACTAGGCTACAAGACCCGGCAAGAGGAAAGGGGCAGAGGCCAAGGAGGCTGAGGCCACAACAAAGGGAGAGTGATTGTGATTGAATGCAGCATCTGTGAAGCTTGGGCAAGGCTTTTGGGGAGGTTGAAAGCTGTGAATCTAGCCCCTGAAGCAATTAGTGTGTGAGAGCACAGACATAGACCAGAAGCAGCATGTACAGCCATCTGCCATTGGCAGGAGCTGCATGGGCAAACCTGACATAAGTAACTTCGGGTGGGAGGAAGGGCTGCCAGAGGGATGGGGGCTAACAGTCATAGTTTCATAGTCACTAGGGTCAGAAGGGACCTGAGTAGATCATCTAGTCCGACCCCCTGCCATGGCAGGAAAGAGTACTGGGGTCAAACAACCCCAACAAGGTGTTCATCTAACCTCCTCTTAAAAACCCCCAGGGTAGGAGCCTGCACCACTTCTCTTGGAAGTTGGTTCTAGATCCTAGCCGCCCTG
>NW_017729003.1:2637542-2653322 GCF_001723915.1 Gavialis gangeticus | reverse complement strand
CCCCACATCTTAGTGTCATCAGCAAATTTGAACAGGGTGCTTTTTACCCCCTCATCCAAATCACTGATGAAGGTGTTGAACAGTGCGGGCCTGAGGACCGAGCCCTGCGGAACCCCACTGCCCACGTCCTTCCAGGTTGAGAAGGACCCATCCACTACCACCCTCTGGGTGCAGCCCTCCAGCCAGCTGGTGACCCATTTGACTGTGTGGGTGTTGACACCGCAGTCCCCCAGTTTCTTAATGAGAACAGGGTGAGAGACAGTGTCGAAAGCCTTCTGGAAGTCCAGGAAGACTATGTCCACTGCTACCCCTGCATCTAATGATTTGGTGATCTGATCGTAAAAGGCCACCAGGTTGGTCTGACAGGACCTGCCACTGATGGCAGTCAGTCTGGGGGAGGTTGGGGGGGGGTAAAAATAACCCAGTCAGGTGTGAAGGAGTGGGAATAGTAGAGCCCCAGGGCCAGGACAAGTGACTGGGTTTTTCCAGCCCTGGGGCTGTGCTGTATATAAGTTCAGGCATTTCAGAGATTAGGTTAACCCTTTCTCAATCTAAGTTAGTGCACTTCCTGAAGTGCAGTAACTTGTATGAGGTATGGTCTTTTCTGTCTGAATTAACCCCTCTGAATGCCTGCATGCTTGTGCATTTAGATCAACCTAACCTTGATTAGATCAATCTAAATGTAATACCTGCATGTACCCTAAGGTCAAGGGTAGGCCTTACATTCAGCTGTAAGTGTATCTGCCCTTGCTAAAAATGAGCCATCTTATAACACTATAGCTAAGCATATTGGTGAAGTAGGAAACCTCAGTTTTAAAGAGATTGGAGGCAATTGTTTCCTTTCCATTTCTGTTACAGATAAAACAAGCAGTTCTGATCATTAGTCATATAATTATAAATCTGCTTGAATTACTATAAAACTTACCTAGAAATAATGTCATCAAATGAGTACGTTATTTCATTTAAATACAAAAGTTGCATCAGGCTGAGACAAGTTGTTGCCAAAATATTATATATTTTTTTTATAATTCAGATTTTTACAGTCAATAGTTTCCCCTCAGTCCTGCTATACCTAAATAACTGCCTACTTTTCAATTGTAGACATCTGTTGATATTTTCAAAATGACAGAGTTGTGTCTCCAACTTCATAGTCTTCTAGAAATTTTAAGCAATAAAATCACAGTAACTAGAAACAATGCTTCTTAGTGATTGCAAAAAGTAGCATTTAATTATTTGTTGCTTTAGAATATTTCCTGTTGTGCTGGCTACTTTTAACTTTTTTTTAGTCATGTTCTTATTTCAAACAACAGCAATTTCAATAGAATAGTTAAATAATTTGATTATTTGTCTTGGGCCTGCTCCCTGCAGTCTCAGATAACAAGGATTAAAAGCTTTCTCTTCTTTACTGCATCAAAATATACTAATTCTTAAGACTCTCATAATCACTGCAGAATTAAGACAGGAGACTTTTCTCTTGAGATTATTGACTAGTTGTAGCAAATGCACATTTTATTCATAACTTCTCCCTCCAAATATGTAATGCATTTATTTATCCACCACTAGATCAAAATGGTGAGCTTCTTATGGGCTCCAGGACATCTTCAGTCACAGGATTTAAAAACTCCACATAACTGTGCTTCTCTCCATTTTTTAAAGAGAAAGACATTTTATATTGACAAACTGGGATTAAGGAGAAACACGAGTGGGGTGCACTCAGCCTGCTTGCCCTCTCGTTCCCAAACTTCCTGGAAACCTGGCAGCTGGGAAACTAGTAAAGTCCAGGTTATAAGGTGATAAGTAAGCACTGCTGGGAGTATCCTCTCTTTAAGAGTTTCATTGCACAAAACCATTAGAGAAAGTTACTACAAAGAGTCTAAGAAAATACAGGTTTTTCTGGCAATGAAAACTTTTTTGGGCTGTTTTATTTCAAATATAACTGTAGGAAAATATAAAATACAATATTTCACAGTGGATAAGTCAAGGTTTGATCAAAAAAACTTACCCTTAAATTTCCACATTGACTTATACACCATATCAATATTTGAGCCAGATCCCACACTGGTGCCCTGCTACATGGGGAGGCAGCATGGTGACGGGCTCTGGGGAAGCTGGACTGGGCCCCTGGGAGCTCAGGCAGCACACAGCCCAGGGGGCACCACTGCTGCAGAGGGAAAGACCCCTCCCCTCCCCCACAGCTCAGGGGTGTTCAGTTTGCCCCCTAGCTATTGGACAGGTGGGCAGGCTCCACTGAAAGCAGGATCAAGCCCCTTGCCACTTCTGTCTTCAGCAGACTCCTGGATCTGGCGCTGTCCAGGAAGGGGCTGCCTTGCCCCATGGGCAGCACAGGAGGGTGGCATGGTATGCTGGCAGCAGGAGAAGGCAGTGGGGATGGCATCGGAGGTGCTGGAAGCCTGGGCAGCACCTGGCCCTACCTGGCACTCCCAGCCTCCCCCTCTATCCCTGGCTGACATTCCATGCTGCCCATGGGGCAAGGCAGCCCCTTCCCCGGTGGTGCCAGGTGTCCTGAAGGCTGCAGGAACCTGCTGCAGAAGCAGTGAGGGGCCTGATCCTACTTTTGGTGGAGCCTGCCTGTCTGTCCCCTCCACCCATGGCCAGGGGGTGAGCTGCCAGTGGGTCAGGCAGCCCCTCAGATACAGGGAGAGCTGGTCCTTCCCTCCATACTGGTGCCATCCCCTGGGCCTGGCCACCAGGCCTATCCATTTGTCTTGGTCTTTTTGATTCTTTTCTATTCTTAAGTCAAGTTTTTCTCTGTCTCCCCTCCCCAAAATCTCACCAGTCCTGAGAAGCTCAAGATGATAGACAACCTCTAAGCACTATTTTTGGTGGGAGTATTGACATGGGTACAATACATGGCTACAAAATTACACAATCACAACACCAGCAGAAACAAGACAGCAAATTGGCCATCATGGTTCTGAGATCCACAGTCCTGTGACTGTTAGATTAGCTGCAATGAGATAAGACTATGGTTAGTTAATACAATTAAGTAGAGCCTAAAGCTTTTAAATAAGTTGATTACAGTATTAGAGAAATATGTGCCAAGTGACTCAGGCCCCTGATACATGTTCATTTCATTGCATGATGGCAACCGTTCCCTGACCCCAACAATCACACCTCCTGCCATCCCATATATACATATACATAGACATATACATATAACAGTATGTGCAATTTTGGGTGTAGAGATATGATCCCAATTGTGCCATTACTATTTGCCAGTGCAGAGGGAGCCCATGATTATAATTGTGGGCTGTCCCTAGACCAGTAAGTAGAAAGCTGGGTGTGACAATAAGCTGGTTGTCAGTCTCAGCCCTGGAACCAATCCCAGAGCCCCACCCTGCAGCCAGCATCAGGCTGCGGACCCTGACGCATGTTCAGTTTAAGGTATGAGGGAAACCAACCACAAAATTATTACACATATTTAGTAGGGATGTGCAAAACGGGCCCTATTCGATTCAGATTTGGCCTGAATCGGGGAGAGCGATTTGATTAATTGATTGAGATTACTGTCCCCAATTTGATTTGTCCGAATCTGAAGATTCAATGCTGATTCATAGAATTAGTGATTCAGACATAGACACAGCTTTAAATATTTTTTCTATATATCTTGAGATACCAGGTGCAGATCATGAATGCTGCGATACTGTGGCAGATGGAGCGTCCCACAGGAGTGTGGGAGGGGCCCTCCTCGTGCTCAGTGGCGAACCTGGACGTGGACGAGAAGTACTTCTGGTCCACTTCCAGGTCTGCTGCTGAGCATGCTGGGGAGCCCCCTGCACTTCTGTGGGACACTCCATGAGCCCCAGCATCACAGCATTCACGAGCCACCTGCTACTTAGAGGTATGTAGAAAAAACCCTTAAAGCTATGTCTGAATCACTGAATCTTTCCAAATCAATTTGGAGGGTTATGACTTGATTCAGAGAGATTAAAGGGTCCTCTGATTCGATTCAGATTCAGAGATTTAACCACTGAATTGGGCCAAATCAAATCAGGGACCAAAGCTTCGCACAGCCCTAATATTTAGTGGAATTATTTTGTGGCCTATTTCCTATTTTATTATGCCATGAACTGCATAAACATGTGGCTGAGTTACTGCTTAAGATGTGATTAACTGGTTTATTGTGTGTTAAGTACAACATCTGCTGGGGACCTAGACCTGCTGTTATCTTGTTTCTTTTCTGTAACTGTTTTTCTCTTTCAAACATTGATTAATAAACATATCTATTAAAAATGATAGATCCTACTCCTTTACATTCATACACAAGTTGTGTCTTTCATGCACTCAGTATATATGTAAACATAATTGAGAAAACAATATTGTCAGCTGTACATAAGCTGGGTAAATTCAAATTATCAGATTCTGTGATAAACTAAAATGTCAATAAATGGAGAAAAAATATTTGTATGTCAGTTATTTTCTTTTTGATCATATCACACATTATAGAACCCAATCTTGGTAGTTCTAAAGTTATTAATGAATTTAATAGAAGATACTGGCATTTACTGCATTTTTTAACTGATACTTATTAGCATGAGGAATACAATGCTTATTAGAATGGATGATTATTAGAATGGGTAATACAATGATTAATACAATGGGTAACACAAAAATAACTTGACTGGACATTCTTTTGCTGGAATGACACAGTAAGAAGTTGACGTTTCTGGTATTAACTCTAGCCATACAAAATGTAACAGCTGGAAGAGGTACAACAATCTACCACGTAACATGTCTAAACCAAAATATTGTGCATTTTTCTTTCTGGACAAAGACAGCTGTTGTGCAATGTACTTTCCATTTCTATCCACAATTATTAAACTCATTTATTTTAACTGTTGTAGTTATTTGTTTATTTTAGTAAGACACTAATTGTTGGTTTTAACAAGCAACTACATGCAGAAATTAATGCTAAATTATATGCAAGGAACACATTAATATCTGGGATATAAATCTTAAAGGATAATTATTTCATTGACAGCTACATAATTGTATTCAGTAAGAATTAAAAGGGATTGCAAACTCACTTCTTTCAAAACAGGATGTTTTTATTATTATGCATACATTTTTTAAAATTCAAAATAGTATATGCCAGGTGGCTAGGTCACTCATCTTCATTATGAGAAACTGAGATTTCAAGTCCCTGGTCTGAATTAATGAGGCAAAACATGTACTAAACTTTAAACTTCCCATATCCCAAGTGAGTACCCTACACATAAAACACTGGCTAGAGGTAGAGGGGTCTTTTCTTGGTCTCTTTTTCTAACTCTGAGTAGAAATTCCAGGACTGAGAAACTTTTCCCAACAAAAATATAGTTGAGATTGCTATATTGCTGTGAAAAATCTCATTGGAAAAGAATCATCATTTTCCACACCAAAGGAAAGACACTTTAGGTTAGAACATTGTGGCAAGGTAGTTTTTTGTAGCTAAAACAATACTACAGAATGGAGCTGCACACAATAAGGCTCACACATACATCTGAAATATGTGGAGGCAACAGTTCTAAAACTAAAAGAATTTTTTTTTCTTTTCAGCACAACAGACATGGAAGGAAGCACAGTCAGATTCCAAAAAAGCATTACTACTGAGAGACATGTGCTTAGGAACAAATAGGTCTCTTTCAAACTATCTAATTTATCTGATGATAACTGATAACTGCAGATAAGGGTGATATTGCAATTTATTGGGGACTACCTGATTTCAAAACTGAATAAAGTACAGTTCTAGGTTAAAACTTTAAAGTCAGTGTATCTGTAGGAACTCAGCACTTTTCACTGGCTTATAGTTGGCTTATGTGAGAAGTGCTAGAAGCCACCATTCAGTAGCTAGAGAATGATTATAGAAAATGACTGTCCCTCCAGTAGAACTTTTATTATTATTGATATTATACTAGAGGTATACTAAACTCTCTGAGAGCTGATATAGGCAAAGGATGGTCTCTCTAGGTCAAGATCAGGATATTTTGCCAAAGAAGGTTTTGAGAAGTTTTTACTAGTCCTACCCATGCTATCATTGCTCGGGGGATAAATAGGTATATTCTATCTCCAGCAGTACCAAATACTTTCCATGAGTACCATCATCTACTTAACTCTTTTTTCTGCCTTTATCTTAAAGAAGGGTATCTAAAAAAAAAGTGTTATACATACAGCCCTAAGAAAAGCATGATTTTGCGGACTGCACGGATACCATGAAATTAGCCCCACACCACGATTTTTGAGGGTCACAAGCCTGTGCCAGCAAATGGCATGAAAGCGCAGGTTTCCCTTTGCAGGCTGGCCATATTCAAGCCTGCAAGGGGAATCCTCCACTTTAGCAGCTTGTGAGTCGCTGCTGGGGGTGTGGTCAGGATGCAAGCAGGCAGCCGAATGAAAGTAAGTGTATAGGGAGCAGCAGAGTAAGGGGGTCTAGAGGGCCAGAGCCTGGGGACTGTTGAGGTGGGGGGAGGGCAGTATGGGTGTGCCATAGGTGGAGGGAGAAAATATTATTTGGGGGGGAGGGTACTGAGTGTACACATACAGACACCGCCCCGCAGGTAAGTCTGTGGATGGGGAGAGGTTGGGAGGGAAGGGAAAGGCTTGAGGGGGGCAGATTAAAGCCCCCACAGTAAGAGAAGGAGTGGGGCAGGGGTGAATGGGGCCCTAGGCCAGGCTGTGGGAAAGTCAGAGCCTGGGCAGCTCATCCAGGGGTGCAGGGAGGCTCCCACTGCTGTGTGTACCCTGGGGGAGGCACTGGAGGGCACAGGTCCCCTGGATTGGTGTGTGGGTTGGAGGCGGGTTGCTTCTGTGGGCTGGGCTCTATGCCCTGCTGCTGCTGCCTCAGAAGTTGTGCGATGCCATGTGCCTGCTGGCTGCAGCAGCAGCAAGTACATGGTGTTGCACAGCTCTTGGGGCAATGGTAGTGAGGCCCTGCCTCTAGCCCACTGCCTCCCTCACTGTGGGGGCCTTGATCTTACCCTCTCCCTTGTCCCTTCTCCTTCACAGACTTGCCTGCTGTGGTGGGCAGTGCTCCACATGCCGCTGGGTTGTGACCCTGACTGCATGCAGGCTGTAGCTGTGTAGCTGTGTTTATGCATGCCATCCACCCACCACCCTCCACCACCTGCAGCTACCTGAAGCCCGTGCCCAGGCTGCCCTGTGGCCCTCTGTGCTGCCACTGCTGCCCCATGCTGCCGGGGGGAGAGGGGTAAGCTCTACTAACCCTGGCCTTCCACCACATATGATGTGTGCCTGCCTGCTGCACATTCACAGGTAAAGTATAAATTTTCATAAAATATTCATGGAACTACGAGGACCTATTTCCCAAGATCAATGACAGTTTCATGAATATTCTGTGAGAAATGATACTTAGCTGCACATGTGCTGCAAATTTTCTACAAGAAATTAACAATTTTCTCAGGGCCCTAATCATATATAATTAACTAATATCTCTATTACAACTTAATACAGTAACCTCATCACTGATGGTGTGTGTACACATATACTAAGTCAACTTAAAATAAGGTGACTTAACTAAATTAGGTTAAGCCATGTCAGAGCATACACATGTACAGCCCTTTGACATGGTGGCAGCCAGTGCCATCCCTGGGGGGAGGGTGGGAATCGGGGTGACTACCCTGGGCCCTGAACTTTGGGGAGCCCCGCACAGCCGGGCAGAGTGGCCGCAGTGACTCCACACTGCTCCTGGCTTCATGGCTGGCTAGGTGCTCAGCACTCCCCACCAAATTTGCCACCAAATCCAGCAAGTACGGCCCCTCAGCACCCCACACCCCACCAACGAATCTGCTGCCAGCTTCCTCATGTCCAGGGCAGGGCCCCACACAAGCAGATTTGACCTGGGTGCTGCACCCTGCTCAGGTTGCCTGTGGTGGCAGCCATCTTGTGAACTAAGTAAACTTAACTAATACATCTTAAGATAACATACCTTTTTTATCACACACCTGTATTATCTTGTGCTGCATTTAAGTAGGCTCTGTTCCACATACTTGTTTATGCTCTGACAGTTCAGTTGACTTAAAAAAGTTATGCTGGCTTAACTGTCAGAAAGTTTAGTACCTGTGTATGCGCCCATAATGATTTGGCTTGGCTGGTTTTGCTTTATGTAATCTTTTCCTGACTTTGCCTTCTTTAGATTGTATACTTCTCAGGTGGGACTACACTTTCTTCCAGATTTGAAAAATGGCTAACATCCAGCTGGTACTACTACAAGCCAAATAAAATATAAACCACACAAAACCAATACAAATCATATGCCTGGTATTAAGTCCGTGTGAAAAAAAATTAAAATTATTTTTTACATTTGCCCTTTTGTGGGAGGACGCAAATCTTAGATTAGGTTCAGCTACTTTTAAACCAGGCTATGTGTGCTGAACTTTCCAAACCAGTTTCCAATCACTTATAGTCATAAAAGTGTAATGTCTATACCTGACCATGGTGCAGAGGTAGTGTGCAAATTATTCCACCACCCACCATAATCATAGCGTCCAGAACCCAATACATTCTCCATACTAATGTCACTGGGAATATTAGGTTCTCCAAAGAGTCTGTGTGCTATAACTTTTCTGCCAATGGAGCTGTCCCTATTCTAGGAGACAAGGAAGGTAAGCTATAGCCTGCCAAAAAGTTGCAGTGGCCCCTTTCCTTTACACTCCAAAGAACTGTTTCCTGGAATTCCACAGGGATAATAGTGCTTAGCAGTCATTCTTGATGCAAGATGTGAATTCTTATACAGTTTACCTCACAACTCCATGTACTTCTGCTTGCAGCTACTATTAATCTTTGCAATGAGTTCTGAAGCCTTTGGATAACAGGTACTATATAACTGCAAAGCAAATTTATTAACATTTACTTTAAGCCATGAAATGCTGCTCCTATAATCATGAAATCTAGATGTTATGAACATTTTTATTTTAATAAAATAGACTTTTTTAATGTCAGGATGCTTGATATGTTTTATGAAGAGCTATTTTACAAGCTGTTAAGTATATACCATACAGATCAGAATACTATACATGTTATTAGACAAAGCTGTGAGTTTAAGACACACTGTAGGATAGCAGTCTTAAAAATGTGGTTCCCTCTGCACTCTGAGTCCATGGGGCACACATCTTTATCAGCTGCTGATAAATACATGTTGAATAGAAATCTGTTGTTGATTTGTGAAAACATTATTCCATCATTACAAATAATCTCTACTTTGATGAAAAATGCTTGCTTAAAATTGGTGGGTTGTGACATGGAGTCCTGCTGTACAGAAGCTAAGGAGCATTTCAATAACAAGTCTGCTCCTTAAAAGAAATAATGTTTAAATTGAATTTTAAAGAAAATGTTATTCTTTCTATAATAACAGTTTACTGGTTATTTTCAAATTGTTCCAATCCTCCTCTGTTTTCTGACAAACCAACAGCAAGTTTAAATTATTCACACATCATTTAGTATTGGGTCCCAAAGTCACACAATAAATAAGATTGCCCCTCCCCGCATGAAGTTTGGCCATTTATGCAGATGTTGGTATCTTGATTATTCTCAACATCATCATTAGTTAGGATTCATTGAGAGCTAACAATGTTCTTCCTACTGTAGGAAATGTATAAGGAGAGACAGCCACTGTGAGCTAATAAGTACATAAGCAAATAATAAAAGCTCAGAGGGGAATAATGGGGGGAACATACACTAGCTGGGAGCCCAGGTGCTGCAAGTTAACCCCTCCAGGACTGCATGTGCTTGGGGCCGCGACCGAATAAGCCCCCTCTTGCCAGGAGATAGCTTGCCCTGAGCACAGAACCAGCAGCAGGGGCTGGCCTCCACCCCTGCCTGGCAGCTGGAGCATTGAGGGGTGATTAACCATGATGAATAGCAGCTGGCGGGGGGGAGGGGAAGCAGGGACGGGGGTTATACTTCCTCCCTCCAGCCTCCTGGGGACCTATTCCAGGCAGGGAATGAGTGCTGCAGTGACAGCAGGCAAACACGGGGGTACAGGGGAAACTAACTCTCTTCCCTGCCCCACTCTGCCTCAGGGTCCATGGTGCCCCACTGCTGCAGCAGCAAAAGGGAGCACCAGGCAGACCTGGCTCTGGTCCTTGTAGCTGGCACAGGGAGGGGGGAATTAAACCCCTCCCTGGCCAGTTCAGCCTGGGTTGGACACACCCTCCTCCACAGCTTCCCTGCAGCTGAGGGCATGCTCCAGTGCCCCCCAGCACCTGGCCTGAGCAACTGAGGACATGTGCCTGCATTGCTTCAGTCCAGACAGCATGTTTGTCCTGTTACAAACCAGTTCAGCCTAGGCAGGTTAGACTAACCTGCAAAATTTGAATCAATTCAGGCTCTGGCTTTTTTAATGTCTGTCCCTAGCCTTAAGGTCTTCCTCTGCAGCTTCTCACAAGCACACCAGAGACAGGCTAACATCAAGGGCATCCTTGGAGTGAATGCACTGCTTGATTTCTAGTTTGTCATATACTTACAAGATCAGATGGGCAGAACATGACTGAGGGCAGCTCTCCTCAAGACATGGTATATACATGCCATTATTTATCTCTCCTACATAGGAAATTGCCAGCTGCCCTGATGCACAATTTTTATGGATTCTTTGCATCAGCGCAGTAGTGCAAAGTAAAGAATCAGAACCAAGATGCTGTAGTGATTTGATAATAGATTTGACAAAACAGGTTTTAAAGAAAAAAATGAAAAAAAGAATAATAATGCTGCCAAAACTGCTGGGTTAAAGACAAACAAGATTCTTTGGGTAAATCCAATATCTTTTATTAGATCAACTAAAATAGAAGAAAAATTCTTCTTTGCAAGCTTTTGCATCTGCAGTTGGTCTGTGCTCTTCCTGGATGGAATAGAATAGAAACCAGAGGCCAGTATGCATGCGAGAAAGCTAATCAGTGAAAATGCAAATTGAGGCAGTCAATGGGTGAGACACAGGTGGTGGGGGGGGAAGGGAAAGTGCACCTTGTGATAAGAATATAGCTGGTAAATAGTAGGGAGGTTCCCTGGGGTATCAGATGTTAAGCAGGTTATAACATGTCATAAATCCAATGTCTGTATTTAGCCTATGATTTTTCATATCCAGTAGGTTGATGAAGTAAAGTTCATAGGCTTGTCTGTGAAAGGTGTTTTGTAAATTCCCTTTGAGAATTAGAACTGACAGATTGGAGAGAGAGTGGTTTTCTCTTGAGAAATGAGCCCCCCACAGGTAACTGGGTATTCTTGTCTTTGATAGATTTTCAGTGTGTGTTGGGAAGTAACTGTGTTTTAAGGAGATATTTGATGAAAGACTGGGAAGAAATCTGCTGCCAAAGATCCTACCTTTGTTTTACATAAAATGGATATTTTCCATTCTACTTACAAAAACTGAAATAATTCAGACAACATGTCTAAGCCAGTCATATAAGAGTCCCAAGTGTATTTTTCCTTTAAAAAATATAAATGAGTTCAAACTCTGTTAGGAGAGAAAACACACATTTTTATTTTCTGTCCCAAGTGGCTTGATCAGATTTCTAAAAAATGCTTACTAAATATACCAAACTTGCTGTATGTATCCAAATTCAAGATGATTCTGAATTTAAGATGAATTCCAAATTAATTAGATTCCATACATGGGAAATGTATACATTTGTTATCATTTTCCATGCGTAGAATCTAATTACTGGAGAGTTGTCTCAAATTCAACCTTCCCTCCCCTCTCTCCCCCCAACTGCTGCAGTGGAGAAAGCACAGGCAAGAGGAGAAGTAGTAGGGGAGGCAGTAGGGGAGCAAGTGGTATGGAGGCAGTAGGGGGCAGACAGTGGAGCTGGTAGTGGGAGAGGCATGTACCCTGACCCTTCTTTCTGCCTGCTGCTTGCCTCCCCAGCAACTGTCCGTTGCCCCATGCTTCTTGCCCCCCATTCCTGCATTCCCCTTGCTATTCCCTCTCCACAGTGCCTGCAACACTTCCTGCATCCCCCATGTCCTGTCCTCCTGCTGCCTCTGCTCCCTCCAGACTCTGCCACCCTGCCATTTCCCTCCTTGCAGCCCATGCCTCCCTGCTTTTCCCTTACCACAACCTCTGCCCTGCTATCTGCCCCACTACCATCTCCCCTCCCCTGCCATGACCCTCTGTCTGCCCCTCTCTGTTGCTTACCCTCCAGCTTCAGCACTATGGTCCCACTCCAGCCTGGAGCTTGGTGCACATGTTTTCTCTGACCACAGTGGCTCAGTAGCAGTGACAGAAATGGCACCTCCATGCCAGGCTTCAAGGCCCAGCTGGAGCTGTCACCACTGCATCTGCTATTACCAGGCTGGCCTGGGGCCACAGCAAACATGTTCTGTGTCCCAGGCTGAAGCAGGGCTGGAGCCATGCTGAACCTGGAGTGAAGGTAAGCAGGGGGAAGGGTGGAAGGGAAAAGTTGGTGGGGCAGAGACTTGGGAAAGCACAAGGCAGGGAGGAAAGGGTGATCATAGGGCAGTGGCAGTAGAGCATGGGGGGAGCAGACAGCAGCTGAAGCTCTGGACCCTGGCCCTGGGTTGGAGCCAGAGCCATAGCAACCACCTGCACTGCCCCTCAACACTTTGTACTCTAATCCAAATTAAAAGGTGGGGGGAAAGCTCCTCATTTTGGATTCAAGTAAATATGGTACTTACTACAAGATAAGGGCTGTATCATGGGCTCTGTATCACCAGAAAACCTTGTGTTGGGCAGGGATAGTTTAATCCTTAATGTTTATTTGGATAGATAAATAAATAGAGATAAAAATCAGACAGACAGACACAGTATGCAATTTTCTGTTTTCTAGGAAAACTGGCAAATGTATAGAAGATGTTTTTACAATGCATATTAAAACAGGGAGTTGGATGAGCGAGAACTTAGTCTTATCTGGGTTAATACATTACATTTCAGTAGTAGATGGGTTAAGTGTCTTGGGCAGCTGCATTCAATTTTTATCTTAGATTTTCCCCCTTTATCTTCTATTGTACTTGTAACAAAATCCTGTAAGGACATTCTTTGATTGACAGCAAATGATGTAGGTAACTGAAATCTAATGCTAATTTTTTGGGCATAATCAGGAGTCCAAGTAGTTTCTACTTAAAAAATATACCAAATATTGTACTAGACACACAGTTCATGTCTCTAAGCTCCTTGCCTGCTAGTCGTCTGCATTTACACTATTGCAAAAAGCTATAAAACAGACTCCTTCGAAAGCACCTTGCTTGTGCTTGTTATTGCAGGGATGTATTCATATACATTTCCAAGAGCTCACTGGAGATCAATAACAGTGGCCACAGCATTTGAATTTTTACCTCCTTACTTTGCGACTATCCAGATTTCAAAGTATATATTTTTGTATACAAAAAACAGATGTAGAATTACAAGTGCTACATTTTAATATATTTCAGATCTATCTGTATATCACATGACATTTAAGAAACAGCACAAAAGTTTTCAGTAAACGGAATATTTTGATAATCATCTAACTTTACAATATTGTAGCCACTGTTCTATATGTCAAGTCCAGCTTTCAGTCTATTTAACTGAAGAGGTTTGATTTTTTTGTTCAAAAAGAAAGTAATGCATTGCAATGACAAGACAATTGCACCATCTGATTCTTAGTAAACATTTGTTAGACAATTGAACTCCTGCAATTTAAAACATAATAACCAAGGAAAAATATACAAGTAAACAGACAAAAAATTGAAGACTACAGAAGACTATTATACAGCATCTCAAATACCATAGGATCATAGGAAAGTGGAGCAGGAAGGGACCTCATGAAGTCATCTAATTCAGCCCCCTGCTTCAGGATCATCCCTGACTAAACCATTCCAGCCAAGTTTCTGGTCAATCTGTCTTGAAAATTTCCAGGGATGGATATTCCACAACCTCTCTAGGTAGCTTGTTCCAATATTTGATCACCCTCATAGGCAGAAAGTTTCTCCTAATTTCCAACCTAAATGTCCTCTCCTGCAACTTGAGGCCATTGCTCCTAGTCCTGTTCCCCCTAACACAGAGAAAAGGCTATCTCTATAATTATCCTTTAGGTATGTAAAGACTGTTATAAAATATATATGGTAGACCAAGTTAAACTAGTGGCCAATGCTTACAATGATACCCTAAGATATTATGCTGCTCTATAAAAAAAAAAAAACTTGACAGAAGATAAATAATAAATCACTACAGATAAAGATAACTCTTAGAAAAGATATATCAATTTATTTTCAATGAATTACTCTTAAGAATAAAACTATATGCAAACACATAGGAGTAACAGCTGCTCAGTAATTTAAGCTTAGAAATGAACTATGCAAAGATAGCCTCTAACAGAAAATGTGTGTTCATATTACATAAGTAGAATACAGCTAATTTTCCCTTCCACGCTTTTAGTTGTGAAAATAAAGCAACATTTCAAAACAGCTGTAACAGTGGGAGTTTTATTCTGCCCCAAATAAATGTTATATATGCTGTAAAATGTCCAGATTATACACTCCCTAAGGTTTGTCTTTACTGGCAACTTTAATAATGATAATAATAATAATAATAATAAAACTTCATCCTCAGCTTTCTTCACACCTTGGATCCCTGCTTTCTGTGCTTCTCTTAGTGGTTGCCCATGTCTTTATTCCTAGTTTGTTCAAATCAGTAGGATCACTCATACTTTTTAAGTCCTGCAAGCTGCACCAAAACAAGGTGTTAAACTAACACTTGGCAGTTTTATGTGGGATTCTAATTCCAGATATCAGCAAGGGTTTCCTTTCCAGAAACCCATTCTTAGATCCTGCCACCCAATGAGAAATATTTAAAATTGAGAAAGTGCAACTATAACCTTGCATTAGCTAGACAATGGATTGGTGACCTAATCTATTTAGCTTCTGATACGTGCAGCGTTGAGAGCAGTGTGTCATGCAGCTTATTTGTAGAGCTGAATGGAGAGAATGCCTACAGCAGATGTTCCTTAAATTTCCACTTATGATTCTTTTAAATTGGCTACCCTCACACTTTCTCTGCTCTTGACATCACTATACACTCTGATGTAAATGACATATTATACATTTTTGTCCAGCAAGGTGAAAAACTTTCTTTTTGCCAAAACTTTCTGGCAAAAAAGACAGAATGAAAATTCAGGAGATCAGTAATTCATAATTTCTAAAAAGGACTACAGAATATCCAAAATCTAGATATAGGTTTGGAACAAATTCTTCTACTGAAGCAGTATTGGAAATGTCCTCTGAACGTCTTCAACATTAGCATCTCAGTTCAGAAGCTCTTGAAAGTAATCCTTCCACCATATATTGATGGTGGAGCGTTGTTCCATCCTTGGACCTCAGAAAGACAGCCCCTTGTGTATTTTGCTCATAGATAGCTTTGGTTGCACTAAAGAAACTGTGTGTGCCATAGCTGTCAGCAAACTTTGAATCTCTTTTGTTTTGTTCCCCCAACACTTGTTCTTTTACTCTTGAGTTTTCTTCTGGGTTTCTACTTCAATAAGGTGATGTCTTGTTTTCTGTTTCGAATTGATTTGATTCTACCAAGACTTGAAGGCTCTCCTTTTTCTGTCAATGAGAGCCTGAATTGCCAAGTCATTCATATTGAACCAGTCCTGATGTTTCTTTGTGGAAAAATGTAAAGATCCTTTGGATGCCTTTCTTGTGGCTCTCCCAATAATCAATGTCAAGATCATCAGTAAGGTCAGAAAATTTCTCACAGGGGCACTACTGGAGGTGATTGCTTTTAAGCAGTCTTCCAAGAACTTGATATTGAAACTCTTCCTTGGTTGCTTCTTTTGT
>NW_017729003.1:2629216-2632542 GCF_001723915.1 Gavialis gangeticus | reverse complement strand
AAGATCATCAGTAAGGTCAGAAAATTTCTCACAGGGGCACTACTGGAGGGGATTGCTTTTAAGCAGTCTTCCAAGAACTTGATATTGAAACTCTTCCTTGGTTGCTTCTTTTGTTTGCATTATTTTGGGGTAATACAAATAGACACAATGGAATATATCAAACAATGATCCATTCAGCAGTCTTCTGTTCTGGTGATACAGATGTTGTGATGGTCCCAGTCACACAATATGATGTTGTCAAATAAGTAAGTGCCAGTGTTTCAAGTGGGGGTGCATCCATGATGTCTTCCATTTGTTGCTTTGGTGGAATAAGGGTTCATGATGATGAGGTCATGCTCTGAACACATGGTTAAATTCTACTGAAGAGCTGTTGCAACGTCACATATTTTCCAAGAGTCAGGGGAATAGAAATATGTTCTCTACATTACTCGGTGTTCTTCTTATAAAATACTTATATCACAGTAACACATATATACAAGGATCCAGACTAGTCTTAGGGACACATTATGATAGGTGCAACTGTAGTAAAGATAATGAGTTTCTGAGAAGTGACAGAGGTCTGTCCACATGGAATCAACCAGAAGATTAGGATCTTAGAAGCAGAGCTGAAGCCTCCCTCTGAAAAGCTAATAGTCTAAGCGCAATTACCATTTCCTAATAAAGGAAACTATGTGAAATTAAAACAGGTCAAAATTCTGTTCCTAGCCACAGGAGAAGAAAGCTGGCAGAAACACAGAAGACTCCACTGTTCTTCAAGAAACTAATCTACATATACACTAGTGCAACTAAGAGTAGAATCTGGTTCCATACAGAAAATGAAACCACTCATTTACACATTCAGATTTCATTTAATATTGCCCAAAACACTGTCAATAAAATCTTGTCCTACTAAAGTCAATGGCAAAACTCTTAGTGGTGTTTTGGGATCTATGTGACCTCAATGGGATCAATAGAATCAAGGTTTCACCTTGTAATTATAAGTCTTTGTTTTTCAATTGTTTCTTGTTTCAATAATTTAATTGTATAAAAATTATCCTGAAAATGTGGATTATTGTAGATAGACCCAAAATATGACAAGATTGTCTTTCATGGTATTACCATTATTGCCACATCATACTGACAGTTACTGTAGGAGGTTGCCATGAGATTCAGTTACTGACGTTTTTGTGTACTTTGTTTGACCTGGACAGAATACCAAAACTTGAAAAATAAAAGCTATTAGTAAAAGTTGTTGTAGTTTAAATATCCCTATGATGTCCTACTTCTTATTAAATTAATATTGCACTTCTCCTGGGCAGACCATATAAAACCAATATTAAATTGTGTCTGCCAAGATATTTTTATACTATAAGATGCTCTCATTCCTGTGCTTCTTTCCTTATTTCACTTCATGTTAGGCTTGATCCATAGACCCTTGGTGGAAAGCAACTACTGCCTTATCTTCAGAATTGTGAATCCTTATTTTACCAAGTTATTTTTCATAAGGAAAATGTAAGTTGCTTTATAGCATGGGAACCATAATCCTTAATTCTTTTGCTATTTGACACTAGAAGCATCTATTTAACTTTTGATTATTCCAAACAGTTTACTACAAATATAATTATATTTTAAGTAAATTGTCAGCTCATAGATTCACAGTGTTTCAGACTGTAAGGAGGTATTAGATCAATTCTCCTAACATCCTTCAAATCTCAAATAATTACATTTCTTCTGGACATTAAGGCCCAAAACTGTGCTTGGCTTGTGTTAAGCTATATGTATCTTCCAGGACAACATCTAGTTTTGATGCAAGGGCATTAAGAGGAGGAATCTACTATTCCCGTTGTATTAATCACTCTCACTATTTACAAAAATGTGCCTAGCTTCTAATTTGAATTTGATCTGGTTCAGCACCAAACTTTTCTTTTGCCACTTTCTTACAAATTATTTTTTGGGGGTCTCTGGTCATTTTCTGTGTTTAACTGTCCCTAGCCGATAGACTTCTGATAAGTGTGTGAACAATCTATAAATGAGCTTGGTCACCTCCTTAAAATCCTGCGCTCTCTTCGCAAACTTTGGTTCAGGCATTTCCCTAACAGCTCTCAGTTTCTCTTGGGATTACCTCAGGATCCCTCAAATATCATCTCTTCTCAGTTTCAACTTGTCTAATATTCCACTCATTGAACCTGCTTAGGTATCACTGCATCTTGATATCATTGTTCTGGGTAGCCTCTTCCTTGGTAGCTCCTTTTCCTACATTAAAAACATCATCAGCTACAATCATGATGTCTGGGAGTTCTAGCGCCTGATTCAGTTTACACTGGAACCCAATTTTACATGCCAGGAGACATAGCGAAGGCAGTGTTGTAACTGGGGCAGGGCAGATTACGCAAACACCCCAGGCACTGACTTGAGGAAGGGAGATGGGGGGCAAAAAAAGGCAGCTAGTTCTGGCAGCCATGAAGTCACAATCATGTAGCAACTGGAAGTCACTGCTGGACCTGTGCTCCAGGAGGGCCCAGCTGTATCCCTACGCTAGTGAGCAAAGATAGCTGGATATCTCTTTTAGTTCAGTAAGACAGAGCCCATTCTTCACAGTACAAAAAAGTAGAAATGTTTGCCTTGGAGACATCAAATACCATCTTTAGTCAAGTCCAAGACAAGGCTTTTCCCTCAATCAACATGAGGGGGAAAAAGTCGCATCTTATATTTGAGTAGTGGCCTGGAGCAGCCAGCATCTTGTGCAGCAGGGGTGGGGGCTCGCCGTGGGTGGGGAGGAGTATGAGGAAGACTGTGCCAAGTGGTGTGGGAGCACAAGGGAGACATCATGCAGTGGAGGAGAGATACACAGGAGAGACTTGTGCAGTTTGGGGACAGCACAGGGGAAGCCACACAGCTTGCTCTTTGCTGGCTATTGCTGCTGCTTGGCCAAGCTGGGATCACCACAGCTGACTGCTCCAGAGCTGGGGAACAGACTTGCCGCAGAAAATGAGTGGGGAGAGAGGTGTGCAGATTGTAGGGCACAGGCAGAAGGGAGGCATGCACGTACATGTGGAGGCAAGAAATAGAGGGGAGATGAGATAAATGGATGAAGGGGGGAAGGCACCACTGAGACACTGGCAGCAGCAGTGGGCACAAGGACTGGCAGTGGGAGCTGGCACCAAAAGCAGTCAGCGGGGGAGAAGGAACAGGCATGAGGAGGAAAGGGTGGGGGACCGGGGCAAGGGGTGGAGGGAGAGGCACTGGGGGGCAAGTGGTAGGGAGGACAGGCAGCAGTGGGCAGGTATACACAAAGGGAAGAAAGGGGCAAGAGGGGGCAGGTAGCGAGGGGTAGTTGGTAGGAGGGG
>NW_017729003.1:2607793-2624216 GCF_001723915.1 Gavialis gangeticus | reverse complement strand
TTTGGATATCTGCTCTGAGACTTTTGTATAGGGTGGGATAAAATCTAATAAATAAATATATACATCCTATATTTACTCACCTGCTGCATCTTTCCTCCAGAAATTAGCCTTCCAAGATTGGGGTGCATGTCTTAATGGGGAATCTGATTTTCTGTGCAAAATAGCAGCAGTAGCGAGGGGTAGTTGGTAGGAGGGGTGGAAGCACGTGGCAGGGGAAACAAGCACAGACATGGAAGGGCAAGGGGTGAGGGAGCCAGAAAGGAGCACAAAGGATGATGGTCTAGCCTGTTGCCCTGCACTGTTGCTTTCTTTGCCACAGTGCAAGATGGACAAATTTAAGACTACCCTCCATTAGATCTTATACATGGAAAAATTATAACTTTCATAGAATCTAATTATTGGGCATGCTCATGGGGTTATTTTAACTTCAACTTGTCTTTTATATCTATCACCTTGATCTATATCCTTTAGTCTCTTAGAGTGAGGTGAGGTCATACTGATATTTTGGAGCAGTAAAACTGTGATCACTCATGTCTATGTGGCTTGTAGCCTGTTTAATTAGCAATGGGTTCCTGAATTAAGGATAAGCTACTTAGCTGTTTGCTTCAGCTTTCACTTTAAAGGGTGACACTTTGCTACTCAAACAAAGCTGATCAGAAAAACGGTACCATTGGATAAAAAAGCTATTGGAAACCCCTGGAACACTTCAGCAATCCCATGCAACCATTTGCTGTGGCTCTGTGTATTCCCACTTACTTAGCAAACCCGGGAAGATAGATGGAAAGTGGGAAACTATACTTGCAAAATATCTGGGTTCAATGTTATTATGATGGTATTGTATTGCAATCAAATCCATGACTTACATTTCTGGACTGCTTATCTCTAGTTAATAGCCTTGTGTTCCAGCTACTATCAGTTCCATTTGATAACAACTCTTGTTTTGTTGTTTTCTTATTGACACCCTGCATTTGCCCAGGTCTTGGGACAGTTTTATTATTTTATTTGCTATCAGCACTTGGCCATATTTTCTATTCTTATACTGCTTTTGTCAATATTGCTGAAAGTACATATCAGCTAGCTCCACAATCCAACTCGAATCAAATTGAGCCTTTATCTCAGAGCATAGTTGCAAATATAGATTCAGCCTTCTTCTGAAGTGAAGGTACAAGATATTGGGCCTTTTATTGTCATTCTCTATACATATGTGTCTTTATTGGAAGATACTGCTTGCATTTCTCCCACTGCCCTACTCCCATTTTTTCCTAGGGTACCAGTGGTATTATAATTCAGTTTCCTACATTTCCTTTTTACTAAAAAAAGCTATTTATACTGTTGCCACAACAATAATAGAATTCATTCCATATGTGTATAAATTAACGTTTTGGTGTCTCCTCCAAACTCTGCCCTCTGCTGCATCATTGCCAGCAGATCCGGGGAAGTGATTATTTCCCTCTGTGCAGCACTGGTAAAGCCATATCTGGAGTACTGTGTCTAGTTTTGTGCCTCCCACTACAGAAAGGATGTGGACAAACTGGAGAGAATCCAGTGGAGGGCAAAGAAAATGGCATGTATGTACATGCCATAAGTATGTACATGACTTAGAAGGAGCGGCTGAGGGAACTGGCCTTATTTAGTCTGCAGAAGAGAAAACTGAGGGTGGATTTAGTAGAAACCTTCAACTACCTGAAGGGGGGTTACAAAGAGGATGGAGCTGGACTGTTCTCAGTGGTGGCAGATGATAGAACAAGGAGCAATGGTCTCAGGTTGCAGCAAGGGAAGTTTAGGTTAAGTATTAATAAAAATGTTCTAACTAGGAGGTTAACAAAGCACTGGAACAGGTTACCCAGGGAGGCTGTGGAGTCTACACCCTTGGAGGTTATTAAGACCTGGCTAGACAAAGTCCTGGCTGGGATGATGTAGTTGGGGATGGTTCTGCTTAGAGCAGGAGGTTGGACTAAATCACCTCCTGAGGTCCCTTCCAAACTAAATTTTCTATAATTCTATCAGTCGAGCAGCACATCATATTTTCTTTCCCTGTGCTTGATATCAGGCTACCCAGCTTATATTCATCACACTTAGACTTCTGAATATTGGCACATTAGCCAGTTTTAATATCAGTGAAACAGAGATCTCCTCAGCCCACTCTTTAGGATTCATGGATACAACTGGCTTAGGGCTTACTGATTTATAAACACTTATCCCTAGCAGATGTTTTCCAGCATCCTTCTTAGTTACAGTTAAATAGAATAAATTTTGTGAAGAGATGTATAAAAAGAGTCAGTTTCTTGGTTCTACTGCAGATGACTTAGACAACATTGAGCCATTCATGTTGCTTTTTAAAGAGAAAACTAGCAATTACATTTTTTAATTACAATTAAAATATTAGAATCTGAGCAATTTCATTTCATTAGTAGAGGTGCCAAAGTTTACACAATCACATTTACTGTGTTTACAAACTAAAAAATATCAACTCTTTGACTGTTGGCAGGTTCAGTATTTCTCAAGCAACCATTTCCAATCTTAGATGAGTTTAGTACTGATTTCTTGAAACTCCTTATTCAGTAATGTAAATATCTTTATTTAACAAGACTTTTATTGGAATCCCTTTAGAGAACCATTCAAAAATGTTATCCTTTGGATTTTCAAACTCTTCAAATTCAATTACTTTTTCCTACTTTGAATTTTCTCCTAAAGTTATAATTATCAATACAAAGTAAAAGTACCCTTTTTCTCCCAATGCAATACTACTGTCAAAATATTGAGTCTCAGTATAATAAATAAATTCATGTAATTTACAATAGGAATAAGTAAAAATATACTGGGTTATATTCATACTGGGGTATAACTAGAAGAAAATACTCAAACTTTTAGCAAGGAAAGCCTCAAGTGTGTTACAATACACATGAAAACTACATTTTAACATGACAGGAACCACAAATTTTGTTTTAATAAAACTGACCTTTATGATTTACAGTCTGTCTTTGCCTGATCATTAATTAATTTTGATTTCTTTCCTGTTTAATTATTCAGATGGTCTAGACATATTACACTCATTAACAATGCAAATATTATACAACAAATAACCATGTAAAGGCAGACTGTCCAAATTCAGACCCAAAGTAGAGCTCTTGCTTCCACCAAAAAAGCTTGGGAAAACAAGTAAATGAACCATCATATTTAGTCTGCTAAAAAGGGTGAATTAAGGAGATGAGTTACAGGAAAAGTAAAAGTCCTTCTAGTTGAATCACTAGGCTGCTAGACAATTTAACACAGTTAGAAATGGTCAAAGCCAAAACCTTTAATCTTCAACCAAGGATTCATCTGATACAATACTTCATAGGGCCAACAAAGTTTACTTCATGGGGCCGACAAAGGATACATGTGAACAACACACTGATGTAAAACCCATTATGATAATCCAAGCTGCAGACGATGGCAGGCACAGATAACTATGGAATGTTAGGAGAGGTCGGGATTTTTTGTGATATCTTCAACTGCATCAAGAGAGCTTTTGGACAATCTACCAGGCATCAAGTACCCTTTATCAGGTCTAAGCAGAGTGAAAGGTCTCACAGAAATCACAAGAAAGTATACATTTGAAACAAAAAGCCTCTTGCAAATTGAAACAATCTTTGCAAATAGGCAACAACTGGAAGCTCCCCAGAATCAGATTCAAACAACTCTGTCAGAGCCTGGGTTACAACAGTTTTGTGGATTAGGATTTTGCTGAAGATGCTGTCAGGGCACACTTTTTTTCTACCTCCTGAGCAGACATACTATAAGATTTTAATTTTCCTGCAATTATTTAACCAAGTATTCACAATAATTTTGCCACTACTGTCCTAACTCCTTTTTTACTCAGTTCATGTAGTAACAGATCAACTGAATACTATGATCACCAGGGATCCAGCTCCCTCTATGTAAGCCTATGGGGGTGAGGGACAGGAGACACAGGTGACATATTGGGAGGGGAAAGGGGCATAGGTGATGCATTGTGGGGCAGTGGAGCAGAGGCAATGCAGTGGGGGGTGGGGCAAGGTGACACAGCAAGGCAGCACATGGTTCCTGAGATTTCTGAGCCCGCTGTGGGGTACTGGGATGCAGTTGGGTCAAACCAGCTCTGGGCAGGAGCTGCCCCCATGGCCCAGCTGGGGGGACCTGGCACAGAAGGGAACACCATGACACCATGGTCCCCAAGGTGAGGTACAGCAGTGGCGTGGAGTTGTACCCCTGCTGAAGCCAGGTGAGGAAGGGAGTGCCTCAGCTTGGAACAGTGCTCCCTTCCACACCAGGTCCTACCCCCTAGGCCATGGAGGTGACTTCTGTCCAGAGCTGGTCCAGCCTGGTTACAGTCCCGTGACCATTGTGGGTTCATAAATCTCCAGAAGCATGTGATGCTTCACCCCACTACTGCATCACCTGTACCATCTCCCACCCCAGCAGGCATTGCCTGTCTCCACATGCCCCTCCCCAGACACCCACCTTGTTCCACAGGCACCCATTCCCTTCCTTACACACTGGAGGGCTAGGAGCAGGGGTTAGTCCTGGGACTGGTTTTGGTCAATATCATCTTCAACAACCTCGAAGATGTCACCCTCATGAAGTCTGCAGATAATACCAAGCTGGGGGGAGTAGTAGAAATGCTGGAGGATTGGGCTAGAATTAAGAGAGACCTTGACAAATTGGAGGATTGGTCCAAAAGAAGTCTCATGAGGTTCAATAAGGATAAGCGTGAAGTCCTGCACTTAGGACAGAACAATCCCATGCACCCATACAGGCTGAGGACTGACTGACTAAGCAACGGCTCAGAAAAAAGAATCTTGGATTACAGTGGACCGTAAGTTGAATATAAACCAATAGTTTGCCCTTGTTGCAAAGAACACTAATGGCATACTGGGTTGCAATAGTAGGAGTGCTGCTAGCAGATCAAAGGAAGTGATTCTCACACTCTATTCCACACTGGTGAGACCACATCTGGAGTACTGTGAGCAATTTTGAGTCCCCATCTTAGAAAGGATGTGGACAAAGTAGACAGAGTCCAGCAGAGGGCAACATAAATGGTGACGGGGCTGGCGCATGTGACTTCTAAGGAGAGGCTGAGGGACCTGAGGTTATTTAGTCCGGAGAAGAGAGGACTGGGAGGGGATTTAATAGCAGCCTTCAACCACCTGAAGGGGGTTTACAAAGAGGATGGAGCTGGACTGTTCTCATTGGTGGCAAATGACAGAACAAGAAGCAGTGATCTCAAGTTGCAGCAAGGGAAGTTTAGGTTAGGTATTAATAAAAACGTTCTCACTAGGAGGCTAATAAAGCACTGGAACAGGTTACCCAAAGAGGTTGTGGAGTCTACACCCTTGGAAGTTATTAAGACCTGGCTAGACAAAGTCTTGGCTGGTATGATCTAGTTGGGAATGGACCTGCTTTGAGCAAGAGGCTGGACTAGATGACCTCTTAAGGTCCCTTCCAACCCTAACTTTCAATGATTCTAGATTGGCAACAATGGAGAACAATGTATTATATCCCAGCAGACTGCTGAAAGAATACTTGGGCTATTCTGAGTGTTACACTTCCATTTCAATCCATCAGATTAGCTGCAAGATCATGTTTGTTGAATGCATTTGCTCCAACAGGTTTCTAGTCATGTTTCAATGTGTATTTTTATAAAAATGCCCACTGTATAGAATAAGCTGTTGTTAGAGTTCTTCTGAGAGGAGGCTCTGCAACAAATCATGTTGTTGGTTTGCTGCATTGTTTTCTAAAGATTTCTCTTCCTGGACTATTTGCAGTAACCTCCCAAAACAAAGCCTCCTGTGTGCAACACTGTTTTGGCCATATATTAGTTGCCTAGAGAAAAAGCTACAAAACATAATCATATTGATTTATTGTAAAATGTGTTTCTACCACAGTGGACAGAGTTTTTAGTTTGTGTCAATGATTAATTTAGAGGGAGATTTTTCTTTTTAAAAACTCAAAGTATACTACTTATATTTAACTGCTTTATTTCCATTATTGATATTAGTCATACTTAAAGCATAATCTCAGTATTAACATTTTTAGCATGTGATACACAGTACAGTGTATCTTGTATCACTATTGTTATGAAATGGTATTAACTAAATGTAAAAATCTGAGTAGATATTCATAGCATAGCCATCTATTTCATGAATTGCTAAATTGTATTATTTGCATTGAAATTGTGAATCAATGTAGTATATATATAGTTTCATAGTTTCATAGATTTAGGGTTGGAAGGGACCTAGTAGATCTTCTAGCCCAACCCCCCGCCAGGGCGGGAGAACAGCAAAACCCCAAAACAAAAACGGGACTCAAATGAGTCCAGCCAGGTAGGCATCCAGCCTCTTCTTAAAGACCCCCAGGGTAGGGGCCAGCACCACTTCCCTTGGAAGTTGGTTCCAGCTCCTAGCCGCCCTAACTGTGAAGTAGTTCTTGCGGATGTCCAATCTATACCTCCTCTCCATCAACTTGTGCCCATTACTCCTTGTTATGCCAGCGGGCGCTAGGGGAAACAGCGTCTCCCCCAAACCCTTCTGGTCCCCCCTAGTGAGTTTATAGACGGTCACCAGGTCCCCCCTCAGCCTTCTCTTGTGGAGGCTGAATAGGTTCAGGTCCCGCAGTCTCTCACTGTAGGGTCTGCCCTGTTGTCCCCGGATCATGCGGGTGGCCCTCCTCTGGACCCTCTCCATGTTGTCCACATCCCTCTTGAAATGGGGTTGTTAAAAATATAAAAACACTGTACTTATTTTTTTCTTTGCATAGTTTAGACAGGATATCACCCTGGAGGAATTTCTTCTTGTCAGAACACATAAATCTACAAAACTAAACATGTACGCATGGTCATTTGAAGCTCTACATTGGAGTAGGTTAAAAATGCAGGGATACAGATTTGTTGTTTTCATATTTGTCACTACCACAGGATTAAAAAGTCACAACACTTAATCTAAAAACATATGCTTCTTTCAAAGAGAAAAGAAAAAATGGCATAAGATTTGCAGTGTCTGATTACTGAGCAAAACACCATTTTCCATTCATTTCTCTTATGCCTATATACCATTATATAAAGATGCCTTTAACTGAGAATATTGATAAAGGTTTCAATGTAAACTCACATTAGAGAAGTATTTGCTTTTTTCACTGTTTTCATTTTCAATAACTTTAGGTGTTTGAATACATGGCAAGTTATGAATGAGTTTTAATTGTACAGAAATTCTTCCCGTGTTTATAAACAAAGAGATCAAGTATGTCCATGTTCATACGCAATTGATTTGATGTGCGTTATTTGACACCAACAAATCAAACAACTTAATCATTTTAACTTCAAATGATGGCTATTTATGATTTTAAATGATGGTAAACTATGTTACTGTCAAATCCCCACCTGCTAAAAAGCTTCTACAACCAAGTTTTATCATTGTTATGAGTGTACTTGCTAGTCATACTAAATTATTCCATTCATTATTGCATATCTCATTTTCAGTTTTCTTTACACTCTCTGCATTTCTGCCAGCAATTCTATTAGATTATCAACCAAGATTTTCTTGGACTTTTCTGCATTTGTTCATACAGAGGCACAGCAACACAGAGAATAGGTGCTGGGAGGAGGAGTTGCCAACCACCATAGACCAAGGTGGGGACCTCAGTGAATGGAAAGGAAGGCTTACTTTTCCAGGCTACTGCTGCCACTGCCAGTGCTCTAGCAATGTCAGTCTGCTCAGGTAGCAGCAGCTCTGGGTCAAGGCTCCCTGGGTCCTGACACTCATCCCCTGTTCGCTCCCTCCCCTGACATAAATATTGGGTGCAGGGCTGTGGCAAAGGCTTCTGTGGTGTGTGGGGAGAGAGGAGTACCATTCTGCTCACTCTATTCACTTCCTGCCCTCCCGATACGGTGCTTGGTGTGGTGCTGCCATGACACCACATATGGTGAGGCATGGGCAGTGCAGAGTTGATTGTGCCATGGCAAAGACTCCCAGGGTGGTGATTCTGGCACTCCCTTCTAGTCAGTGCCTGGGGCTGAGTCCCCACTCACCGCAGCCTAGTTATGCTATTGTGTTCATGGGGCCACGAAGGTCAGAGTTGTTTGTTGTCCTTTATGTGATGCTCCTCTTAAGGGAATAATAAGGATAAGGCAAGATTGCAAAAAAACACAGAAAAGTACACTAATCAAGTCATTTTTTCATCCTTCAGATACAACATTTTCACTGCTGCATCTGGAGGAGACATGATTCACTAATATCTTCTAGTATTTTTAAGGTCTAAGTGGGGACATCTACATGAGATGCTTACTGTGGAGTTGCCTAATTAGCTCCGCAGTAAAGCATGAATTGTGCCGGAGGTTATTGTATCGCACTAATTTCACGTGTAAATGCACTCAGTAATTATCAGGATCTCTTTTATGGGTGCAGTTCAACATTGTCTAAACATGTATACCAAGAAAACCCAAAACAGGTATTGGACATACCAAGAGATTTGTTGGCTGATCTGTGTACCGTGGGTAGAGAACCTGTATTTTTTTAGGCTCTGGAGTTATAAAAGTAGCTATTAGACAGTTACAATGTCAGCATTTACCACCAGTTACCACATGCTGGTAATTAGCTAACCAATTTTGTTCTATATTCAACAAGGAAATAACTTTCGGCTCAGATACTATTGTAGAATAAATATTATCAAATGTTAATTTGAAAACAACTGTAATATAACAGAGACACTAAACTGTTAAGAACAAGGATTATTTTCTTGTACTAAGTGTAAAGAAATAAATATTCTGGTTGGGTTCCAGTGACTATGCATATTGCTCTTAGAGAAGTTATAATGGTGCTTTATTTTTACTTAATTCACCCAACACATCCATCCAGAATAACCTACAGCAGGCAATAAGTCTTTCCATTTTTATCAATATTTTTTATGAGTCACATCAAGAACACACCTGTAGCACTTTCTTTTTTGCAAACCCAAGTCCAGACCCTGTCTATGATACAGCAGTCCACATTAGCAAGTTGATACCCTCTAGTATCTGGAATTTTATAGATACATTGGTATGGTAACTGAGGATGCTAACTTTTCCAGAGAATATCAGTGAAGGTCTTCATGATGGAAAACTATGTTTGCTTACCACTAATTTATTATTATTAAACAACTTGGGAAGCATATTAGTGATTATATAAAATTATTCTTTAAGTCTTGAGCCTCCAAAAAGTAAGACTGTGACAAGGAATTTTACACAAAATACCTATTACTCTAGGTTAGTGCAACTCTTCACTTAGTACACACTGCCCCTTCTCAGACAAACTAACCCAGGTGTCACAAGCATATGGCGCAAAGGCTTGGATCCAGCCTGCGGAGCTGTTTCCTCTGCCCTGCTGGGCTCTTTATGGGTCCCAAAATTCCAGAGTGGACTGAGCAGGGGACAGGGTCTGTTTCATAATTAGGGGCTAAGAGGCCCCATTTGGGATGGCATTCTGACAAGAGACAGCTATGCTGACACAGGACCACTGATCTGCAGCCACCAGGTCCAAATCCAGCCTGCAAGGAACCCCATGGTCCAGATGTGGCCTGGAGGGTAGGGTGAGTTCACCCCTGAACTAAACCAACTGTAACAGGGGCCTTTCTTGGGGCTGGTCTACCAACGGCCCGCCTACCTCTTTCTGAGCCAACTGCCTGCCTCCTCGCCTGCTATGCCTTGATGATATATAATTATGATCTCAATTAAGTGGGAACCTGACCATTTCTTACCCCGGTGCCAGGGGGCACTATCTGCAGTTCCGTTCCTCCCTTACATTGCAGCCCAAGGGTCGCAGATAGCATCTACAGTTCTTATACCATCACTGGCTCCACACTGGGCCCCAGAATCCTTCCAATCAGACCCCAACCAGATCCCTCCAATCAGGCAGCCTACTCCACTCTCATTCTCATTCTCCACTCCCATTCAGCCTACTCCACTCTCAGGGGCTGCCTAGCTCCCAATCTGTTCCCCCTCTTGAGTGTGCCCTCCCCCAGGACTGCTGGCTACACAGGCCCTGGCCTCACCTCCAAGGCCAGTCAGAAACCCCAGGCCCTCAGCTCTGGGCATCCTTCACAGTGGGCCTCTGGCCCTTTTGACCCTTCTGGTCCTGGCCCCAGAATTGACCAGTCAGGGGTGTTTCAAGTCAGGTCTCTGAGCCTCTAGCCCACTACCTAACCTGGGTCTGCCTTCTTGGACCTTCTATAGGGTACCCCCCCTGGTTCGGGGAGCTGAGGTTATTAAGGTGCCCCAACCCACCTTTCACTGGGGTGATAACTGGCCTGGCATTTCTGGGAGACTCCTGTGCCACTGGGAGCCCCACAAGGCCACCCACTCCCAGCTGGGTTCAGTTTTAGGTCATTCCCAGAACCAGGAACCTCCAAACCATGGCCTTAAGGCCTTGCATTCAGCCTTGCAGCCAAGCAATGTTACTGCCTAGCCTACCAGCAGCAAACTGCTCTGATTATGTAGGCAGCCAGAGATCTAAAATGGCTGCCACAATCACACACTTCTGGCAGCTTGGCTCAGCCCTTAAAGTTGTAGGCACCAACAGTGCCCTGCCCCACCAACCAAGCATGGTGAATAATGAAGAGGTAGCTAGATTTATTTTATTAGGCTCTTTTCTCACCTCTTTGACTCATACATCTCTCTCCATCCTGTATTTTTCATATTTTTATGAGATACTAGGAAATGACTTTATTTTAATCTGCACAGAACTTTATGTTGCCAGAAGAACTGCAGAGTAGCCTTACTCTGAGACCTTCAGCTGTCTCTATATCTCAGTATCACACTAATTTCTAAATCTTCATCATAATACTCAACATTCATGTGTGTTCAAGCAGCTAGTATTACTTTTAATGACTGTAGTCCACAGTCAAACAAAATATCTGAAACTTTAATAGTTTACATTTTACTTTTACATTAAAAAATTGGAAAGCACTAAAAAGCCCCTCTCCAGATCATGTGCTGTCATGGCCCCAAGGCAACTCTGCATTTGTTGGGAATAGCAAATGGGTCAAAATCTATTTCAAGTATTTCCCTGTCAAGCTGTTGAGGAGGAGGGAGTCAGGAAGGGGAGGGAAGTAACCACAAAGGTGCTAAACATTCCCTTGGGGTTATGCCTCCTGGCATGTTTTCATCTTCAATTCAAACAGAAAACACTGCCCAAACCCATAAACATGTGTGAACTCTTATCTTTTTCAAACTGACATCACATTACCTTTCCTTTATGACCCACTGGGAACAAGCTTATAACACATATCAAAGAAATGACTCCCTTAAATGACTTAGGGCTGTTGACTCCCAATGCCTGAAAAGGGGTGTTTGTGCCTGAAAGCTTGCAAAGAATGTTTTTTCTAACTATTTAGTTAGTCTAATAAAAGATATCACATTTACCCAAAGAACCTTGTCTCTCTCAAATGGCAACACTTTTTCAGTCACAAGAAAATATAATTATTAAATGGAAACTTTAACCGTCTGTTAGTGATATAGTGTCTTTTTGGATTATAATCTCAGTGGAACCTATGACAAATACACCTGACAGCTGGAAACCTGTAACTCTTTGTGCTTCATTTTACTATGACTCAACACTCAGGAAAGAAAGGTTAAGGTGCCTGTGGAATGGAACAAAATGCCTGATTTTATGGGAAGATTCACGTGTTTCTAGACTGATACAATTAACCAGGCATCTTAAGCTAGTATAATATAACAAAGAATCTAAATCCCAAAGTCAAAAAGAGCAAAAGGGTCTATCAATTTCTGTAGTACACATGGGCATTCATTTGTATAAATCAATTTACAATTCAATGCAGTTTATTTTAATACTTCAGCAAATTTTAGCTATAGTGCTATTGTGCTAAATGGTGCTAACATGGTGACCCATCTGAAATGAAATGGCAAAACATTATGGTATGGAATCGACTCACTGTCTTTCCAACCCCTCCCTCCCAAACACCTAATTTCCTTCACGGGCGATAGGAAAAAATATACCCCTTTCTGTCTCTCCTTCCCCCCAGAAAACCAGAACAAACCCCAAACAGTTTTAGACCACTTTAGGAATGTTCATATTCAGAAAATAGTTAATTATTGAATTTTTTCCCCTCTGGTCCTTCCATCATTTTAAGTTTTATACCTGATACCCTATCTCTTACTACTGAAGTGACTATCATGATTAAATTTAACACTATCCCTTAATTCTCTGACAATTAATGAAAACTGTGAGGGAGATCAGAAAAACTTTATGTTTGAAGAAATGAGAATTTTAATTATTTTTCCTCAGAGTAAAAATCTCTGTCTAAGCACACAAAGTTTCCATTTGAATACTGTAAAGCAAACACATTAACAAAAAAAGTACACTAAAAGTAGCTAGAGGCCATTCTTCACTTTTAAAAGCCCGCTGGTTTCAAAGTTAACATTAGTATGCGTGAAAGGTGTCAGCAGACATTAATGGACACAGAAATTCTCTGTGCATCCACTCCTAGTGCATACACCAGCAATATTCTTTCTCTAATTTGAAAAGATGGATAGAAATTTAAGACAACAGATTTCTTGTAAGGCAAATACAAAATCTTAGATTCTATTCTGAGACTACATATGAATAAACAGATACAAAGTAAAGTAGTGGGTTTTGTGATTTATCTGCAAGCTTTCTGGTTAAGACATCTCCAAGATACTAAAATACTGATGTCCGTGGAGGTGAATCTATTGCATCTGCTAGGGCACATTTATAATCACTGCATATACATCACTGTAGTCCCTCTTAATAGAGCACTCTTAACAGAGCAATCTTGCTATGAAGAACTGAAGTCTTTTACATACTCCACATCATTGGTGTGCTTTCCACTTAATCATTGTGTTCACACAGATACATGCTTTTCAAACTTACTGCTTAGTATTCTAGAAAAAAATATCCCATAATACTATATTTGTTCACTCAACTTAATGCTCCCTGATTTTTCTCAGAGTCATATGTACCCATTAAATTATAGGAAGTATAGGACTGAGTCAAACTGACAGATTCTTCTGATTAATCTCTCCTGGTATCCATTAATTTTACCAGTGTCATTTTAATGGATGTCATGTAGGGCCTACAGCTGATCATCATGATTATTATAAACACTCATACAAATAGGTAGATGCCCATACACTTGAAATAATTTGTATGTGACTTATTTGACAAAGTCATGGAAGACTCATGGAAAAATCTGTAAGATATACAAGAACAAAAAGACTTTTTCAACATTATGGGAAGCAGGAAAGGGGTATCCTAAAAAATGCTGCTTGTTGTCAAGGAAATAAGATGATAATATGAACAATGCATTGGGTTCCTCCTTAAATGCCAGGAGATAATTGTGGGTAATGAATGATAATGATGAAAAAATGTGACTGTGTTTAATTTTAACAGGAATTCATCAATACCATGGAGCAATAGTTGATATCTTATTTATGGTCTGAGTTATACCTGAATTAAATTTTTCAGGCTAGCTCAACAGGTAACACAATGATTTTTCAAAAGCGAATCAATGAAGAATGTAACACACTTGAGGCTGATGGGAGGGAGGTATGGCAGTGTACCTTTGGTGTCTGTCACTTTATGGGCTGGGAGCAGGCAATCTAGCAGGTGCTTGATGAAGGCAGCCATTTTAGAGCCTGGCTCTCAGGGCTAGAGGCAGCAGTTTGCTGCTAGGAACTGAGGAGGTAACATCTGGCTGAGCTGCTCCCAGAACATCTTGGAGGTAAGGGCAGGAGCTATGGGGATGGCAGGAGGCTCCTGGTCCTGAGCATGACCTGAAACTGCACCCTGCAGGGGAAGGGTGGTCTGGCAAGGCTGTCTGTGGTGGGACAGCCCTGAAGAAATGCCAGGCCAGTTACCTCCCTGGTGAAAGGTCGCTAGGGGTGCCTTAACCCTGGCTCCCATCATTGGATGGGTGATTGTGAAAGCAGCAGGGGGCAGGCATGCTTATAAAGAGGCACCTGAGCCCAGCAGGGGTGTAAGACTCTGAGGGGTGGTATTGATGTGGAGACCTGCACAGAGTAGGGTGCATAGAAGCACTTGAAGGACTGTACATGTGTTGTGCACAGTAGAGCTGCTGAGGGAGGCCTGAAGGGCTGCACTGGGGGTGTACTGAGTAGGGCTGTAAGGGTGGCTTGAAGGACAGTATATGGGCCAACTCCCATGAGTAAGACCAAGAACAAGGTGCCCAGTGAGGGACTAAGGGGCAGAGTCATCCCAGTGCTTGGCACAAAGGCAAGGCTGTGTAGAGTAGGGGAGCATGAGTGAACTGAAGGTGCTGTGCAAGCCATGCTGGAGTGAGAGTAGTGAAGCCTGATGGCCCAAGGGGGGTCGCTCAAGTAAGCAGGGGACTTGAGAGTGGCCCAGTGAGGGGCAGAGTGTGAGAGACCCCTGTAAGGGGGGGCAGAGTGAGTGTGTAAGAGGCCCAACAGTGAACTGAGTTTGCCCCATCCTGAAGCCAAGGAACAATAATAATCTGGATGCGATCTGTGAGGCATGGGCCATGGTGTAGGGAAGGTACGAAGCTGTAGATAGCACCCCCTGGCATTGAGTCCATGTATGGGCAGCCTCATGCTTATTACATCAGAGAACATCAAGTCATGGCAGGAGAGATGGAGCAGACTACCCTAGGTAGGTGGGCGGACTGACATGAGACCTGACCCTGTTCTTAAAAGAGCTCTTGTTCTTCATCATTCAGTTAATCACTAATTAAGTGCAAGTCCTCTGGTGATGACTAAGAAGCAACCAGGTATATAATAAAGAATATGTGAACTCACCACTACTAGTGAGTGAGTTCCTTTTCAATACTACTAGTATTGAAAAGGGACACCCTGACTGTGCACCAGTATTTAAACAGAAAAGTGACATTTGGACAAATGACTCTGGAGCAGTTTATGATCTCACAGGTACCAAGATAAGGTAATCCAAGCACAAAGTAATTTAGCATGGATACTAAAAGGGAGGACTGCCAGCACTGGCTTCCCATGACCCTTGAAGCAAATAAGCTCACTGTGCACTGGAATTAATTCTGTTCCAAGAAAAATCAATTATTGCAACTTAAGGAACTAAAGAAAATGCCCTGAAGACGCATTGCAAATGTACACAAGACATTTTAATGTGAAAAATGCTAGTTATTATGATGTATGATTCTTATGTAAACTATGGCCTCAAGCAGGTGCTCATTTCCAGCAGTGCAAATTTCTACCAACAGACATCTTTTTGGGAGAGGAGCAATATAGGCATTCGGCTTGGTGCAACCCCTCCTCCCCTGCTCTTCATGCCTTTCTCAGACTGGGAATCAGTTTGGGGAAGGTATGGGGAGCCAGTGGCTCTTCTGCTTCTGGGGGGATTGGAGTAGCAGAGCAAGCTACTTTCCAGACTGGGGATCTCCATTCTGGAGAGCTAGTGGGAAGTGGATGCTACTCTGTAGTGGGGCGTAGCAGTAGGGCTGCAACCTAATGGCTCAAAGTAGCACATGGGAAGGGAACTTCCCACAATGTGGCACATTCAGAGCTGGCACTTGCAGCCCTTTGGAGCTGCTCCTTTCCTCCCCTGGGAGTATTGGGAGGAAAGCATATAAAGTGTTCATTTTTACAAGGGAGTCTGTCTCACAAGAGAGATCTTCCAAGTTGACATTTGAAAGATCTTACTCCTGGGAGGTGCAAGTTTCTCTCAGGAGAAATTGAATGAATACTTATATGCTCATAGTTTCTACCAGGGGAGCATCAATTCTCCCTGTAGAAATAAAACACCTGCATATGTCAATTGTCCATTTCCAAGCACCAAAAATTCCTGCTTCAGCCCTTGTAGAGATCACACAAACATTTTTAAAAAGCTAAAGATCAGTTTTAAATTAAAATTAGATAAACTTCAATTTTTAAAGCTAATACAGAAGCAGAATTCAATCATCCTAAAATCTAGTCAGGTTTTCTTATGAGATAAAGGCCCTAAATGGTATAATGCTCTCTCATGCAACTGTTTTCACGAGATTTCTGCCACCTTTAAGGGAAATTTTACAAACTGATAACAAATGCATTCAATTAATTTAAATCCCAAATCCTGTAAAATTTGAAAAGGTTTTCATTAGGCATTCTCCCTTTAGGAAACATGGACAATGTTTGATCTGGCAACCTGGAGATGAGGCAAATTAATAGAGTCTGCTGGAACATGCTAATTACTGCACTCCAGCCAGCCTCCACATCTCATGTATCAGTGTCCCCATGCTTCCAAATGGTGGCTGAGGTACTTTATCTAAAACTCATTCGATGAGCTTTAGATAAAGCGCCCCACCGTCATTTTGAAGCACTGGGATAATGACATATGAAATGTTCTGGCCACTTTAATTAGAGTGCCTCTTGGAGCTGCTCTAATTAAGACCCGCCCCCCCACCCCCCTTT
>NW_017729003.1:2591676-2607713 GCF_001723915.1 Gavialis gangeticus | reverse complement strand
TAAGACCCGCCCCCCCACCCCTCTTCCTGGAGCAACTGCAAAAATGCTTGAAAATCCTACTTGCTATTTTTAATTCAGGATCTAGTTCTTATCAGGTTCCCTCTCAAGGGATTTCATAAAATCAAAACTGACTGATTCTAAGGATAGGAACCCACTGAAACACTTATTGTGGTGTAAAAGGGAGCAGAACTTTACCACACATCAGCTAATCTGCACTAATTACCCAGAGCTGTCATCTACTGCAAGGTAAAAGCATCCATATTGAATATGTTCTATATCAAACATAAGCCATGATTTGATGCAGAAATCTTGTGTTGAAATGCAATGGCATATCTCATGAAGATAGTAAGACTAGATTACTATAACAATCCTTCTGGCCATACAATCTGCCAGTATAATTCTCTGAGGTCTTCCAAACATGAAGCCTTACAACATACTCTGTAAACCAGATTCCTGGAAGATGAGGCATTCAATATATACACGGTTTATAAAAGCATTCTACCTTTGAAAGGAAGTTTTGCATCTTTCAAGAGTTGTAAAACCAGTTTTCTTCCATGTATTATTAGAATGATTTATTAACACCATAAGCTTCAATTTGTCTATTTCTATTCCTTATTTTTTGGATAGTCCACACTTGATAATGCAATGATATTTTGTGCATAATATTTGTAATTAATATTTATACCAAAATCTGGTTTGATTACTTTGAAGCTAGTATAGCAGTATTACAGTTTACTCACTAGAGAATTCCAAGTTGAAATGTTAGATCTAATTAATGTTTGAGAAATTTAGCCATAAGTAGTTAAACATATTAGCATAAACTTAGCAAAAATAACTTGTCTAGTATGCCAAAGGTCTACCTATGAATAGTTTAATATTTTTCTGAAATAAATGGCTTACTGAGCTTTGCTTTAATGCATCTCTTTGAATATTTAAATAATTCATTATGCTTCTATAATTTGTGTAATGGAAGAAGATATCCCAATATTTCAGTTAAGGGCTAAGGAGGGCATGAAAGGATTCACCTGAATTTTAGAATTTCAGTCTAGCAGTTTGCCCTCTGTTTGGTGAGATGTATAATAACCACTGCAATTTGTAAGTTAGTTAAATATATGGGGAACTGAGTGATACCTCTGCTCACAATGCAATTAGAAGCACGTAGGAAAGCTGTTGCCAGCCCCTGCCCCCTTCCTGCTGCTATACAGTTTCATATTTTAATATTTGCTGCTTCTTTCCTCTTCCATCATGATGATGATTTAATATTTTGCATTAGTTTTTATGTACTTGATTCAATTTCACCATCTCTTTTCACAACAGTTAAGGGATCATTTTGAGGTGCTATGACTATAACTGTAATGTCATTAATAGCAGCATTTTAATGTTATAAATTAACGAAACAGCTCTGCTAATATTACAGATACATTGGAGATGTATACTTCTTGTGAATAATGAGAAATTGAAAGAATAAGAAATTTAGGGGATGGCCACTCTTAGATTGCAACCTTTTGGCATTGTGAACTATTTGTTTGATGGTATTAGTATAATATCAGCAACAGATATGCCTAAAAAGAAATTCAGTCAGTGAAAAAGAAACCATCAGGCAGTATGGACAATACTGAACGATAAATTTGATATTTTAAAAGTAATGCAATATAATTAAAATAAGAACAGTTAGATGCTAAAATGAATAGAATTCATAATGCTATGTATAATGCTATCATGAATACATATAAAATATTTCACTAGATTCATTTAATGTTCAGCTCTTATTTATTTAGTCTTTTCCATAATGAACTGACAATTTCCCTGCATACATTAAGGTTGAGTTACTGTATATTTACAGTAGTGGTTATTGAATTATGCTGTTAACACCACACTCTCCTATGAGATAAATGGGATCATAACAGGCCTAGTGGTAAAACTCCCACTAACTTCAGTGAGAACAGGATTGGGTCCTTAATGAAGTAAATGGCTTTTATGCAGCTTACATGACAGAATTCAATTCAAAGTCTCTAAGAAACAACCATTTCATTCAAATATTACCTTTGTGTTTTTAATGAGTTAATTTAGTTAGAAACCTTCGTCAAATGTCATATATTCATTTGATATACCAGGGAAGCATAAAAAAAGCACTCTCACAATTTGAACAATAATTGTTTTGGCTTTCAGAATGTATCAGCACAGACCTTACATCAAATTGCAGCCTTCCAGAAACATCTCTTATGGAAAAATCATTTAGAATTTAACTGAGAATAGTAACACTTTTATAGACTGTAAATCAAATCTGGACAATAGTATAGCAAGAATACAAAATTATAAGAGCAGTTTCTATTTTGTATCATTTCTGGAGTCTTATCCATTAGCTTCCATCAAATACTGAATACAATCCTGGATACCAGAATCCATAACAGTAAACAGATTGATAGAGAGTTGGTGTAATTGAGGAGGACAGAGAGAGGGCAAGTTAATAGGACAAGGGAAGTATCAGGCCATCACTGTGGCAACTGAAGAGAGATTCTGTTGAAACAACATGACTGCCATTTTTTAAAGTATCCAGTACTGCAGACTACTTATGTATTTTTTTTTATTTACTATCTCAATGGCCATGCCATTATCCCATTATTGTGTTGACCACTTATTATGTGTTCTTTTACTGCAAAAAAAATAGTGAAATAGTGAACCCACAAAAGTCAAGACAAATCCATGCAAGCAGAAGTTCAACTGAATATGTGAGCAGTGGTACTGGAATATGTGGTATTACTTCTGTGTTTAACTGCTTTACTTGATGGAGGCTGTAGTGATCTTTTTTTCTGAAATCCAATATATCAGAACAACATGTGTATGAAGATTAAATGTATAATGTTGCTTAATTTGATTATAATGAAATTATTTGATTTAACAGACAGTCGGAATACTCGAGAAACTCTTTCATCTAGAACATCCAATAGACATTCAGGTAAAACCTGCCTTGATGCCATTCTTCCTAATCAAGGAAAGTAAATGAAGAAATCCCTTCTACTGATAATATTTTAAAAGTTCTAGATGTCTGCATAATAAGTGCTGAAAATTTTTTTTTTAAATCTTTTATCATATAATCTCCAGATGCAGTATCTGCCACCTCTTATTAGATTAGATGCTAACAACACAGTAACAAACACAGAATAATTTCTCTAATTCAGAAAAGATTTACACACAGTGGGTAGGGTGAAACAAAATACTAATTAAAATGTCCCTTCCAATACTAATTAAAATATCCCTTACAAACTCCTTGTTCCCTAAAGGAACAGCTCCACAGCACACAGATTAGGAGACACCTCTAATTACTACAGCTGGAGTTAGCAAATCCCCTCAAGCTATTTACCCAGTGTCCAGGAACAGAGAACTTGCTGTGGCATTGGAGATTATCTTTTTTGCTATCCAGGTGATAGGTGGCCTACAAATATCAAAATCTAAGAAAGGTTAAACTGAGTAACTGACTAGTTAATGACAACATCCTAAGGGGCATGTGTAGATGAAATGAGGGCCCTAAAATGGAAGCTGTGGGTTTTAAAACGCACCGCTTCAATTCAGGGCTGATTAAAACCTCGTGTTGTGCACACACACCACTGACTTACCTGCCTCTCCGGTGGGGAGGGGAGAGAGAGCTGCTGGCAGGCAAAGCAGTCCCTGGGCTGTGGGAGAGCTGGCGCTTCCCTCTGTGATAGCACTATCTCCTCCCCCAGTGGCACCTGCCCACAGGCACCCGACTCTTACCAGGGGGCACTGCAGCTGTGGAGGGAAGCACCGGGTCCCTGTGCAGCTCAGGCAGGCAGGCTGTGGGCAGGAGGGCAGGGGGAGTTGAGATTAGTCTCATTGCTTCTCTTGGGCAGAGCCTGCATCCCAGGCTGTTTTCAGGCTCCCTGCAGGGCTTCCTGCAGAGCCATGGAGATGCATGGAGCCTGGTGCTTCGCTCCGCAGCTATAGGGGCAGCAAACTAAAACTCCTTGAAGTCATTTAAGACCCATTACGCTGCCAAATTTCCTACTGTGCCTGGAATTAATGTGCAATATCCTGCCAAGGTGTGCAAACACCAACACCATTAAAGCGGTGCAAAAGCATTTAGCCTGCTTTAAAGTGTCATGTACACACACCTCTCATTTCATCTAAACACGGGCCAAGACTTGCTTTGGTCCAGAGCATGGATACAATCTTGTTAATATTTTACTTACTTCTATAAGCACTATGAGTAACTATTTACAGAACTTCACCTTAGTTACAACTGGCAGGCAAACGTGTTTTGAGACAGGATAACCCAACTTGTATAAGCTAATATAAACTTCCAATATACAACGCTTTCTTTGGAAAGTTTGAATAAAACATTCAAGGCATCTGTGTCATAGTTACCTGCCCAGTGAGTCACAGTCTACATGAGAGGCTGCCAAGTTGCCTAATAAGCTCCACAGTAAAATGTCATAGTCTGTACATGTAGTGTTATTGGGATGGAGTGAAATAATTAATTCCACCATAGGATGGTACTGCCAAACATAGGTACTATCCTATGGCAGAGTTATTTACTCCACCACAGTGTGCATGTAGACATTGTTAGGGGCTGTCTGGACCATGGCAGTGCTTCAGTACAGGGGCTGCCTGTTGACTAGTCCTGCACTGAAACACCCTCATACCCCAGCCAGCCCTTCTATAGTATAATGAGCCAGGTCAGAGCGGCCCTGGGCTGGCAGGTTGACCCCTAGAGCCCCCTGCCAGCCAGGGCTGCACAGCCCCATCTCAGTGTGCTGTGGCCCCAGGTGCATGTGCACATGACATGCCCCGAAGCAATAAATTCCAGCAGAAATAGTGCCAGGATTTATTCAGGCACACTAACTGTATGTGTAGGCATGCCCTCTAAGGATATGATCTAGAGTTCACCCTGCTCAGTAGCAGTCTTTCCATTTACTTCAGTGTGCTACAAATCAGAAAGGCAAAGCCATTTGAATTATCAAACAGAATTTATCCAGGATGTGGAAATTCATTACACTTTTTGTATAAATGTCATGAAAAAATGAGAGCTCTCTTAGGTTGTGTACATGATTTTATGCACTAATCAGATATTTTATAAATAGAAAAAGGAGGATGGAGATTTATTTCACAAAAGCTATAGATAATTGATTCCTATACTTCAGTAACTTTGTTGACGAGAGAGTTATTTAAATATTAAACTAATCCTGACTAAATAACTGGAACAGAAAACTAAGTTGAAGCAAGAGAAGTTTAGGTTAGATATTAGGAAAAACAGTCTCATCAGGAGGGCAGTAAAATCCAGGAACAGGTTACCCAGAGAGGTTGTAGAGTCTTTATCCTTGGAAATTTTAAAGGCCCATCTAGGCAAAGCCTTGGCTGGGATGTTCTAGTTGGGGATGGTCCTGCTTTGATCAGAGGGTGGACTAAATCACCTCCTGAGGTCCCTTCCAACCCTAATTTTCTATGATTAGCTTACTTGAAATAGATCATACTAGTGTTTTAGCTAAAATCAGATTAGAAAGGTCTAAAAAAGCCTCAGAAATGCACTGGATTTTCTTGACTGCTAATGCTAGGGAGGTCATTTGAAAATGTTTCTTAAATGAAATCTCTTTAAACAGGAAAGGCTATTTTGGTTAGTCTTAATAAAAAAAAGAAAATCAACTGGCTTCCTTGAATTAAAATTTCATACAGGCAAATGACAGAAATCTTTTCTGACAGCCTGCCATGTATGAAAACCGTAGAGAACCATGCATTCCATATGTACCAGATGCTGCATTTCTTGCTGCTTGGCAACAATCTTTTTCATTTAAGAGCAGAAAAGTGAAGGGCTATACTTAAGGAACATAAAGATGCGACATGAGTCAGATAGGGCAATGAATGAAAAATGTGAGAGGCTCATTTCAAAATGTAAGCATCTTGAGTAACACTCCCAACACTACTTACAAGCTACACAACCAGCTTGAAACCAGGTCTTAACTGTAAGGACTTACCAGTACATCTGTGGTTTTTGTTTGTTTGTTTGTTTGTTTGTTTTCCCCTTCACAGAACTTCAGAGGCCTTATAGAAACCTTAGTATTGTTACCACAAAATAGGGGGAAAAAAGAAAGGAAGATGCAGAACACTGGAAACTAAACTGTATAAAAAGAATTTGCTTTGTTCTTATGCGTAAAGTTGCTTTCTGTAGCTTTATTGAAAATTAGCTGAATAAATTAGTAATTTGTCTCTATGTGCATTCTGTGAACCTGTTTACATGCAAATGTTGCAAATTAGTCAAATCAACATCTGTAAATTAAGCAAATTACTTGCCTCTTGAAACAAACATTAGAGTAATTTTTGCAAAAAAAATCAGTAATTTAACAGAAAATGAAGACTTTTTCAGTTGGTTATAGCAACTGAACAGCACTGCACAACAGTAAACAGTATATTGAAATACACCCACACTTGTCCCTTGAGCATGTGGTCTCTTTATTTGTTTTTTATTCTAGATGTAATTTGAGCTTGGCATTTTGTTTTTTGGGTTTTGGTTTTTTTTAAAAGAAAGTACATTTGTATAACTTGAATATTTTATTGACAGGGTAATTTGAGATCCTTTCAACCTTCTTCAACATAAACAAATATTTGTAACTGTTTTTCCTTCATAGCTTTACATCAAACTAAATCCAGTCAGATTAACTGGAGTCAAGTCAACAGAATTTTTACCACTATTGTCAATAACAGCAGATCCATGACAGCAGAAGCAAAGTACCTGAATTATGAAACAATCAATCTATAAAGATCTGGATGAACAAGAGATGATCACTAATCATCACCACACCAAATTGATTTCCTTCTTTGATAGGGTAACTAGCTTGATGGCTGAGAGGAATGCAGTGGATGTGATGCACTTAGATTTTAGTAAAGCTTTTGATACAGCCCCACATGATATAGCCAACATGTTTCCAGTTTATTTATGGCATTACTTTGGTGGATATATTTGCTGAATAACTGTAAATGGCAGGAGATTTCAAGTAGGATTCCACAGGGATCTGTTCTGTTGATGGTGGTCTTCAACATTTTTACTAATGATTCCAACATAGGAGTAGAGAGCCTCCTGATTACGGTCGCAGAACTGGATTGTCAATATTGGGAAGAGAGGATTTAACATCAGAAGGCTTTTGATGTAAGGTAGACGGATGGTGCTACACCTAGAAACAGAATGCCAAATACACAAAATATAAAAGGGAAACCAATTGGGTAGTAACTTTGGTAACGCTCTGGGGGTTTGGTGAATAACAAACTCAATACATGACAGCCATATGAAGCATTTGCTAACAAAACAAATGCTAGTTTGTGTTATGTTGGCAGGAAAACGGTAAGACACAGAAAATGATAATGTCAGTCTACTCAAGTCCTCATTGGGCCTCAGCTATAATGCTGTGAGCAGTTCTGGGCTCCATAATTTAAGGAGGATGTGGAGAAGCTGGAGAGGGCCCAAAGATGAGCAACAAAAATTATAAGGAGTTTAGGATGCATGCCACAGAAGGAAAGGCTGAGAAAACTAGTTATGTTTAATTTGGTGAGAAGATTAAAGGAGGTTATAATCATCATCAAATATTTGAAAAGCTGCCATAAGGAAGAGGATGAACAATTGTTCCCTTTGGTCTCAGTGGGAGGACAAGAAACAATGGATTTTAAACTGAAGAACACAGATTTAGATTAAATATCAGCCTTCCCCCATTATTTTCAGAATAGTAGAACTCTAGATTCAAATGCTTAGAGAAGCTAGATATTCTCCTTCTTTGGAAGTTTTCAAGAAGACATTTGTTTTGAAATACAAACAACAAAGCCTAAATTTATTCAAGAAGTTGGACTACCTAACTCTAGGGGTTCCTGCCAACCCTTTGATTCTATTATTCTATCCTATTGAAGCCCCTATTTAGGCAAAAAATAAAATCTGAATGGATATGTCTATACAGCAGATGTAGAAATTGGGTTCATAAAGGAAAATATATGGTTCATTTGCCGTACCAGTTTTTTAACCAGTGTTCTAAATAAGGACATTTCAGATGCAATGGACATTTTGGACATGATTATATAACATTCCAGAAGTTAAACAACCTAAACATGATAAATGTACTTTTTTTTCCCCAAACCACAAGTTATTTTGAACCAAGAATAATAAACCATGGGAGTTAAAAATTCTAGTTTGTAGGGCAGTTCTAAAGCAAGACACCTTAAGGGGAGGGGGGCAGAAATAGTTCTAGGGACAGTAGCTAGGTTTTGATCTTGAAATGGGAGCAAAGGAAAAACATGCTCTCCCACAAAAAAACTGGGGAGAAATGGAGCCCCAAATGACCGTGAGGGCTGTTCATGTATAGTCTGCTGAGGGATGGGGTCTCTAATCATTGAACTTCAGTCTTGTTTAGAACACCATGGCAAATGAATGCAAGAGCCTCATTCTAATCCCATGTGGTTATTTCTCCACATAAAGAAAACAGAGAATTTACAGTGATTGGCAGTTTGGGCTCCAGAGAGTCCCTGGACTGCAAGATGCGGTATTGCGAAGTCAAGAGTGAGGTGACTTGACAGTTCTGTCTGAATACTCTGTCAAATATTAGTTCTAGTTCCACTTTCTTATAAGCACCAAAACTCACAAGGGTTTTTAAAAAGATTAACTTAAAAAAATTAGTACAGTTTAGTAATTTGTTGCAAAAGAAAACTGAAAAGCAATCTGCTTTTGCACATTTATTTCCATTTATTTTTGTAGCAAACTGACCTGTTTTAACTTTTATATTACATTTTAACTTTTAAAAAGTTTTAATATTGTATTGGGTGTTAAATTATCAAACATGCTGAAAATGAGATCAATAAGTAAGAAAAAAAGAAGTAAAAACACCCTTTTTCTGCTTGGGGACAGGCAAATTTATTCTTATGTTGTGAGTAATTAAATTAATTATTGTGTAGGTTAAATTATATTCGACTAAAGCAAGAGTTAGCTACGACACTGACAATTTTAGAACAAAATCAATGCCAGTTAAATGCACTATTTTGTACAACAGGGAATATGTCCATCCTGGAATTGAGTCATCCAATCAATGTCAAAATACTGAGAGACAAATAAGCCACTGTTAAAGAATTACATATACACTGATTAGAATGTACCTATGGCAAAGACTAATTTCACATTTTCCTACCCCTAAATACTGACGGTTACTGCTTTCCTTACAGAGACAGTAACGTACATTTGGATATTTAGGTAAGTTTTGAGTGAAACTGTATAATAACCATTATAGTAATAAAGTAGCTCTCCAGTCTACCAGACTAAAGGTATTCATTTTCACAAGGGGAGTATTTGGCCAACATTTGTCAGAAAAACAAAGATCTAAGACACTGTATCCTTCTGAAAAAAAAAAGAAAGGTTAAAATGTTCACAGAAAAATCATAGATTTGAGGGCCTTAATTCAACATTTCTATATAGGCAAAACTTCAGCATAATGGTTGTGATCTTTTAGGCATCAAGAAAATGAATAACAAAGCTCTTTGTGGAAGTCTACAAATTCATAGATTCAATAAGATTTAGAAAATTTATTCATTCAGTTCTCAGAATATATTTCATATTTACATGATTTAATGAACATGCTAGCATCTGAGTTCCAAGAACAAACTGGAAGATTAAAATATGTGTATATTACTCTGTCTACTCTTCAAGCCAGACTCACAGGATGTTCACATCTTTACCATCTACAGGTTACGTACCAGTTCAGAGAGGTATGTCCAAATTCCTTAAATCCAACTACTGCTACTGACCTTTTAAAGTCTGGAACACTGAAACAAGCACACTTGAAGGAAGCTTTCATAATAATAACATTTTGAAGTGCAATACTATTATAGCAATGTTTGGTAATTTGATTGAACAATTAAATAAGGAAAAGTTTGTTCTTTACTTATTAGATTAGCATTTCAATACTACGTTAAACACTAAAGAGGTGAACTATGCATTTGGAATAGCAGAGGGTTTGCAAATGCGTGGGAAAGTTCTAGCTTTGCAAAACTAAGAAATTCAATGAGCTAAGGTTGCCTAACATGTACACAAAGATGAACTCTGAAAACTGAATCCTAAAGGGGATTTATTTAGTTTAGAAGGTTTACTCATTGTTGACGGAGTAACACTCTACTCTAGTCTACCTAATTCATCTTGTTCTCTTCACTAGTCGAAGAACTATGCCAAGGTACAGACGTTACACTTAATGCAGTTTAAGTGCACAGAAAGCACTTCACAACTGTAACAGAACAGATGTTCATGGCACATAAAGCACTTTCAAAATGGCAGATCACGCTAAGCTAACCCTGGGCAAATGTGTACTAACCTCAAGTGCTGTCTCTTATAGAGCTGTATTGAACAGTCTGGGCCTAGTCCCATCAAGGGTTAACTTAGGGTGCATTCACTGCCATCTGAAGTGGCAGTTGCACAGAGCTGTACTCTACCCTGGGGCAGAGCTTGTTTGCTCTGCCTGAGCACCAGGCTGGCCCTGCCCCCTGGCTGTCTTTATCTAGGGGTTAAAGAGCCCTGCATGCAGCCTGGAGGGGTGGAGGTGAGGGAAGTTTTCTGTCTCCGCAGTGCACTGCAGCCCAGAAAGATGGGGAGTAGGGTAGGGGAAGAAGTCCTGCAGGGTCTCTCTCCTGGCAGTCACCTTGGTCAGCCTGTAGTCCATCACGGCTTGGTCACGGGGGCATGCAGCAGGGGATGGGCTCTAGGGTCTGTGTCTATGCAGAAGCCCTGGATAGGCAGCACTGCAGAGCTGCCTGGCTGGTGCCACTGTTGGGGAAAGGGCTCTGGGGTCTGTCCCTGCAGCAGGCCCAGCCAGGGCAGCCACACTGCTGTCAAGAGGCTGAGGAGGAAGAAGGGAGCCCTCCCAACATGGATCTGGCCTGCCCCTGTTGAGGCCCTAGTCAGCAAGTTGTGGCAGGGGGGCTTGCAGTAGGGGGCTCTGTTTGCCCCCTCTTCCCCCAGACGCTGTTAACAGTCATCAGCTGGTGAAGTGGGGGAGGGCAGTGTTGGGGAGAGGGACCAGTCTGGCAGCTTCCTGAGAGGCATGTGGAAGCACCCCCAGTGGTCAGCGCAGGCAGGCTGGAAACACCCTGCTAGCAAGTAGCAAATGTCTGTTCAGTTGTCTCCTGCTCTAACTTACAGGGCTTTGAGTAAAGTGTGGTGTTAGAGCGCTTCTACCAGGGGCTTTTGAATATCTGTACCGAGTTGTGTAGAGCAGCAGACTTGGCAAATTTCCCAGGTTTCTAATCCTGATGCTAGTTTCCTACAGTTCATGAAGCTTTGTCTCTGATACTATGTGAAAATAACCAGAATTTGTTTCCTTTTCAGTTCCCAGGGGATTACTATGTACTGAAATGAGGCTTGAGGATCACTATGGACAATAAAAACAAGGCATGCAGAGAAAACTATTTGTAGCTGTGCTTCTTAGTGGCTTTCCAGAGTATTATAAACTTAAGACATTTCCCCTAAATGGCTGGAAAAGAACAATAAAAAAGACTCTGAAAGTTACAGAAGAAAAATAAATTCTCCCTTCTTTTCTCCTCCTCTCTCTCTATACATATATTTCTGTGAGTGCTCTTAAAGCAAATAAATACAAAGTTCAAGCTGCTTTTTAATGCTAGCTTTCTACATTGAGTTATATCCAGATTTGCTGGTAAATCATAGTTGACATATATATAATGCGCGCGCGCACACACGTAGGAGAGAAAGAGATAGAGATGGAGACAGAGATAAATATGTGCGTATACATGCATATATACACACACACACACACACATCTATATTACACACACATACATTCATTTAACTTACAGACGCACACACAAGTATATCTATATTCAACTATAATTTACCAGCAAGTCTGGATATAACTCAGTGTAGAAAGATAGCATTAAGAAGCAATTTGAACATTGCGTTTATTTTCTTTAAGAGCACTTGGATTCAATAGGATCTAACTAACCAGTCAGGCCACTTGCTTAAGAGCTACACTTCTCAGTAATTTAATACTGTTAAAATAAATACTGTTTAAACAATGATAAAACACACTTCTAACAGTGAATGTTCTTATGTTCCTGGCTCTTGCATATTTTGATATTGTGGATCTTATGAGTAAATTAATCTGATCAAGAAATAAAAAAAATGAGGGCTGTCAAATATTTCCACCTTTGTTATGGCAAAAGTGGAAATGAAATGAGAGTTGCTGAACTACTGGAAAATGGACAATAGATATAAACTCCATTACTTGATATCTGTTCCATAAAAGGGCCACAAGTTAAGTGAGCCTCGTCAAAATACCTGATAGCATTTGACAGGAGCAAGCCTGGGTGATTACTACAGAAAAAAACCCAAAACGAGAGAGACAGACCTACAATAGAAAGAGCTATGTGAAGCTTTGCTTTGTCTTTGCCTTTTTCACTTAATAAAAAATGGATTTCATAAAGCAAATAAAGGGAACTATGCTGAATATCTGCGCTATTAATTTATCTGAGCGCAGAAATGTAAATAGCTGTGTTAGTCTGAAGTCAAATAGAAGGCAGGTTAGATTTGCACCTTATAGACCAACTAAATTAGAGACATGTATGCTGTTATGAGCTTGAGCTCACTTAATTAGATGCTGTGAAAGGAGACTCCAGAAAACTGTAAAGGATGGGAGAAAGATTGAACAGAACAAGCAGGGAGGGAGGAGGAGAGGAAGGATCCATTTCTTATACAAAGGGATCACCCTCTCTTTCTAATGTAGCCAGCACGATGCTGTAAGCAGGCGCTGGTGTATATGACATTGGTAGAGTTACAAGGCTGAACTAACACTGATCTGACATCAGCTCCAGAAAGACACAAAAGCTTGTGGCAGAACACTTTAATCTCCCTGGATACCTCATTGCTGACCTCAGGGTAGCTGTTCTTATACAGCAAACCTTTAAAAACTGACTTGAACAGGAAACTGCAGAACAAGGAATTATTCACTCACTGGATTGTGTTAAGTATGGTTTAAACAGGGACTATGGATTCATATTCCATTACTTTGCTTAGCTTTTGTGATCTTTTGGCCCTATGGGTTCTTTGCTTGTTTGCCTCTCAGCACTGCTCCTTTCTTTTTCCCCCACTCCCTCCTCTTCCCTTTCCTTTCTGCCTTTTGTATGCAAATCACTCCATCCATTCTATACACTACCTTGTGCATAACCTTTCACAGCATCTGGTGAAGTGAGCTCCAGCATACAAAAGCTAATGTTATACATATCTCTAATTTGCAATGGCTTGCAAAATAAAAAAAATGCTCAAAGAAATGATGAAGTTTTTACAGAAAATATCAGATAATTAATAATAGGAGGAAATGTATAGCTGCTATATCCTCTATGCTGTACATCAGCAGTTCCCAAATAAGGGTTGCGGGGGGCAATGCAGGTGATGCTGCACATGAAAGATGAGCTGTGCCACGTGCTGGGAGCTCCCCCGCCCCCAGATGGCCACCACTGCTGTCCCTGCACTCTGCTCCCAGCAGCAGGCTGCAGGAAAAAAAGTTGTGAGCCACTGCTGTACATGAATACCTATGCAAGAAAACTGGAATGTGTTCCTTTGGGTCGCTCCTACTTAACACAGTCTTTCAGCTGTTTATTGCTGGTATACTTCAACATCAAGTGTGACCCCAGATACTAACCAGTTACACTGGGGCAGAGTTTGCTATTTATGCAAATTATAGTGCTCTGCCACCAAATATCCCATAAACTGTTATTTTCAGTCACGGGAAAAATTTATGAAAAATGTAACTAGTTAAAGTTAAAAGTTAGCAGCCTTTAAAGTTAACTTAGGTTAAAAGTTAAATATTTCCACTTTCAGCTAGTTAACAGTTAAGTTGATCTGTGAGAAATACATGAAGCACAGTAAATTGCCTCTTAGCATCATTTTTCATTTTCAAGTTCAATGAGTAAGTTTCTTTTCCATAAGCCGACAGAAGCACACTAATTTACTCGGAACTCACCCTGCTTTACCTGAAAACAATATTATATTTGTCATACAGTTTTCAGAATAACAATTTACCAATACCTATGTAATGTTAGATGCTTCTCACCCACTCCATGGAAGTACTCTGTAAAAGTCAATGCATCATCTAGGCATACCAGAATAACAGAAAGGAGATATTCACAGCCAGGTGACAAATGAAAACTGTTTCCACAGAAAACCTCTGTTGTTACAATTTTTATTGCTCAAAAGGTAACAACAGGGTATGAAATACATCTGAATTAGAAATAATAAAAGTATCTGAAAATCAGAATTAGACTGAAATGACAAAAATCAGTTTAAATGAGAAAAGGAATGTTTAGTTGCATAGCAGAAACTGTTTAAACATGCTTGTACTTCAGCAAAAGCTGCATTTCAAAATTTACTTCTGACAATTTTCCTCTTCTGTCTTCCAAAACTAAGCCCCCACTACTGAACAATCGCTCTCTGTGGGCAGATGAGGGAATGCTTGTGTTATAACGGAGGAATAGTATTTTTTCATAGTAGGTGACATCTCAGATAAGTTTCTCACAGATGAGAAGTAATGCTCAACTTCTTGAGCCCTGGGCTGCTGGTTGTGATCTTCATTAAAATTAAAAGTCATCACCTGCTTCACCCTCACTACTTGCTCCCACTCTTACTGAGATCAATGTCTCTGCTTGTGCTGGCTGCCTTGTTGACTTCTGCAAATGTACAGAAAATGCCAGCATGAACTAGGGAACTCTGGGACGTATAGTTCTTAACAGACCATATCTTATGGGAAGGCATACTACTCTCTGTCTCTCAAACAAGAAGTCCTAGAGTTTCAATAAAGAAATATTCCATGCAAGTCCTGGAGAGTGGCTGTGTCAGGAAAAACTCTGGGAAATTTGGATTTCGATTTTTTTTTAACTTTTACTTTTAAAAAAGTTAACCTTTTTTTTAACTAGTTAAAGTTAAAAGTTGACAGCTGAAAAATTCAACTAAAGTTAAAAGTTAGCCATTTCTTCAACTTTTTACCTAGTTAATTAACTAGTTAATTCTCATGACTGGTTATTCTACTAGTATTTGTGGCTCAATCTCCTGCACTTCTTCCCAAATAAGTGTCACTGCGCTCACAGGCAATTTGGAGCTGAGGCCTTTGGCCGATTTGGGGATTCGGATCACTGTCCTGAATTGATTTGGCTGATTTAGCTTTGAAAGATTCGGTGCTAATTCAGAGAGATTTGGTGATTTGGATCAGTTGGTGGCTCCTCCAGTTGTGCCTGCCTCTTCCCTGGGTGGGGGAAGATGTGGAAGAAGCCCCCATGGCTGCCCTGCCTGGTGCCATCCCCACGCCTGGCCCCAGCCTAGTCCAGGCACTTAAAAAAAAAAAAAAAAAGCCCCGCACTCACTGGCTGCAGCAGCAGTGATCGGGGGCCCCTGGGCATTCATGGCAGAGCCCCCCCATACAGCACAGAGTAGTGGGGGCAGCTGGAATCACCCCCCCCACCTGACACCCACTTGACAGCTGCCACATGGTACAGGTGCAGTGCAACTGCAGGGTGCTGTGCACCATCTCAGAGCTGGGGCTAGGCTCTGGGTGACTGCTGGAGCTGTCCCAGCTCTGAGACAGTGCATGGTGCCCTACTGAGCTGCACTGGACCCACGCTGTGGGGCAGCTGCTGTGCGAATGCGAAGCGGAGGGAGTAATCCCTGTTGCTTCTCACTGCCCCGCATTGGGCAGGGGGACTCTGCCACAAGCGCCCAAAGGCCCCAGTCACCACTGCTGCAGCTGGTGAGTGCGGAGCTTAAAAAAAAAGCCCCACACTTACCAGCTGCAGCAGCAGTGATTGGGGCCTCTGCCCTGCTGCTGCTTGCCCACTTCCACCTGGAGCAAGCCATGCCCATATGCCATCCCCCCCCAGCTGGGCAAGTGGCAGCAGAACAGAGCCCCCGCTCCCCGTGCTGCTTCACCCACATCCCACGAACTCCCATGCACTCCCCTGCCCCCCTCCACCCTGGCTAGGCAGCTTGCCCCAGCCCAGCCCCAATCCCT
>NW_017729003.1:2585963-2591558 GCF_001723915.1 Gavialis gangeticus | reverse complement strand
TACCCAATCCCTCCCTCCCCCACACCCCTTTCCTTCCCACTTCCAACAGATTTACCAGCTGCAGGCAGCTGTTAGCTACCTGTTTAGACTATGGCCAAATCTCCGAATCCGCCAAATCTTTTCTGAAGCTTTTCCTAATTGAGTCAGATTATTTGAATTGATTCAGAGCTTTTACTTGGTCTCCCAATTCAATTCAGATTTGGAGATTCAGTCCCCGAATTGGGCCAAATTTCCTCCAAATTGAATCAGCTATCAAAGCTTTGCACAGCCCTAGCATGCAAGTCTGCCCTCTTGACTTTGTAGTGCTAAATAGCATTTGTAGTGCTATGAATGTAACATCTGTCCATAGCTCCAGTTTTATTCATCCTTTGCATACTGTATGAAATAGTTTTCCATGGCTAGGAGAGTTAGAGCATGATGCTGAAACTGCTGAAATGTCACATTCTGGAACTGTTTGTACAAAATAGTGGTATGACCTCTTTGTATCTCCCATATAGTGGAATGGGTCATATGCCCTGCCTCTAAGCACAGAGCAGTTGAGGATAGAAGAGAGGGGTCCAGAACAAATGGTATCATCATTTTTTCTCAGTATCTTATGTACATAAAGCTTGAATGGAAAATAATCATTAAAGATGAGTTCTTGTGGTATTAAGCTCTATCAGGATGGCAGAATTTTTAACAAACTGAATGAATTTATCACTGAGCATAAACATTTCATTGATGCATGGTCTGATGGAGCAGCACAAGCAAGGACCAGGAAATTTAGTCGTGCTATTGTAAAAAAAATAGGGTGATGTCTAATGCTACATTCATTACATAACAATAACTGCCAAAACATGCCTGTCAATCCGTAAGTCCTTCTCGATTGAGTTGTGAAGGTAGTCAAATATACTGAGTCACAAACACTGACATCATGCTTCTCTTCATATTGTGCAATGAAATGGGAAGTGATTCTGAAAAGGAAAATGAAAGAAAACAAAACTTGTTTTCTAGAAAGATGTGAGATAGCTATGACATAGGAAGGTTCTGACTCACTTCGAACACCCCTTACTGATATAAGCATTTTTCATAATAATTTTATTGCTGAATGCTTTGCAAATGCAGTATCAACCCTGTTGTAAAGCAAGTATGTTCTGTGAGGCAAATATACTTTTCTAATTAATGGGAATATTTTTATTTTATTTGAGAACTACTCTTTTTTATTATTTACCTTTTTTACAGATTTAAATCAAAGTAAGCAACATGAAATTTGACTCAGGAATAAACCAACACTAAACCACTAAATCTTCTTGCATCCATAGATGCTTCTGAAGCAAATTCCAGGATGTCATCCTCCCGCTATACTCAGCCTTAGTGAGGCCACAGCTGGAGTACTGCATCCAATTCTAGGCTCCACAATTTAAAAAGGATATGGAGAAGCTTGAGAGAGTCCAGAGGAGAGCCATACACATGATCTGAGGACGGAAAAACAGGCCTTATGATGAGAGGCTGAGAGCTATGGGACTCTTCAGCCTGGAAAAGCGCAGGCTCAGGGGTGACCTGGTGGCTGCCTACAAGTATATAAGTGGTCTACATCAGGATCTGGGGGAATGCCTATTCACCAGAGTGCTCCAAGGGATGACAAGGTCAAATGGTCACAAACTCCTCCATGACCATTTCAGGCTGGACATAAGGAAGAATTTCTTTACTGTCTGAGCCCCCAAGGCCTGGAACAGACTGCCTCCAGGGGTGGTGCAAGCACCACCTCTGGACTCCTTTAAGAGACATTTGGATGCTTGACCCCAGCTGACTTCCTGCCTCTCAAGCAGGGGGCTGTACTCAATGATCTCCCAAGGTCCCTTCAGCCCTAATGTCTATGAAATCTATGAAAGCTATGAAATAATCCAGATGAGAACTATCAGAAACTTTGGATTTAACTTAGATTTAAAAGTGAAGCCACACTATGTGTGATATTTACTTATTTTTTGCAATTGAAATAACATTAAATGCATCAGAACACTAATTGTATAATTATGTTTCCTTTTGACGCACTGTCTAAATACTCAAGACATTTTGAAAAGAAATCAGATAATTTTTAAAAGGTTAGGTTCTTTAAGAAAGTATTTTACTACACTGTTAGAAAATATCTAAGCTTACTACACGTAAATTATTTATGCATATAAAGGGGAAATTTGCACATGACTTTTCAAACATCCTTTTTTTTTTTGTTAAGGAAGAAGGTAAGTGCAGCACAGAAGGAAAACAGTGAGGCTGTATATAGAAGGCTTACGTTTTTCAAATAATTATTCTTGTAGCTGAGCAACCTTGTCAACATTTCCATTTGTAAATCACATCAAAAAAATAAAATGCTGATGGATATGGACGGAAAAATATTTTAATAGACAACGTCAAAGACAGAGAAGCATAACTGCTGGCTTTATACTCAAGGATTCTGAAATGCAAGCATATCTGAATTTTCTATTATATCATTGTGTAAGGAAGCAAGATGCAAGAACTATAAAATCAGTCACGCAAACTTGTTGTGATAATGTTATTATATTACAAATCTCTTTTCACCAGAAGAAAAACAGTATATAAAAATATACATTTGCAACAAGTGTCACCTGAATGTATTCACTCACTTGTTAACAATGGTATCTATATTTCAATGGTATAAACATAAGTTTTTAGCACAGGACATTCTTTCTATAAAGGTAGTTTTATTGCACCCAAATATGAAAAAGTGAGAGGACTTCAGATTTATAATTCATAGCTTTCATAGACATTAGGGCTGGAAGAGACCTCAGAAGATCATCATGTCCAGACCCCTGCCCCAGGGACAGGAAGTCAGGTGGGGTCATAAGATCCCAGCAAGATAAACATCCAGATTTCTCTTGAAGGCATTCAAAGTAGGTGCTTGAACAACCTCCAGTGGCAGGCTATTCCAGACTTTGGGGGCTCAGACAGTAAAGAAGTTCTTCCTTATGTCTAGCCTGAAATGGTCATGGAGTAGTTTATAACCGTTTGACCTTGTCATCACTTGGGGTGCTCTGGTGAACAAATGTTCCCCCAAATCCTGGTGAACACCCCTGATAAACTTATAGGTGGCCATCAGACCGCCCCTGAGCCTGCACTTTTCCAGGCTGAAGAGTTCCATAGCTCTCAGCCTCTCATCATAAGGTCTGTTTTCCTGACCTCTGATCATGCACATGGCTCTTATCTGGACTCTCCCAAGCTTCTCCACATCCTTTTTGAATTGTGGAGCCCAAAACTGGATGCAGTACTCCATCTGTGGCCTCACCAGGGCCAAGTACAATGGGAAAATGATGTCCTGGGATTTGCTTGAGAAGCATCTGTGGATGCAAGCCAGCATTTTGCTCACTTTACTAACAGCCGCATCAGATTGAAGACTTATGTTCATCTGGTCAATCGTGACCCCAAGTCCCTTTCATCCATAGTACTAGCAAGCATAGCACTGCCGAGCCTGTAAGCATGCTACAGTTTTTTCCTCCCAAAGTGAAGAACCTTACATTTTTCAGTGTTAAACACCATCAGGTTCTCATCCGCCCATTTCCTGAGCCTGTCAAGGTCAGCCTGGATCACCCTCCTGTCCTCAGGTGCGGATGCTTTACCCCAAAGTTTGGTATCATTGGCAAACTTCTCCAGTCCACTTCTGATACCAGTGTCTACATCATTAATAAAGATGTTGAACAAAATAGGTCCAACGACAGAGCCTTGAGGGACCCCACTGGTCACAGACGATTGAGTTCTGTCAACCACCACCGTCTGGGTCCAACCACAGAGCCAATTCCCCAGCCAGCAGATTGTAGGAGACCCAAGGCCACAGTTCGCTAGTTTTGCCAAGAGGTGATTGAAGGCTTTTTTAAAAAAAAGATATACAATATCAATCTCTTCCCCCTTGTCCAGGTGATAAAAGGAAATAAGATTGGTCAAGCAAGACCTACCCACAACAAACCCATGCTGGCTATCCCTAAGGATGTTGCCATTGACCAGTCTGTTAAGAATGGCCTCTTTGATAATCTTTTCTAAAACTTTCCTCGGGATAGAGGTCAGGCTGATGTGCCTGTAGTTTTGCCGGATCCACTTTCCTCCCTTTCTTGAAGATAGGCACCACATTGGCCTTCTTCCAATCTTCAGGCACTTCACTAGAGCACCAGGAGTTCTTGAAGATCCATGCCAGGGGCTGAGCTATGATGCTAGCCAGCTCCTTGAGTACCCTGGGGTGTAGACTATCAGGGCTGGCTGACTTGAAGGTGTCCAGCCTGTTGGACATGAGGTCAGCATTGATGGAGGGCAAGGAATCTCCCTGTCCCATAATGGGCAGGGGTGTCCAGTGGAAATGGTGAAAGAACAACACAAAGTACCCATTTAGTAGGTTGGCGTTTTCTTGGGCGTTGGTCGTCAGTTGCCCCATCTGGTTCAGCAGGGGTCCAATGTTGACTTTGCTTTTCCTTCGGCTCCCCACATATCTAAAAAAGGACTTTCTATTGTCCTTGATACTAGTAGCCTAGTAGTACTAGTAATCATTCTACTGACATTAGATTAAAAAGGGTACCTAATTCAAGAAACTGGGAAAACTATCAAAAAAAATCACTCAATAACTGCAAGGCTTCTAATTTCTCACCAAAAATAAGCTCCATTTGTGTATTAAAATAAGTTAAATGTTGCCAGCTGTAATCTGGTTTGAAATCTGAAAAGCCTACAGTATTTAACCCTGACACACAAAAGAATATATTTTGTGACAGCTTCAGCGAAATGTATACCTCATTTGCATGGTGTCTATTGAAACCCTAAGGCTTATAACATTCTGAATGGCTCCTTCTTGTATACTAGAAATGAATATGAATCTTTCAAGACTTTAATCTTTGTTTTGTTCTGAGTAGAAATATTTTGGTACTTAAATGGCATTTTATTATTCATTGATCAAAGCTAACTATAGTAATTCATACTTTCACTAGAAGACAACAGTACAAATTACATGTTAAATTTTTGCATCATTCTTATTAAAAATATACTAGTTCATAACAGAGTGCTAGTTGTGTATAAATGTTTGTCATTTGGATTTTAACTGATATATTTACAGTTTTATCTGATTTACATTGTCTCTTAGTATCTTCCTTAAAATGTATTTAATTAATAATAATTTTAAAATCAAACATTCTAATGTTGGGGGGGGAGGGGCAGCAGCATGGAGTGGATAAGCTAGGTTGCAAAGTGCTCTTCCTCTCCACCTTTACACATGCACCTGCTCATGGCAGAATGCACTGGGAGCATTACAGAGGGGCTGCTTGGGAGTAGGGAAGGGTGTGAAGGCAGCAGCAGCAGTCCTCAGAGGGGCAGCTGCAGCTTACACTAGAGTACCTGGGGTAGGTACAGGATGCCAAATGCAGGAGGACAAAGATTTAGCTTCATCACACATGGTGAGCATATGGCATACTTCCATTACTCTTGTGGCACAGCCTTTGGAAATCACTGTTTTAGAAAGTAGTACAAGCCTGAGGCAAAATGTTTAAAAGTGCCTAATTAACATAAGAGGATAGGCAGCACGGGTTTGTGGGATAGCCAGCATGGGTTTGTTGCGGGTAGGTCTTGCTT
>NW_017729003.1:2504517-2505413 GCF_001723915.1 Gavialis gangeticus | reverse complement strand
CCCTAGAGATGGCCGTGATACCCCTAGGGCCCTGTGACCATGCCAGCTCTGCCCTGCAGGCACCTTCTATTCTTACCTGCTGCCACGTCCTGTTGGAAAAGATAATAGATAGGGAGGCTGCCCTTGAGTTTCAGCTCAATCACAGTCCTAATGGACCCCACTAAACCCTGTAGGTTCTTGGACACCTTGCTGGGACCTGCTCTAAGTAGGTGCTTCAAGTGCCTTCCAGGGAAGAAGACCTGGCTCTAGGGGAAACTTGAGGGGTGTGGAGCACAGACTCAGCTTATTCCCCCTCCTTCCCCAAAACTGCCCTTGCTATGGCACTCAGATCCAGCTCCAGCTCTTTGTCTGGCACTAGAAGGCCCAGGGTGGGAATTGAAATGGGGTTGGAGGAGACTGTAATGCTTGTACTGCTTGTTGTTGTCACGGTGGTGGTGCTCAGGGTTGTTCTTATTCTGGCAGCTGTTATTGGAGGGGATGCAGACATTGCTCTCATCTCCTTGGTGCCACTAGCAGCAGAAGCGGTATGGCTGCTAGTTTCATAGTTTCATAGTTTCTAGGGTTGGAAGGGACCTGGGCAGATCATCTAGTTCGACCCCCTGCCATGGCAGGAAGAGCACTGGGGTCAAATGACCCCAGTAAGGTGGTCATCCAACCTCCTCTTAAAATCCCCCAGGGTGGGAGCCTGCACCACCTCACTTGGAAGCTGGTTCCAGACTCTAGCCGCCCTGACCGTCAAGTAGCGCCTCCTGAAGTCCAACTTAAACCTTTCCTCCGCCAGCTTGTGACCATTGTTCCTGGTCACTCCTTGCAGCGCTCGGGGGAACAGGGACTCCCCCAGCGCCTGCTAATCCCCCCTAACCAGTTTATAACAGGCCACAAGATCCCCCATCAGC
>NW_017729003.1:2503139-2503812 GCF_001723915.1 Gavialis gangeticus | reverse complement strand
AAGGGGGCCCAGCAGGGAGGTGGCAGTTCTGGTCCTTACTGAGGTAGACAGAGGCAAAGAAGTTATTAAATATGTTGGCTTTGGCTGAATCTAAGGGGTTTTTTCTCTCCCTCTGCCCCCTCTTCCATGTCAGCCAGAAGAACAGTCACCTGCCTTTCCAGCATGCTTCATGTTTGGTGTGCTGGAAACACTATGTATGTTTTTGTAATGTAATGTATGTATTTATGTAATATATAAATATATGTTCTGTTGTGCTTTCCTGCACAGTCAATGCAGACTGTCAAGGAAAACAGATTTCTTTTATGTGGAGAAAGAATTACAGAGAATAACAAAAACAAAAAGAGGATTTTGGGGGAGGAATAAGTTGAAACGAATGGATTATGAAAGGGTATTAGGGTATTTCAGAAAGGATTGGATCCCACTTGCTAGGAACAGACTAACAAGTAGGAAGTGAGAGCCTTCCTGATGCTCCTGATGCTGCTGGAGGACACAGCTCAGTAAGCTTACAAAAGCACAGCTGACAAAGCTCATTTCAAACAATGCTTTTATGCTCCTTCTCTGTCCCTCCCCCAGAGCACCGGGATTCAAAGGGACCTCAGGGAAGGATCACAGTCATTGGCCAGCTATACATATCAATATCAGAGCAGTCCTTCCCCCCCTCTTCTTCCTCCCT
>NW_017729003.1:2485290-2498139 GCF_001723915.1 Gavialis gangeticus | reverse complement strand
TACATATCAATATCAGAGCAGTCCTTCCCCCCCTCTTCTTCCTCCCTCTCCTTAGTTTTTATTTCCCTGCAAGCCTAGTTTTGAAATTTGAAACTCTTTGAATTTTTTTAAATGTTTTCAGTGCCCTCGTTTCGTGTCAAAGTGGTTTCAAAGCCTTGTGTTTCATTTCAGTTTTGGTGCTTCGAGCTCAAAACACATCGAAACACCTTCAAAATGAAACGCCCATCGAAATTCTGCACAGCCCTGATTTGCAGTTGTTTAGATTACAACATTGGAGATATAACTACCATACTATTGGGATTTTGGTGCCAGGGATTGGCAGGAGGGATTGCGTTGGGGCAGATGGGGGAAAGAGAATAGGAGCTCTTCTTTACACTACAGCTGCCTCTAATGCAATTGCATAGAATCATAGAATCAATGAGCCGGAAGGGACATGAACAGATCATCTAGTCTGACCCCCTGCCAGGGGCAGGAAGGAGCACTGGGGGTGGCAGGGGTCATAAGACCCCAGCCAGGTATCAGGTGCTACCCAAAAGCAGCATGGGCTCTTCTTTTAAATCAGTGCCTGGGGTTCGTGTCCCACTTGCCCACATCTAGGAAAAGGTTCTGTAGTAGAATAACTAAAGTATTTTATTAGATCACTTCTGAGTAATCCTTTGGGTAAATTAATTATGTGCTTTTAAATCACTTTATATAAGGTCTTGTTTAAGTTTTTCACAGTGAGAGTTTTTTAAATGCTTTCTGCACTAGATATATACTTTTCCCTTTTATCTGTGCTTTTTGTGGTAATTTCTACAAATGTTTTGACTATGATAATGATTCTAGTGATCTCTTTTGGTTATAATTTAGGATGAAAATGCTTAACTGTGTCGATACCTTAATCTCACTGAATTTTATGCTTGCCATTGAGTATATAGAAAGGGAGATAAAGAAGTAGCCACAAGTCTGGAAGATGAGTAACAAACATTAAGGAAAAAAAATTACTAAAAACAATTAGTAACTGATGTAAACTAATGCAGTTGTTTGACAAAAAACAGTGATGATGGCTCTTAAGAGATATCAAAATAATAAAATAGATTTGAACCAAAAGCACTAGTCAGTGTCCTTATCTCTCTTTCTGTTTATTTCAGCATGTGTAAGGTTTCATACATAATTATATGTATGGATATGCACACACAGAGTACTTTATGGCTGTTGAATGCAAGAGAGGAAGAAGTAGATACTCTTTTGGACAGGAATGAATTGATGTCTTGATTTGACTTGATATCCTGAGAAACTCCTTCCAGGCCCAGGCCCAGTGCTTTTCAACATCTTTATCTATGATTTGGATAGGAGAGTGAAAAGCTCGCTGACCAAGTTCATGGATGATGCCAAGTTATGGGGCAGTATGGTCACGTCAGAAGATAGTTGCAGATACAGGCAGACCTAGACAGGCTCAAGAGTTGGGCAGACTGGAACCAGATGAAGTTTAACACTTCCAAGTGGAAGGTACTCCATCTGGGGGCAAACAACCTTCAACATACATACAGGCTTGGTGGTGACAGCTTGACTTGCACCATAGTCTAAAGGGACCTAGGGGTAATAATTAACCATATGAGCCATTAGCACGAGGTAGTGGTCAGCAGGACAAATGACATGCTGGCATGCATCAACCAATGCATCTCGTATAAAACTAAGGAAGTGATACTCCTGCTGTACTCAGCAGTAGTGAGACCACAGTTGGAGTACTGTGTTCAGTTCTAGACACTGCACTTCAATAAGGATGGGGAAAAACTTGAGACAGTCCAGAAAAGAGCCACCTGTATGATCAGGGACTTGCAAGGCAAGCCATATGAGGAAAGGCTGAGGGACCTGGGCCTCTTTAGCCTAAAGAAAAGAAGGTTGAGAGGGGACTTGATGGTGGCTTACTGCTATATCAGAGGAGTGCATCAGGAGCTCAGTGAACAACTGTTCACTAGGGCACCCAGGGGGAAGACCAGAACCAATGGACACAAACTCTCAAATACTGATTTAGTGCAGAAAAATGAAAATAAAGAAGGATCCTTATAGGACAAAAATTGATTCTAGTAGATACTGTAGTGATGTACAATTCTATCTGCTGTATTGTTTTTTACAAGAAAAATTATGGAAGTCAGTTTTTTAATAGATTCCAGATCAGCAACCATGAAAGTTAAAAAAAACCCTCATCTTCATAATACGTATAGTATGGGCAATAATGATACAACCTAACTCTGTTAACATACTGTACACCAAATACAACATGAAGAGGACAGATCAAACTCCAGGTTTTGTACTTGACATTTCTACTGAGTTACTGAAAGGCCAGTTGGTAAAGCCCAGCCTAGCCTGCAGCCATAGTACCTAAAGTGATATGATCTTGCCAGATCTCATAAATTAAGATGGATCACATCAGTTCAGCATTTGTATTTGAGACTGCTAAAGAAAAGAATGAAGAGGTGAAAAGTGATGCAGGTGAATTAATAGGCCGCAAGTCTCTCTCAGTTGTTTCTAAAGCTAGACGGAAAGTGGTAATGTAAAGTGACTTACATTTTTATAGATGGTGAGCAGTAAACCCCAAATTTAGATCAATCAGGGTTAACCATTTGTAAGTGATTTATTATTAAATCACGAGAAATTTAGAAGAAGCTTACATAAATAAAGGTCCGCACTAAAGAAATTCTCTTAAGATTGAACATTTGCTAAGATCTTTGAGAAAAAAGCAGTTTTAAATTTAATCTAAAGGTTGCATCTGGATCTACCTGGGAAAGGAGAAGCCATGTATATATACTACACATCATTTGTGATCTATGAATGACAGAGAAGCAAAATAGAAGCCCTAACCAATCTAGTTCTGACTTAACAACAAAAGGGTCCAGCCTGTTGTTTCCTTGAGTCAGGCTGGTGGTGACTAAAGTGGTGGATGTTCTTTCACTTCCATCTTCTTCACTCCTTTGAATCTAGTCCTTCATGTTATATATTGGGGTAAGAAAAGGAAGAAGAATTAGCTGTGGAAGGAAAACAAAAAAAGAGATGGAAATGGAAGAAAGTGGCAAGTGGATTTTAAACGTCAGAGACTGAGGGCCTTGGGCAGAGAAGATGAAGGTTTTCCTTCCTCTCTCTTTTGTCTACTCTCTCATCTTTCCCAAAGTACCAGCAGTACCAGCAATTATTTTATCCCATTATTAATTAATCTCTGCATTTGGGACAAATTCAATCATTTAACCTAATTAAGAAGAATCAATGTGGCACTTCCTATTCATTTCTAATTTTCCGTAAGTGGCAGTAACTCTTCAGTTATTTGTAAGACAGGGCATATATTGTTTTCACTATTTAGTAACAGATTGTGATCAGAATTATTAAGGATATAAAAAATCCAAAGGGTGTATATTTCATTTGCTCTCTTTTTCTAAGATTGAATAATACTTTGCAACAGATAAAGAAATGTTTGTATGGTTATCTCACTCACTCTCCCATCATGACACATTTCACTGTATTAAACTTGTAAAATGAAAAAGAATCACACCCTTCAAAGCAGTTCTAACAACTTCACATTTGAAGTGATAAGAACTAGATATTCAGATGTTTATGGAAGATAATGTATAAAACATGAATGAACATCTCACATTGGGAACTCTTGGGAACAGAGATTGTTTCTCCTCATATATGCATGGGCACTGTCAATGCCAATGAGGCCATTAGCCAAATGCAAATAAAAATTCAAAAATATATCACCATTAATATTACATATTTAAATTGTGAGTTTATCATTAACACAGCCCAGATAATATGGTATTAGAATGATCTACTGCAGCAGATATTAACTATGAGAAATACAAAACATCTTGTAAAATACATTTTTAAATAAAAACTACTTTACCTTAATAACTCAGGCTGGCTGCTGGATTGGCAGCTTCACAAAACAATCAGGGTAGAGACCTTACACTTTTACTAGTATAAGTGATCAGAAACTGGTCTATACCCATAACAGAACAGAACTTCGGCACAAACTGGTTTAAAAATGGTGGAACCAGTATAAAATTTGCCACCCTCCCCCCACCCCCCAGAAAAAAAGAGTGACTGTGTTCTGTTCACTACTGATCTAAATCATGCCACTTACAAACAACCACATAACATATCGATTCTGGCCCGGGCTTTTTGAATGTCTGTACCTAGCCCATGTGAGCTAGAGCTGTGGTTCCCAATAGAGGGGTTGCAAAACCCTCTCATGGGGCTCCATTACATGGGTGCTGCCAGTGCCAAAGCAGCCAGGTACAACTGCCCCATGAACAGGACACATGCATTCCTTCTGCATTGAGATTGTTTAATGAACCTAAAGAAGCCAGGAGAACTGTTCATGTGGCAGCCCTTCCCAATCTGTGTCCCCCCGCCCCTCCCCCAACTCTACATGGAAACAGGCACACACCTATGTTTCCAGAAGACACCATGCAGGATCTTCTGAGTCTGTCTCTGCCCCAGATATATGGGGCAGTTTTACCTGCCAGTTGTGACAGTTGAGAACCACTGAGGTAAACTGAGGCAGCACAATGCTGGTTCTCAACCAGGGGTGCTGCCACATAAAAAAAATTGGGAAGGGGTGTCCTCACTCTAAAAAGGTTGAGAAACACTAGACACTTGAAACCACAAGCCTGATTAATCTAGCTGGAAACAGCAGCAGGTTAAAAAGCTTGCTAAAGGTCTATAAAAGCAAACAAATCTATAGAGTAAATTAAAAGAATTACTGCTAAATTTTCTAAGCAGTGTGTAGGCACTTAACCGTACAATTCACATTAAAGTTGATGGGAGTCATACCACCAAATTCCTATTAACTGCCTTGAAAATCCAATGATTATGTCTACTCTGATAAAACAAAATAAAATTCTAATTAAAAAAAATGATTTAGAAGTGTAGAAGTAGCAATTTATTAAATGGTCAACCTTCTTCTCTACTAAAGAAATCAGGACTGTCTCCTTCAGGTCTTCTCCTCACATGCAGCATACATACACCTAGGAAATAATTGTTTTTCTTTTAGTGTATTGATCCCTACTTAATTTTGATTCAAGATGTATTGAAGTCTGTGGTATCCAGGAAGTAAGAAAAAAAATCAGGGTAAGGGAGATTAAGGTAACTATGCAGGGAGGAAGCATATTAATAAGGATAAGTCAGGAGAAGGAGGAATCAGAAGCGGACAAGCTGGGCAGTGCAATAAAATCAGAAATGGACAGAGGGATTCAGAGCAACTGGAGCTTGACAAACCACAGAAAATTTCTGGTTGCAGTCTGGTCAAAGCTGAGAATTACAGTTGGGTGCCAAGAGGGAGGGAATATTAGGAAACAAGAAATCTAAATCAGTGGAGTAGGAGGAAAACCAGGCCAGAAACAGGGTTTTTGGAGCTATTTCAAATATAGTAGAATTTGAAGTACTATGCAACTGCTGCAATCTGTCCTTTGATAGTATCCATCTAATCTAGGTATGTACACACACATCCTTAATCACTGTAGCATTAGCTTTCAGAAAGCCACTTTAATAATGGCACATCATTATGGGATTAATATTTTATTAAAATACTAACAAATATATTTTAAAAAACAGATATGTGACTAAACCCATGGAGGAGTCAGCCTGTGTCATGTGTTACCATATGCATTTCTTGGAAGGTGTGGAAGAAAACTGTGCGCCCAGCTACCACTGTATGGTTACTTGTGACAAGTGAGGGTTTTTTGTTCATTTCTAATGGTGACCACTGTATTATAGGAGGTCTGGCTTTGTATTAAAATAAAAAACAAAACAAAAGAAAATGTTATGAATCACTGTGCTCTAGTAAAAGAAATATCAAACCCAGTGATCATACTGTCATCTAACAGTTGGTGGAAAAAACTGTGAACTCTTCATTTGTGAAACACTATATGAAATTTTTTGACATTTTTTGTTTCATAAATGCAGTCTCTGATGTTTTGTCATTGCCATGAAACACCCTTATCCCCTTTTATTTGATCATTTTTCAATATAAATGATACCTGCACCTGAAAAATGGGACCGTTTTTATCTTGAAAAATAATGTACTTAAAAATGATTTACCCTAAAGTGCAAAACCCTTTGAATTTTACACATTTTTCACTTGTTATGAATACAACTTTATGAATGCATGAGCAATAGCAGTGGCTTATAAGATTTTCAAGTCTGAGACATCCCTTCAAGAACTAAAACTGATTGTACATCCACTGCAAATTCACCATTTCTTATTAAAAGCCTATCCATCTTAATATATACATCCTTCATACACTACTGTTAATCCATTGTACCACAAGAGATGCATGCTCCTCATTTTGAAAAATGTTATTATAGTGGTCTCATAAGGATGAATGTCTAGCATATGATGCGTGTAAACTCTAATGCTACTTACTATAAAACATGAATATTTCATTGGTTAATATGCTAGTATACAGTAAATGTCCGGGCAATTCGAAGGCCATCTGGAAACAAATGATGAATTTATCAGAATGAAATGTTCATCTTGGAGACATCCACATTGCTAGCAGCTCATGCTATTTTTCCAGTAGCTTGGGTAATGTGCAATTCATGAATTCACCAGAACCTCATTATCCAATTAAAATTACTCATTTTTAACAAAGACAAGAAGGCAGAAAGGGGAATTATTAGGTTAATTATTAATTCTGATTACTCATATATAAAATAGCACTGCGATTAATTTCAGAAGGCTTTCAAGGAATTTTTGTAAGCTCCTAAATGCATTTATGACAAGCTGCATCATAGGTCTGCAATTCTTTTCTTTAATTAATTTGTTAATAAAAGTACAAGAAAAATCACCCCTAGAAACTAAAATGCACTGCCAGAAGTAGGTAAATAACAAGCCATACCCTTCGGTTTGCACAGAATTATGACCAACAATAAAAAAGATTTTTTTTTTCTGTAATAGCTGCTATCTGTCCTGCAATTGAGATGAATATTAAATTTAACTTGATGAATATATTTAAATATTTACTTTAATGATAACTTATTACTCTAGGTATCACTTCTATGATCATCTTCCAGATATTAACCCTTGTGAATTGCACAAGTTCAAGTATTTTCTTTTGAAAGAGCTCAATGTGAAATCTTTGTGAATCATGGGTTTTCCTGCCCTCTTCCCCAATTTTCCTGACTACATATGGTATGTCTCAAATTATACAAATGGTTATTTCCTATTTTTATTATTTTTTACTCTCTACTTGCTGTTTAGTTTTCATTTTTACATGAAATATGCTCTTTTCTCCCCTAATCCTTTTCTGTACATTTAGTTACATTGCTAGTGCTCCCCATGAATCTCATAATTTACTGTAGTTTTCTTAGAGTGTCAGTGCCCAAAGGTTTATGATTATAAGGAAATCTTGCCTATTTTTTTCTGTTGCTTTTTTAAGGCAGTTTGTACACTTGAGGGTATCAGAGGAAAAACTCATAAATAAGGAGGGAAAAAGAAACCGTTTGTATCCTATGATTTTTAAGAGAAACTTAAAGTGGAAAGCTTCCTTCCCTTCCCCCACTCCTAACCCCGTCAAAATAATTGTTTTTGAAAAAATGGATTTGTGTTTAGGGGAATCTGTGCTTGTTTATCATGCACTATAGCTTAATGGTTTGGATACTGGCCTAGAATATGGAAGACTCAGGCTCAAAATACTTATCTTTTCCTGATTCATAGTAGACTTTTTCATTCCAGATCACTTCAAAATCAGGCACTCTAAGCACCTGAAACTCAGTGCCTCACACCTCAGGCCCCACATCCCCATATCACACAAGCATAGAATAAATCAGTCCCACAGCTGGAAGCTGGGATAGCCACACCAATGTTAAAATGTGCAAGAGCGTTTGACAGAGGTTTCCTTCTTGCAGCATATATTGAATCATTTAAGATAAGTCTGGAAGAGCTTATCAGATATTACATTGAGTCAAATCAGCCACTCAGGATACAATTGTCCCTGTCTAAACCATCCCAGACAAGTGTTTGTCCAATTGCCACTTAAGCTAGGGACAGAAGATACATATAAACCAGTTTAAGTGATCAGAAACCTGTAACAGGAAAGAAGCTCAGTACACATAAAACAGTTTCAAAATGGTTTAAGATAAACCTGGTTGAATGTAGTATCAGACTTAACTGATTTGGGTCAAACCAGTTTATGAAACTTCTGTTCCAGACTCCTTCCTGGTTCAAGTTAAATTACAGTCCCCCAACATGCTTTTCAGCCCTGGGCTGGACTGGGCTGTTTTGTCTGCTCCAGAGAGCAGGGCTGGCCCTGCCCCTCTGCTCCCTAGCTGGAGCAGGGAGGGCTGGTGGATGGGAAGGTGGGGAAGGAAAGCCCAGCTGGAGATGCAACCCAGTTGGGGGAGGGGGGGAAGGAGAAAAGTGCCCCCAGGCAAACCCCAGCTGAAGTCTGGGGCCAGGGAAGGGAGTTTAAACACCTTTCCCCACTCAACTTACTTCTGGCTGCAACTGGACTACAAATCCATGAGGCACCTGGAAGCAGGAAAATGAAGTGATGAGCAACCCTGCAGAGTCCTGCTACTGTAATTCTGGCCTGCAAATCCCAGAGGGGCAGCAGGAAGAGGAAGTGAACACACTGCCCATGCTGGCTATGTGCCATAGAGTACTGCCTTAGTGCCCTCCAGCTTCTGGCCTGAGCCACTGTAGACGTGTGGATGCATTTCCTGAATCAAAGGTAAATGTCTGTTCACTTTTGTTTCACTTTAATATCTGCAGTTTAGACTAACCTGCAAACACTGAATCAACTTAGCCTCAGGCTTTTTGACTGTCTGTACTTAGTCTTAAGCTTCCAATGACTGAGATTAGATAGACTCTCTTGGGAATCTGTTCCAATGCTTAATTAGAAACTTCTTCCTAGTATCCAACTTAAATTTCCCTTGTTGCAGTGTAAGACTGTTATCCTTTTGTCCTGTTGCTTGTGGATTCAGGAGAGTCTAACATCACCTTCATTTTTACAACCCTTTTTGTAGTTGAAGGCTTATGAAATCTCCCCTTAGTCTTTTCCCCAAATTTACCCATCACTTTCTTGAAGGGTGGCACTCAGAATTAGACATGGTACTCCAAGTAAGGCTTCACAAATGCCACTTGCCAATTTAGTCTAATAGGGTAACCAAAATGATGAGGGGTATGAAGCAGTTGCTATGCCAGGGGAGACTAAAAAGGTTAGAACCCTTCAGTTTGGAAAGGAGAAAGCTGAGGAAGGATATGATACAGGTCTATAAAATCATGAAGAGTGTGGATAAAGTGAATAGGGAATTATTATTCAGCAGTTCCCAGAATATCAGACCTAGGGCCAGTGACTGTAATTGGCAGGTGACAGATTTAAAACTAATAAGAGAAAGAACTGTATTACACAGCACATAGCTAAACTGTGGACCCAATTACCATAGGAGGTTGCACAGACACATAGCATAGCCAGGTTAAAAAAAGAACTAGACAAATTCGTGGTTGATAGCTATTAAATAGAACAGACAGGATTGAATATTCCAGCATCTATAAACCAGGGAAGGGATCACAAGGGATAGAACACTCTAGACATACTCTGTTTGTATGTTCTTTCTTTAAAGCAGTGGTCAGCAACCAGCCTATCTCGATTGATGGGTTGATCATGAAGACTCTGACAGTCAATCTCTGTCTGCCAGAGACTCCACAATCAGGAGCATCAGGATGCACATAGCTGGGATGAGCCATATCCCCTGCCACCTGGACTGGGTGAGTGGGGTCAGAACCTGGGTGGCTTGTCCAGGAGGTGGGGTGGGGCCTGGGGTGTGGGGCAGGATGGGGGCAGTAGATCCTGGGGTGCCCTTTACTTACAAAAAGTGATCTCCACCATAAAATGGTTGGAGACCACTGCTTTAAAGCATCCATTTCTTCTACTGTCAGACAAAGGATGCTGGGCTAGATGAACCACTGATCTGACCTAGTATAGCATTTCTTATGTTCTTATAGGTTTTCCCATTGCTTGAGGCCATGGTTGTTCACTCCATGTGCAATTAATTTGAAGCAATACACTCTGGAGCTATTGCTCTGGAGTTTATTCTTCCCAGGCATGCCATTTGCATATAAGCCCAAGACCAAGGCATGTTGAGCTGGATCAGAGGAGCCCCAGCTGGTTGGGGGTCACAGGCATCAGCTTGCCAGCCTAGGGCTGCTCCTGCCCAGCTTAACGTGCTGTGGGGCACAAGGGTACTTCACTACAGGGCTAGCTGGCAGGCAACCCCCACACTGAAGCACCCTTGTGCCCCTGCCAGCTCCTGCCACCATCTACATGTGCAGTGCTGTAGAGTAAAAACCCTGCAGCAGGATAGTACTTGTATTTACAATTTAATTGCCCTGCATGTGTAGATGCCAGAATGTTTATTGGTGAGCTAATTAGTCTACTCTGCAGTAAATGTGTTGTGTAGATGCACACTCTGCCAACATTTCATTTCTCTGAAGATATTTTGACTGATTCTAACACTGCTATACCAGGGGGGTCACAGAAGCTTAAGATGGACCCCTTCCCCTTGATTTAAAGTATGAAGCTGGCAATAAAGCATTATCTGGAAGAGGATCCAAAGCTGGGGAAGAAGTGTCTGACCATTAGGTCACTGTGAAGGCCCATCTTCTTGCCAAGAAAATTGACACAGCTGGGCTTTGTGGGGAAAATTCTTTATACAGAATGGAGATTTGTGAAGGTATATTACTTTTACTGGAGTGTGCAGGGAAGGGGGCAGACTTTGGACAGTTGATGTTTCTTTTGTTCTTGGTGCATCATTTAAATAATATCAGAGACACTGATGTTGCAGACAGATGCCTCATGTGACGTTATAAATTACAATAAATAAATAAGTAGATTAATGATCCAGAGTCTGCACTGCAGGGGAAGGTGTAACAGCTGCTGCTTCTATGTAGGTTCAAAATGCATCCCTAGAGATGATCTGCCTGGATGTTTTTTCTGCACACTGAATGATTCCATCACAGTGGTGAACTGGTACCAGAAACATACTACTACCTGTCATTGTCTTCAAGCATTAAGACAGAGATCTATTACTGCAATATAATGGAATCTAATTAATCAGCCCTATTATTCCCTTATGATTTGCATTATAAGACATCATTGCAATACAGATTTCCAGAGAAAATTAATGAATCAACACAACAGGCCTTGAAAATGACACAATCTGGAATCCATGATTGCATGCACATTTTAATCATACTACTATTATTGCAACATTTTGCAATTTATTTCCAAATGAATGTCTGCAATGTCAACAAAATTCCTAAGACAAACATCTTGAGATTGCAATAAGGTTGCCAAAGCAAGAAATTATTTTTTACTGACAATCTACACCTTTCTTACTGAACTGACAAAGAATTTTTTTTTTTTTTACTCATACCTGTTTTTCCTGTCAGTAAAAAAATATGTTGGCTTGGCAGCCCTGCATAACTGCAACAGTAGCATTACACCCATGCTTCTCCCACCATAAGGGTCTCCTATTTACTCACAACCTGACACCCCCAACTGCACCCTGCACCTGATATCTAAGATTTGCAGACACCAGCTAAACAAAAGAACATGGAAGGCAGGTCACAAGTTTAAGAGAATGACCCAAGGAAGAATGGGACTATGAGGAAAAGGCAACGAAAGAGACTCTGCTGAAAAAGAAATAGAATTGAGAAAGAATGTTTTGCTGGCCTGAAGGAGAAGAAGAATTTGGTAAAACCTGAAAATGGCAGCAAGGAAAAAGATAACAGACAGAGCCAGAGATTGGAAGTCAAGTATGAAGACAATATGCAGGAAATTGTGAGGGAGAGAAAGAAAAGGACAGAACAATCAACAAAGAGAAAGAAGAAAGGAAAAGAAAGAACCTGAGATCCACACCATTCCCAGCAGCTGAAGATTGTTTGTATAAGACTGGTAAGAAGGCAACTGAAGAAAACAAAAGGGTGTTCTGTCTTCTAGAAGCCAGAGTATGAACCTAAGTTCACTGGCATTCATCTCAAGACAAAAGTCTTGCTTGAAAAGATCAAGAATGATTACACTTAGTTAGGGAAGGTGCTAACAAAGCAAAATTTGGGTGATCTTCAAGGGAAATTATTCAAATTCTAGAGAAGGAGAGCAAAGGCATGACAACACTATGAAGATCAACAAGTAGTTCAAGAAGTTATGTTCTGAGGAAAGGTTCATGGGAAGGGGATAAACAGAAAGACTCTCTGCAAAGGAAGATACTACCTGAATACTTGTAGTACCAGACTTCTGGGTTTGACACAACTCAAGAAAAACTTTAAATTAAGAAATGGAGAGAAACCTGTGTAATGCCTGTTCCTGGCTTTACTATACAGAAAGAAGGGAAAAAAAACAAGTAAACAATCATACAGTAGTACAGAAAAACACAAGGGTAGGAGGATTGATAAAAAGCAGAAAGAAAATAGTAATGTTAAGTTAGAGTGGAAGATAGTTGGTAATACAAATTCATGAAAATATGTTAAGGAAATTGGGAGTGGTCAATAAGAAACAACTAAGAAAAATCATAGAATCGTAGAAGTAGGGTTGGAACGGACCTTGTAGATCTTCAAGTCCGACCCCCTGCCAGGGCAGGAGAAAAAACTGGGCTCAAATGATCCCAGCTAGGTAGGCATCAAGCCTCCTCTTAAAGAACCCCAGGGTAGGAGCCAGCACCACTTCCCTTGGAAGTTGGTTCCAGATCCTAGCCGCCCTAACTGTGAAGTAGTTCTTATGGATGTCTAATCTAAACCTACTCTCCAACTATTTATGGCTGTTATTCTTTGTTATGCCGGGGGCGCTAGGGGAAACAAGGTCTCTCCCAAACCCT
>NW_017729003.1:2471779-2480290 GCF_001723915.1 Gavialis gangeticus | reverse complement strand
CCTTCTCTTGTGAAGGCTGAACAGGTTCAGGTCCCTCAGTCTCTCATTGTAGGGTCTGCCCTGTTGTCCCCAGATCATTCAGGTGGCCTGCCTCTGGAGCCTCTCAATGTTGTCCACACCCCTCCTAAAGTGGGGTGTACAGAACTGGACACAGTACTCTAGCTGTGGCCTGACCAGTGTTGCATAGAGGGGGAGGATCACCTCCTTGTCCCTGCTAGAGATGCATCTGTGGATACATGACAAGGTGTGGTTAGCCCTGCCAACCGTGACCTTGCATTGTCGGCCCATGTTCATCTTGGAGTCAATAATGACTCCAAGATCTCTTTCTGCTTCCGTGCTTTCAAGAAGGGCGTTTCCCAACTTATAAGTGTGCTGCTGGTTACTACTGCCCAAGTGCAGCACCCTGCACTTGTCAGTATTGAAGCACATCCTGTTTTCTAGCCCACCCCTGTAACCTATCCAAGTCTTGCTGAAATTACTTCTAATAAAAAATCATGGACAACGCAAGGGAGGAAACTATAACTACGGGTACAGTTCGAGAGATAAGATATGAAGGAAGACCAATTCTGACTGCAATCCAGTTACTGAAGAGCATGTCTTCTTTGTGAAAGACAGAAATAAAGATAATAGTATAGGACTGTATATTTATAATGTGACAGGCAGGTAAAGGAACAAGTAATGACCACATAGATAAAACACAAATGTTTTGAATCAAAGGCTTTTTAGTGAAAGATAGTAACATACGTTTAATGAGATAACAGTAAACCTCTGGAGTTAGATATGGATATGGATAAAGACCTATACTAATATTAGATAAATACAATTATGGGAGAATAGCTTCCCAGATACAGATTGCATAATGCTAGCAGTTATATCAGGATACAATATTTCCACTTCTGATCAGCAACAGATTTCACTATCAACTAACCACTGAACCAGTAAGAGATTATGCTACTTTATACATAGTTCTGAGAAGTGTCAAAGACAGTACAGAAGAACTGGCTATGGAAAATAACCATCTTGATTGAGTGATGATTTAATCTAAACTAACTAGAAAGATAAAAATAAATAGGCCTGCAACTAAAGGATTTTTTAATTAAAAAGATGAAAGTTGAATAATTAAAGGAACCAGTTACATAGTTCAACATGAGCTCAGAGAGAAATGTAAAGGAAATTTGGTATGTGCTCCATACCTAACCAGATAAATAACCATTCCAGAAGGGGAATTATGATGAAGCAAACAGCCTACAAGGAATGGAAAATAGGATCAGTTAGCAAAAAAGAAAACTACACCCGGGAAGTCCAAAAGTAGGTGTAAGTACTGGGGCATAGACAGTCTTGTCTAGTAGTTAGGCCACCAGGAAGGACAAGAGGCAAGAGCTGGAATCCTTGTTACCAAATTGGAGGAGAGGGGTGTGGAATTCCTAGACAGAGTCCAGGTCAAAGACCAAGTCAGAGTTCTGGAGTCAGGGGTAAATTACCAAGCTGAGCAAAGTTCACTCTGCCAGAGTCCAGTAGTAGAGCCAAGCTGAATGAGAAACCAGAGCGCACAAGATCCAGAGAGGCTTTCATTTATTATTATTACAAAAATATCAAACATCTTCTTTCTTCCTCCTTTTTAAACTTTGCACATTCTCTTCACTCACTCCCAACCCCTTCCCCTTTTAATCCAATTCCCCTATAACCTGCTCCCCCTTTGTTCTCCTTACCCTACCCTCAAAAATCATACTACAAAAATGAGTAGACCTATAATCTTGTTTTTGTCATGACCACATTCTTTTTTACAGTGTATCACTATGGGTAGTCCCCTACTTGCTACCCCTTCCCACACCACTACAAGGATCAACATCCCTGTAGAAATTAAACTGGCAATAAATATACAATGTAAAGGCTTAAGAACAACAGAAAATATATAAACTCTTAAAACAATATTCATTATTACATTAAACACATAAAAACACAAAACATGTCCTGGTGGACATTCTAACAATCAACACCTCAAACACTGAGCTTTTTGTTTTCTTTTTAAAAATCCATAAAACACATTTCTTTCCTTTCATCCATTAAATCTTAGTCTCAATGGGCATTTATACACATGCTTTGGGGTGAGGGGGAGGGGAAGGGCAGTGCTTTAATTAAAGCACCTGGAGCATGTTGTGATCAGAGCCCCCACACTGAAAAAATGGTTGTGGAGGTACTTTACCTAAAACTCATCAAATAAGCATTAATTAAAGTACCCCCACTGCCATTTTTCAATGGAGACACTGATACACAAGGTGCTGGAGTCTCCTGAAGCATGGTAATTACCATTTCTGGCACATTGTGACTACAGCATATCGGAGCAGCCTCACTGCTCATGTACAGGTGCCCAACATCTTCTGTAAATAAAAGCCCCAGTCCTTTTTATTCCATTTTTTCTCTGCTTTTCTGTCTGAGCTCTTCATGATCCCAGGTGCTATAAAATCTCAGTTTGCTCAGTTCAAGTTCAAACAATCTTTGACTGAAGAAACCAATTTCTTTTAAAACAGAAGGTTCTGTGCTTTTCACAGGCTAATTTTAATACATTGAAAGTGTCCTTAAAAATGTCATTAACAATCTGGAAGATGGGATTGATTGCACCCTCAGCAAGTTTGCAGATGACACCAAGCTGGGGGGTGACAGTAGCTGAAGGGTTGGGCTAGGATTCAGTATGACCTAGACAAATTGGAGGATTGGGCCAAAAGAAATTTCATGAGATTCAATAAGGACAAGTGCAAAGTCCTGCACTTAGGACAGAACAATCCCATGTGACTAGCTAAGCAGCAGCTTAGCTCTGAAGAAAAGGACCTGGGGGGTTACAGTGGACAATATCATGGACTTGAGTCAGCAGTGTGCCTTTGTTGCTAAGAAGGCTAACAGGATACTGGGCTGCATTAGTAGGAGCATTGTCAGCAGATCAAGGGAAGTGATTCTGCCCCTCTGTTCGGCACCAGTGAGGCCACATCTGGAGTACTGTGTCCAGTTTTGGGTTCCCCACTACAGGAATGATGTGGACAAGTTGGAGAGAGTCCAGCAGAGGGCAACGAAAATGATTAGGGGGCTGGGACACATGACATCTGAGGAGAGGGTAAGGGAACTGGGTTTATTTAGTCTGCAGAAGAGAAGATTCAGGGTGGATTTGATAGCAGCCTTTACCTACCTGAAGGGTAGCCCCAAAGAGGGTGAAGCTAAACTGTTCTCAGTGGTGACAGATAACAGAACAAGGAGCAATTGTCTCAAGTTGAAGCAAGGGAGGTTTAGGTTGGATATTAGGAAAATATCTCTCACTAGGAGGGTGGTGAAACACTGGAACAGGTTACCCAGAGGTGGTGGAATTTTCATCCATGGAGGTTTTTAAGACCCCAGTAGACAAATGGGTCTACTTGGCTGGGATGATCTAGGTAGGGATGGCCATGCTATGAGCAGCAGGTTGGACTAGATGACCTCCTGATGTCCCTTCCAACCCTAATTTTCTATGATTCTATGAAAATAGGAAAGTACAGAGATGCCCCAGAGAATGTAAACCATAAAGATAAATCCACACCACCCTTTTCTTAAGCCCAGAAGTGCTGATGAAAAGCATGTCCCACTTGCTCCTGTTCAACCCTCACCCAATTCTGGAAATTAGGCAATGTAGACACTTTACAGCAAATGAAAGCACACCAGGAAACATACCCAAGACAGAAAACCTAAAACAGCTCAGGGCATGTACTTCAGTGCAGCTCTAAATCAGCTACACTATCTCATTTCCAGTATTCGGCACAAACAGAATGGAAACGAGTGGGTGGGATGTAACTCTTAATATCTCTGCTAGGCTCAGCATGAAGGCACTGTAGACAAACACTAAGAGTTTTTTGTTTAGCTTGAAAAAATAAAGGTTCCAAGGGTATACACTTGTATTCTATAACTACATAAGGACACCAGGCAAGCAGAAAAGCTATTTAAAGTAAATAAGGAAAAATGCATATTGGCCAAGTATCCATGGGGAACAAAAATGTAGGTGGGAAGTTGAGCTTTCTGGGGCCTGGGTACCTTAGGAAAATGAGTCACAGAAGCTGACTGAAAGCAAATTCTACCACTTCCCTGCCACATATAGGGAAATAGTCTTTTGGACCACAACATGACAGCTGCTATTACAGAAGAGACACACTGCTTGATGAAAAAAACAAATTCCCCAAAATTGAAAATAAGCAATGAATAATTTCCATTCTATTGTAGCATTTCATAAGGGGGGATGGAATGAAAAGTATTTCACTGAGATAAAATTAAGATTTGCTCGGGGATGCTTGCCATAAAATATAATACTCTGAAACCCAGCTGTGAAACTTCATCCTATTAGACACTGGAGAACACAGAGTGTCCGGTTATAGAAATTCTTTTGTTGTGGACAGTTGGACAATTCAATATTCAATAACTCTAGGACTCTGAAACTTGTATTATGTACCTTTTCTTCCCTGAGTGCATAGAAAGTAAGATTGCATCCTGCTTTCTTTTCAAGGTAAAGATGTCTTAAGATGCTTTCTTTATTAAAAATCACCAATCAAGCATATAATCTCATCTTTCTTACTAACATCTCCCTACTCTGTCACAGTTCCCACTGGTGATCCCTTTTCACTTGATTCTAAAAAGGGCAGAGTATCTACAGAGATATGTATCATTGAGACTATCCAGTGGCATAGCTATGGCAGGTAGGGCAACTGCCCCAAACACAGACTGTGGAAAAGAGGCTACTGCCAGTAGCCATGTAATCACAATTGAAATCATGGCAGCAACTAGAAGTCCCCACTGCCCCTATGCAGCTGGCATCCAGCTGCATCTCTGTGCTGCTGTTCACGTTTCCCTTCTGCTCTTACTACACTTTCTACTATGTCTTGATTCCACATTTCTCCATCAGCGTTGCTTTCCACTTTTGGATATCAAGCACTGGGGACTAAATTTGTTCTAGTAAAGCTACTAACAAAGTTTCCACTGCTAGGATTTGGATTGGGATTTGGCCCTCTATTTTCAGCCTTAAAACAGCATAAAGATGAGTGAGTAGTAGTACTTGTAGTAGTAGTGATACTTGACACTTCATAGTTTCATTGTTAGCAGGATCGGAAGGGACCCGAGGAGATCATCAAGTCTGACCTCCTGCCGTGGCAGGAAAGAGTACTGGGGTCAAACGACCCCAGCAAGGTGATTGTCAAGCCTTGTCTTAAAGACCCCCAGGGTAGGAGCCAGCACCACTTCGCTTGGAAGTTGGCTCCAGATCCTAGCCACCCTGACAGTGAAGTAGCGCCTCCTGATGTCTAGTCTGAATCTACCCTCTGCCAGCTTGTTACCATTATTTCTAGTCACTCCTGGGAGTGCTCGGGGGAACAGGGACTCCCCCAATGCCTGCTGGTCCCCTCTGACTAGTTTGTAACTTACATATTTCCTTTCATTTATCTTCTTTCTGTAAGATATATGAAGTCAAGATGTATTATTAACAATTTGACCTGGAGAATATTCAACAGTATGTTCCCAGTTTTCCAGTACTAAGTTGAAAAAAGAGCCAGTATTATTAAATGACCTCTTACAATCAGCAATCATATAAAATTCTAAGGTGTTCTGTATTTTGATTTTGGCTGATTAACAAAACCCTAAAGCCAATTCAAAAATGTTCATCAAGAGCTAGCATCCAGAGCCTGTAGTTTGCAGTCTGCATTGACAAAAGAAGTCTTTCCACTGAAGGAAAAAATCCCACAACCCAGGAATATCCTTTATTTGTAAATATTTGAGAAGCTGTGAATTTGAAGCGACTTTAAGAAGCTATTAAAACTGAGGCAAGGAAAGAACTGTTCTAATCCCTGGGCCCATCTTTTAGACATGCTCCCCAGTTGACAGTAAACTACCGAAGTTTATATTTGCTGTGAAAGGGAAGAAAAAAACCATAGGAGCAATACAGCCATAACCCAAGCATTCTTGATTTAGAAATGCTTTGTGGGCTAAAAAAGAAAAGTGTCATCTCAGACAATTTATAAGTTTACCTCACCAACAGCAATTGGTCAGCAGTAGTGCAAGCTGATCTTAAGATACAGTATGTGCCATTGTAAAAGTTGCTAAATGACAATTATATTTAGAAGTGTAACTTGATATAAGTCAGGTACAGTTGATTTCCCTGACATCTATCATCTATCTTATGCTCTCAGAATCCACTCAGTGAATGAAAGCAAAATTACTCTTGCATTCACTTTGCATTTGTGTTCACAGCTGTCAAACACATGATGTATTAACACTGTCCTTTTTCATACAGGCTACCAATTAATTTTACGAAAATCAGTTGAAAAATTTGGAAATGGTTGTACAGTGCACTTAATGTTCACAGAAGACAGAAAAGTACAAATATGCATTTCTCCAAAAATAAACCTGTTCATGTTGATTTTCAAAAACAAAGAGAAATGTGTAAAGTATTGCCATCATTTACATGTATATAAACTATGTGAATGTGATAAAAGAATCAATGCCAAGACTAAAACCGATATGCAGGAAATAAAGTAAGTAATGAGACTTTTTATAAATTAATAGGTCTGGAGAAAGTTTGACCCTACCTGTCTCACCATTACTACTATTATTATTATGCGTTATTAGTTCTGCTACTAGATTTGAGGCATTGTTAGACAATCATATTCCAGAGTAAAAATGCTCTTGGAAAGCCCCAGATCCCCCACAGTGTGGTAGTACAGGTAACTGAGGAATAAGATGCAGTCATCTCCTGTAAGACGAGTGCCAGAGGAAGGTGGCGAATCTGCAAAAGAATTCCTACAGCTGGAAGCAGCATATGAAGCACAAGTATAAATCAACATAACATAGAACAGACTCCTTTCACTTCCTTAATAATATGTTCATTTGCATTCAGAAAATGACTCTTCTTAATCAATGAAGATATTAATTTTTATCATCATAAATAGTATTTAAAGTACCTTGAATGAGGTAAAACAGTGGTCCTCTATTCTCTGTTCTCCCAAGGTGAAAAGGGGAGAGAGATTTCTTTATGATTTTAGAAGAGGTGGAATTCATATTTCTCCTCCCCACACTCTTCTTTAACTAACTATAAAATTGTTTTCTCTCTCATATGGGATCAGATTAATAGAAAATCTAGGCCATTAATTGTTCCCTTTAAACAATGTAACAGTCAAAAATAGAATCCATACATTCAAAATTATATTGTTCTTAAATGCTCAGTTTACACTTCAGGCAGTGCATAGCAGCTAAATATGCCAGTCTGTCTATGCTACTCTGTTACAGTTGGAATTCCCAGAAATTTCCATGCCTGTCGAGTGAGTTTTTAGTCTGTTAAGAGAAGCTGTTCAGTTACCATTTCTGATCCCCTTCCTCAGACCTTCGTTTCCAAGTAGGTAATCCTCTGAGGTGGTCAGAAAGTTTGTACTGGTAATTTTTTTAATATGATCTTATGTCTCTTACAAGTATAGGTTAGCTTGGGGCAGGACCATAATACACAAGGCAGTGCTCCAGAAAGATTAAATGGCATCAGTGTTTGTCAGAGGGGGAAAAAAAACTAAAGAATTTAGCTATGTTAACTGGAATCAACTGTGTTTTCAGAAAAGATCTGAGCCAAGGCTTTAGTGAACTACAATATCTGAAACAGAAATACAGACTTTTACATATTACATACCTTCTGTTCTACTTTACTAAAAAGCCTGCCTTCCCAGATCATTATAAAGACTACTTATTCAAATACAGTAGGGGTATTACTCCGCTATAAATTGGTCCCAATACACCACTTGCTAAATGGCAATGCAAACCAACTATTCTACAAAATATGTTGCTAAGTGAATCCTCACCAAGCTATGAAAAAAGCAAAATGATCCCTTCAATTGTAGAAACAGCACTTACAGAAGCTGGACACAAAATAGTTGCAAATAAAATAAAAACTAAATAAACCTATTCTGAGCATAACTGAAACTGTCTATCCACAATGACTGATCATTCTGAATCCCCAGCTACACACCCTGCACAGGGGAAGAGATACCACTGAATATATTTAAATGGTCAATTTAATATATATATATATGTTCTAATATATAAAGTCCGTGTGTGTGTGTGTGTGTGTGTGTGTGTGTATTTTTATATACACATAATTAGGGCCTGGTTTAAATCATGGGCCCAACTCTCTAATATCATGGCCCAATTGATCCCACCATTTCCATGCCCAGATCATGGCACCCCCTGCCCCCAATTAGCTACTACACACTTCTTGTTATACTAACATACACATATATAGTGTGTGTGTGTATTTATTTATTGTGTGTATGTATGTATATAAATACATAAATATACACACATATATATGCATATATATACATACACACACATATATTGTGTATATATATATTGTGTGTGTGTGTGTGTGTGTATACACACACACACTTCTTGTTATGCTAACCTATTGCTTTTAGTACTAGCAACAAAGACCTGAACAACTGAAAATGATTATAGATCCAACACTGCAAT
>NW_017729003.1:2463265-2471410 GCF_001723915.1 Gavialis gangeticus | reverse complement strand
CCCCCGCACCAGGGTGCCCCCAAGCTCTGCCAGCCTCCATGAGATAGAGACGGTGGCCACCACCATGTTCCCAGCATCCCTACCACATGCTGGGTGTGGAGGTGAGGGGGAAGCCCCAGCAATGAGGTATGGAGAGGGATCCCTTCCTCCCTCCCCTCAGCACTTGCCCTTGCTTTGGCAAAGAGATGTAGATGAACAGGGCTCTGCTGGCCTGTGCTCTGCCTTCTCCTCCTTGATGCTGGAGGGAGAGGGTTTCCTGCATAAGCCAACTGCAGCATGGGGAGGGCATGGATCCTGGCTCAGTGGCATGTCTGGCCTGTAGCATAGCTTTGTGTAGCTAACCTGAGCTGTTGCTTGGGGGCCAGGGGGGAGGGAGAGGCTCTCAGCTAATCAGAGTAGAGGGCACCATGATCTGGACATGAAAATGGCAGCCCCTGCCGCAATCAGGCCATGATATTTGAGAGCTGGGACCATGATTTAAACCGGGTCGTAATTACATCTAGTCAAGCTCACTGTTCTCTCATTCTATGTTCTTGCTCCCACTGCCTCCATTTATATATTTTTCAATTTAGAATGCAAAATTAGGATCTCAGGTGAAATTTTGCCTCTACTTTTTATGCATGTTTTGCCACTGACTATAACAGAGCAAAGATTTCATCTCTTTTCTTTATTTTATTCTGTAAAATGTTTTAAAGCCTGTTTGTGCAATGGCAACTTATAGGCTGGTAAGTTTTGAAAGTTTAAAGCTAAAATTAAAATTGTCCCATGAAATATATCTGTTGAAAATTTCCATGATTGCAAGTAGAAAAAGTATCTGAAACATATATTAGTTATCAGAAACATATATCTTAATTCATTAATCTCTTTCTTCAAAATAGCATTAGAATTTAAAAACAACAGGAAAAAATGTACATTCAAATCTGAATATAGAAAAAATTAAATGTTTCGTTTGTTTAACTGGCCTTATAGTTGTTGTAAGGAGCTGCCGGTAAGCTGCAGACAAAGCCCCAAACTATTATAAGCCTGCTTTTGAGTAGGTCAGACCAGGCCAGGTCTGATTGTCGGGTCAGACCAGGCCAGGTCTGCTACCATTATGACCCTGGTGGAGGAAATGCCACTGAAAGGCAGATGCCATGGCAGGATAGACTGGGCTCTCCAGCCTCGGTTGGTAAGCAATCTAGGAGTGGAGCCCTGAAAGACAGAAGAATTGAAGATCTTCATACCGGCAGCTCCTGTAACTAAACTGACTCCAAATGTACTGGCTTCTGCTTTTCCTTTGGGATCAACCAGCTAGGCCAAGAGGGGGACATTGATATATGGGCAACTCAAGTGTCTCCATATCAACTGCCCAGGCCATTGCAGCCAAAACTTTGTTACCTGTATGGGAACAACACAGAAGGGGGCAGTCACAGGTTATAAACTCAACCTTATTGTGGCACAATTTTTCAAACAGTGCAACGCATTGTGAATGACTGCCCAATTAGATCATTTAATGGCAATCTAAAATCAATCCATGCAGCTACCCCTGAAGCAGTCATAGCTTCATAGATTGTAAGGTAGGAAGGGACCTCAGAAAATCATTGGGTCCAGCCCCCTGCATCAAGCAGGAAAGATAACTGGGGGCCAGGTAACCCTAGGAAGGTGACTGTCTAGTCTCCTCTTGAAGTTTTCCAGGGTAGGTGATTGCACCACCTCTGGAGGGAGCCTATTTTACAGTCTGGACACCCTGACTATGAAGACTTTTTTCCTAATGTTGCGCCTGAATCGGTTTTCCAGGAGTTTGTGGCCATTACTCCTGGTTTTCCCTTTGGGTACCCTGGTGAAGTTGTTCACCGAGCCCTTGATGTACTTCCCTAGTGTAGCGGTAAGCTGCTACCAGATTCCCTCTCGGCCTTCTTTTCTTCAGGCTGAAGAGTCCCAGATCCCTCAGCCTTTCCTCGTATGGCTTGCCATGTAAGACTCTGATCATGTGGGTGGCTCTTCTTTGGACTCTCTCAAGCTTGTCCATGTCCTTGTTGAAGTGTGGTGCCCAGAACTGGATGCAGTACTCCAGCTGCGGTCTCACCAGCACTGAGTAGAACAGAAGAATCACCTCCTTGGTTTTGCTGGAGATGCATCATTTGATGCATGCCAGAGTATTTTTTGCACTACTGGCTACAGCAACACACTGCCGCCTCATATTCATATTGTGGTCTATTATTACCCCCAGGTCCCTTCCATTTGCAGTGCTAGGCAGTTTGGTGCCACCAAACCTGTAGGTGTTTTGAGGGTTACTCAACCCGAGGTGGAGCACTTTACATTTCTTGAAGTTGAACTTAATATTTCAATCCGGCCAATTTGCTAGCCTATCTAGGTCTGCTTGTATCTGTAGCCTATCTTCAAGTGTGACCATGCTTCCTAATAACTTGGTGTCATCTGCGAACTCGGCCAGTGAGCCCTTCACCCCCACATCCAAATTGTTAATAAAGATATTGAGAAGTACTGGACCAAGCACTGACTCCTGTGGGACGCCATTGCCCACTTCTCATCAGGATAACACAGATCCATTCACTATGAATCTCTGGGTCCTATTCTATCGTCAGTTTCTCACCCACCTGCCTGTTTTGGAGTTAAGCCCACAATCCTAATTTTCTCACAAGGACATTGTGGGATACTAGATCAAAGACCTTTTGGAAGTCTAGGTACACAATGTCAACCTGCTCTCTCATGTCCATGTGATGAGTTACCTGGCCTTAGAAGGAGATGAGGTTGGTAAGGCAAGACCTGCCCATGACGAAACCATGCTGGCTGTCATTCAGAATCTTACCTCCTGCAAGCCTATCACAAATAGACTCCTTGATGAACTTTTTTAGGATTCTCCCTAGGATGGAAGTTAGGTTGACTGGCCTAGAGTTACCCGAATCCTCCCTCTTGCCCTTCTTGTGGATGGGCACAACATTGGCCCTCTTCCAGTCCTCAGGGACTTTATCAGAGCACCACAAATTGTGAAAGAGTTTCACCCAGGGTTCTGCAATTACTTCAGCCAGCTCCTTCAGCACTCTCAGATAAAGATCATCCAGTCCCACTGACTACTTTTTTTAATTGGTCATACACACCAATTCTACAACAATAGTAGGAAGGTGATTATTCCTACCGTACTCATCCTATACTCTACCTGGTGTTGTCACCTCCTCAGTCTTTCTTGGTCCAGTGAAAGACTGAGGAGAAGTAGTCATCCAGGAGTTCAGCTTTCTCCTGGGTGCTGGTAACCAGCTCTCCTGAGTAACTGAGCAATGGCTCCACACTCCCATTTGTGTTCCTCCTATTTCCTATGTACCTAAAGAAGGACTTATTGATGTCCTTGATTCCTGTTGCTAATCTAAGTTAGGTTGCTGCTTTAGCCTTTCTTATCTGTTAACTGCAAAAGTGAGCCATCATGGAATAACCCTCCTTTAGGCCCGCTCCGAGCTTCAATTGTTTATAAGCCTCTTTCTTCTTTCTTAAGAGGACCATGATTTCCCTGTTTAGCCAAGAGGGCTTCCCACCCCTTCTGTTACTTTTTCTCCACATGGGAATGGACTTACTTTGTGCTTCAAGGATTGTGTCCTTAAGGAACAACTACTCTTTGTGCACACCTTTCGCCTTCAGTCTCTGGTCCCACAGCACTTCCCGTACTAGTGACCTGAACTTGTTGAAATTTGCATTTTTGAAGTCCAAGACTTCAATCCTGCTATCAGTCAAATGGTTATCAAATTTAGATATTAACCTATGAATACTGTAACTCTAAAATGTCATATGAAAGAAGAAGAAGCAGCTCAATTCAATTGGCATACAGTGCCACAGGTCACCTTCATCAGTGGGAGGAATCAATTTTGTTTCACTGGTCAGCTACTGCCTGCCTTAAGTTGGGCAGGCCCCAGCCAGTAAGGTGCTGACCTGCCATTGTCTGCCTGCCTCATTTGGTGCATGGGGCTAGACCAAAAGTAAAAAAACAGATGGCAAATCAAGTACCAGGTAACAAGAAAAGAAACTTGAAAACCTTCTGGCTGGGAAGCTAGAATGTCAGGACCATGACCAGGACCATCATCCTGGCATGAATGGCAATTTACAGATGATGGACAATGCCTGGAAGACCACACTGATTGATCAAGAGCTGCAAAAACTTAACATTGACATCGAAGCCTTGCAGGAGACAAGATTGACCAACTCAGGCTCCATTCGTGAAGCAAACTACACCTTTTCTGGGAAGGGCAGGAGTGCAGAAGATACATAACTACATGGGGACATATTTGAAGTCTGCAACAGGTTAGTCAAAACCATCAAGACCCCCACTGGAACATCAGATCGCATCATCTCATTCCGACTACAGTTAACTGATGATTTTGTTAACATCATTAGTGCCTATGCACCAACTTTACAGGCAAGTTCAGATGATAAAGATAACTTCTATGATGCTTTGCACCAAGTCATTGAGCACCAACCATCAAATGAGAGACTTCTCCTTCTATGGGACTTCAGTGCTTGAGTAGGAGCAGATCATGACTCTTAGCCAACCTGTCTGGGACACCACGGCATTGGGAAAATGAATGAAAATGGCCAATATCTTCTCAAACTCTGCAGCTTAAACCACTTGTGTATCTCTAGACATGGCTCATGGGCTGGATCGAGCTCACAGAGAGACTTTGTCCAGCCTGTGGTGGGTCTCTTCGTCTCAACTGCCCCAGGTGCCGTCCAGCCCATGGTGCATCCTGCCACTCATTGGACATGCAGCAGGGCTGGGACAGATCCACAGCTGGATTGCCTTTCCAAGTGGTGGCTCCTTCTGGCTGCTGCTGCCATGGGTCCCAGCCCTGCGGTAATGGCAGGGACCTACACACACAGCCTCAACCCCATGCCTGCTCCAGACCTGGCCCAGTGGAGCAGACCAGCTCTAGACCAGCCAGAACTAGTGCACACAGCCCCAACACTGGCCCACCCCACACCTGCTTCAGACTTACCAGCCCGTGCCAAGCAGCAGCAGCAGTGGCAGCCAGGCAGAAGCTGCTGCTCAGCACGGGGCAAAGCAGCCCCTCCCCCTCACTGCTTCTGGGCCCTTCTTGCTGCAGCCACCCAGAGCCCATGCCCAGGCTGCCTTAGGGCTCCCACTGGGCAGGATGAAGGTGGTGGCAATGGCGGCAGAGAGGAGCAGCAGGGCAGCCTGGGCACGGGCTCTGGGCAGCTGCAGCAAGAAGGACCTGGCAGTGTTGGGAGAACACTTTTCCTTAGGGCCCAGCAGCAGCTTCTGCCTGGCCACTGCCACTGCTCAGCATGGTCAGGCATTCTAGAGCAGGCGTGGGGCGGGCCGGGGTTAGGGCTGTGCATGCGGGTTGCAGGTGGTATGGAGCTGGTCTGCTCTGCTGTGCCAAGTCTGGAGAGGGCTGGGGTCGGGGCTCTGTGTGCAAGTCCTTGCCAGTACCACAGGGCTGGAGCCAGTGGTGGTGGCAGCCAGAAGGAGTTACCACCATCACGTGGACTACCTAGAAAGGTGTGGTGGGCCAGGGTTGGGGCTAGAGCTGTGCACTGCGCGCTGCTGGTGGTGGTGGGGAGGAGCTGCAGGGCACATGGACTCCAGACTATTGCTGGGGGGAGGGTGTTGACTGGCCTGCAACAGCTCACCAGAACTGCCTTTGTGGCCCACGGACCCAACTAATTGCCTGCCCCTGCTCTAGCACCTACTTTGCAGGCAAAGTGTGTCAAAAAGTATCATGGAGATACTCATGATCTGGCCACTGGTTAACCTCATGATTGCCAAGAGGAAAGACCTGTCCAGTGTGCTATACACCTGCACTTATCACAGTGCAGAATGGGACACAAAGCATCCCCTTATTGTCAGTACTGTGAAAGTAATACCAGAGAAGCTGCACAGAGCCAAGCACAGGAGTCAGCCAAGAATTAACATACACAGCACAAAAGCCTGAATCAAGTGTCTTGACTTTCAAAGGACCTTTGAGCTCACTCTGTTTATGAAAGCAACTGCAGAAGGATGCAGAAGAAAATGCAGGAGGAAGCAAGCAAACGCAGAAAGAACTTAGAGTGGACTAAGAGCAGTCATTCAGGAAACACCCACAAAAGTATTTCAGAAAAAGAAATTGTCAAATAAAGACTGCTTTAAGGCGCACACAGAAAAGATGCTACCACTTGTTGAGGCCAGGAACACAGTGTACCTAAAACACAACCAGACTCCAACAGAACATTCCAAGACTATGCTTGCTAGGGCAATGGTACAGAAAACAGCTGGATTCTGCATACACCAGTACTAGATTGACCTATATCAAGAGATACAGTTTGCCTCAGACACAGGAAACCTGTGAGTTATATATGAGAGCTGAAGAAAGCCCTTGGCCCAACTGTCATTAAAGTTTCCCCACTTAAGTCTCAAGATGGCAAAGTAAAAAACACTGATAAGAACAAGCAGATGTTATGCTGGGTCAGACATTACTTAGAGCTTTACTCCCATAAACAGACATTTCAGAAGAGGCCCTGGATCAACTCAAAGTGTACTGGCACAGCTAGACAAAAAACCTACAGCTGAAGAACTCAACAAAGCCATAGACTCTCTAGAAAGCAGAAAAGCACCAGGGGAGGATGGCATCCAAGATGAGGTTCTCAAGTGTGAGAAAGCTAGCCTACTATAACATCTTCATCAACTCGTAGTGTGCTGCTGGAAGGAAAGTCAAGTACCCCAGGACATGCAAGATGCTAACATCATCACTCTCTACAAGAAGAAGGGAGACAAAGGTGACTGCAACAACTATAGGGACATCTCTCTCCTCAGCATCACAGGGAAGGTTTTTGCCAGAATTATCCTGAAATCCTCGCAACAACTTGCTGACTGCATCTACCCAGAATTGCATTGTGGATTCAGAGCAGGGAGATCAACAGGGGACATGATATTCTCCTTACACAAAATGCAGGAAAAATGCAGAGAACAAAATAAGTCACTATACATAGCAATTCTTGACCTGATGAAAGCCTTTAATACTATCAGCAGAGCAGATTTATTAAAAGTCCTAGTGAAGATTGGATGCCCAACATTACTCAATATGATATGCTCCTTCCATGAAAACATGCAGGCACGGTTCAGTTTGATGGATCAACCTCTGACAGGTTCAAGATGAGAAGTAGAATGAAGCAGGGTTTTGTTCTAGTCCCCACACACTTTGGGATCTTCTCTATGCTGCTGCATTATGCTTTTCATAGTTTCATAGTTTCTAGAGTTGGAAGGGACCTGAGTAGATCATCAAGTCCGACCCCCTGCCATGGCAGGAAAGAGTACTGGCGTTAAACGACCCCAGCAAGGTGTACATCTAACCTCCTCTTAAAGACCCCCAGGGTAGGAGCCAGCACCACTTCTCTTGGAAGTTGGTTCCAGATCCTAGCCACCCTGACTGTGAAGTAGCACCTCCGGATATCTAGCCTAAATCTACCGTCTGCCAGCTTGTGACCATTATTCCTGGTCACTCCTGGCAGTGCACAGGGGAACAGGGACTTCCCCAGTGCCTGCTGGTCCCCTCTGACTAGTTTGTAACAGGCCACTAGATCCCCCCTCAGCCTTCTCTTGTGGAGGCTGAACAGGTTCAGGTCCCTTAGCCTCTCCTCATAGGGCCTGCCCTGCTGACACCTGATCATGTAGGTGGCCCTCCTCTGGACCCTCTCCATGTTGTCCACATCCCTCTTGAAGTGTGGCGCCCAGAATTGGACACAGTACTCCAGCTGCAGCCTGAGCAGTGCTGCATAGAGGGGGAGGATCACCTCCTTGGACCTGCTTGAGATGCATCTGTGGATGCATGACATGGTAAGGTTGGCCTTCCTGACTGCATCCCCACACTGCCAGCCCATGTTCATGTTGGAGTCAGTGATCACTCCAAGATCCTTTTCTGCCTCTCTGCTGATGAGAAGGGAGTTCCCCAGCCTGTAGGTATGCTGCTGGTTCTTTCTCCCTAGGTGCTGTACCCTGCACTTGTCAGTATTGAATCCCATCCTATTCTCATCTGCCCACCCCTGTAACCTATCCAGATCCAATTGCAGCCTGTCCCTCCCTTCTAGCATGCCCACTTCTCCACACATCTTAGTGTCATCTGTGAATTTGAACAAGGTGATTTTTACCCCCTCGTCCAAGTCACTGAT
>NW_017729003.1:2447352-2458265 GCF_001723915.1 Gavialis gangeticus | reverse complement strand
CGGTCCCTGCTTAGGAAAATGGAGGCAAAGAAATCGTTAAATATGTTGGCTTTGTTGTCTGGTGTGACGACCAAATTTCCTAACGTGTCCTGCAGGGGCCCCACATTACCTGGAACCTTCTTTTTACCCCCTATGTATTTAAAGAAGGACTTCTTTTTGTCCTTAATCTGGGAACCTAGATGGCTTGGAGGAAGGCATATACCTTCACACAAGGTCAGACAGCAAACACTACAATCTGTCATGTCCAAAGGTCAAGACAAAAGTCAGGCACATATTCATTAGAGAGCTCCTTTTTGCTGATGATGCTGTACTCACCACCCATAAAGGAGGCCAGCTACAAATACTTATGAATCACTTCTCCCATACTTGCAGGATGTTTGCCCTGACCATCAGTATTAAGAAGACTCCAGTCCTAGGACAGGGTGTTCACCAATCACTGCCTATCAGCCTTGACAACATACCTCTTGAAGCAGTAAACAAGTTCCGCTACCTTGGATCCTGGATTCAGTCCACTGCTTGTCTTAGTCTGAAGGGAAGCAGTTCACTGTTCCCTCATAGTTTATTCCCCTGCTGCTCCTCTCCCTGAGGTTTTTAACCTTCCACTGAGCCACTTCCTGATCAGCATCCTCTCCACAGCTGCAGCTATTCAATAGAGCTGGCTGCCTCCTCTTAAGAGACAGACCACCCTGTTGCAAATGCCCAAAAGAAAGCTGAAGATGAAGGACTTCAAATTACAGCAATGTTACAAAGATGAGGGAGACACCAACCATCACATGGATGAGAGTTAGGGTATGTGTCCAATATATAACGATCACAGAATGATCTGTATGGACAATGGCAGCATTGAGTGTGCTTTGTGTTCGACTCCAAGGTTTTACCCAGAGAATATGTCAGTAGCTCAGACAAGCTGTGGGCCAGATACGAGGACTACCCCTCAAAACCAGAACCCGAATGGTATTGTGCATTAAAAAATTGAAGAGCTTGAAGCATCTATGTGAGACTGACTGGTGCGCAGTTAAAAATGGTGCCTTCACCCTTGTCTTGGTTTTCTATTCTGGCTTGTGAGCAATGGAAGTTAATGCCTGAGAATTCCAGACACTCCTAGCCCAACTTACAATAAGGCTCAGCAGTTTCTGTCCCTCAAGGTCATGAAGAATCATAGTTACACAGGGGATATTAGGATACCTGTCTCTCCACCACTTAGTGATGGGCTAGCATAAATCACTACTTTATATGAACATACCAGTCTAGTATAACTAGGTTCTAATTGGGCCAGCATAACTTATTATTAACCACAACTTTTAGGTCCTGTCATGGAACAATTTTATGTTGCTATAACAATGCTTTTATTCTATACCACATATGTTGGTATGTCCCTGGTCTGTTGTAATTGTTATGCATTTTTTATTGCAATTACTTGCTTTTTAAAACAACATGAAGTCATTTTGTAATTGATAACATTAAATATCTTTGAAGGGTGATAAAAGCAGTGTTCTAATGGCAATTTTTTTCTTTCATTGTAAAGCAAGTCTTGAACAAAATGGGGTAAATGGTCTGTTGTTAAAACAGGACATTTTAATGACTTAACACTTGTATCTCTTTTTGCAGTACTGAAACTAAATATGTAAATTTAATATTTTCCTTTGTGACTTATTTTTAAAATGGAGGGCAAATGAGCAGAGAATGAAACGTGACATATTGTTGTATAATGGATTTATTGGTGTACGCTTCAGTTGGCTTATATTATCTTTACCTGGAAGAAATATGAAAAAGATAAATAACTCATATCATCTAAGTACTAGGGAAACTTTTATATAATGGTGCACCGTTGCACATTCTTTCTGAAATATATATTTTACAGAAAAAAATAAAATATTTATAAGATGGTTTTAAATGTTAAGCAATTTTATTTTCCCTTCATCTTCGAGGCCAAGTTCCTTAAGTTTTATAATTCCAAGTGTACAGGGAACAGGAAATAATAATACATTTTAGAAACCTTTAAATGTGATGTAAGGTAATTTTCCCATGAAAAAGTGTTATGATTTTATAAAGAGAGTCCACAGAAAGAAGGAAATGTTGGTTCTCCTTTGAAACCTAAGGATAACCTCTTTCCTCTTGTAGAAATGTGATACTGTAAGCCATCACCAAAGCAAAAGTATATTTTAATCAATTCTGATTTACTGATTAGGAAATCACTCCAGTATAACTTAGTCACAGAAGTGTTATATTTTAGGAGAAAGAAGGTAATATTGTCTTGCACTTTGATTTTTTTAGTGCCAAGTGACATTAGTAGTAGTCCTAATGAAGACAGAACTTTTGGACAGGGTGAAACTATGGCTATCCAATTTTTTATGACATGCTTATCTTCCTTACATGTAACTTCAAATCAACACAGCTAACTACCTATGTTACTACAAGTAGTTTGCATTTATACCATTCAAAGAATTGAAAACAGTAAGATTGAAAAGTTCAGCCCTCACAAGCATTGGAAAGTCCAGAACTGTACCTCACTTCAAAACCATAATTTTCCTGGATGTATGCTTCATAGTAAAATACCCTAGACAGGTCATGTGGTATTTTTATCATGAGACTTTATTCATATGCATTCAGAAAATAGGGAACATAACACCAAGTCTTGGGGAAAATGAAATGTTGAGTTTAAAAAAAAACCTGTTCTTTTGGCATTAGTAAAGATCTGTGATCAAGTCAGTTGATTTCTCCCTTTCCCCCAAATTTAGGTATGAAGCACAAGATACGTTTGTTCTACACTCTGTTCTAGTGTTTTAGTTTATGAATACTTATAATGAATTGACAGCATTAGCCTTTTCTCCAGGTTATTATTTGTTATTCATTATAACAGGTTTGAACAATTCATCTTCTGTTGTCAAAATTCTCATATGATTATACACAATAGTATATTAAACATCACATGTAGGCTTTTTAAAGCCTCATAACAGATTTTGAAACCCAATTCCCATTAAAGCTGAAATTATTTGCAGATCATTGGCTCTGAAGTTGGTTTAGTACACTATTCTTGGAAAGCCAAATAAGTCTGTATAGCACTATCAATGCACAAATCTATATTTCTGCGAAGGAGGAAAAATAGAAAGTTTACAAAAATAACGGGGCTTTTCCATTTAAAAGTGCAACCAACTGATCAGGACCATGCATAGTTTCTGAATTCAGAGCATGCATGCTGATTTATAAGAATCTCCCATTTAAACTATAAAACTTTCAAAGTTAGTGGTATCATGATTGTTGGCTGTCTTCACTGGAAACAGCCCAGTTTCTTGTTTATTACCTTTACATTCTCATGATCAATGGTTTATTGCACTATTGACTTCTGTCAAATCTGGCAAAAAGCTATTTACTTGTTTTTATTCCCAACAATTTTTTTTCTTTATTCCCTGTCTCTGATGGCTAAAGATTATATGATGTAATGTAATACAGTGACATTCAATACTGCTGTTGCATCAAGGAAAATTTTCTGGATTTCATTTTCATTAAACATCCTGTTTGAAGTGGTTTATAATTTTGGCATCATTGCTCCCTCTGTACTTCAACTTTTCATATGAATACTCACCCCCCAAAAATTACTTTTTTAATTTAAAAAAAATCACATATTTATTGATTTATTGATGCTATATCAGAAACATCTTTGTATTTATCAGTCTTTAAAATTTAAATAAAAACCAAACGTTCTGAAGGCAACTGCATATTAGAATTATTTTATTTTAAAACCTCCTTTAAAAATAAATAAAATATACAGGCTATAGCTGTCGTCTAAGGGGCTAGGGAGTGCATGCCCATGGGCTACCTCAGGACAAACTCCAGGGCCCCCAGGTTGCACCCCATGTGAATGCCTCCCTGCCACTCCACTGATCACTGCACTGTACCTACACAGGCACCCCACTGCAGCACCACATACCCTTGTGGGCATGCGCTTCCATAGCTGTACTACATGCTTACACAGCCCTGAGCTCACACTCAGCTTCCTGAGCATACAGCACTGCCTTGGCCCCTGCGACAGGGACAAGAAATTAAAGCTAGAGGAGGGTGGAGGACTCCAGAGACTCTAGTTCCTGTTGCAGCCACAGTGATGTGGGGAGCAGTGACCAAGCAGGAACCTGTGGCCTGCAACATAACCCCTCATGGGCTAGATGGTTTCAAACAGCAGTGAAGGATATTGCCAGACCAAGCCCAGTTTTTGGAAGGGCAGTTGTGGCACTCCTGAATATCTTCAAGCTGAGTAAGGAATTAAAATCAGGTTGCAATTTCCTGAGTAAATGCTTTAAGAATTAGCTTCTATGCAATAGAAAGCGAATAATGACATGACCACCTGTCACCTTGACTTAGGTGCTTAAATCCAGGAACAGTTTTCAGATTGTGAAACCCATTCTTACATAAGCAATCCCAATATTGTGAATCTCAGTAACTAGATACTAATTCTTCCAATTTTGCATTTGTTGCTAAGACTGTGATATTGCTAAACCAGCATTCTTGAGTTAGCCTAGTGTAATTTTTCTAGGATACTGAAAATAGCTACCCTTTGGAAAGTGTCAGTGCTTCTTTACATACAATACAAATAGGAGAAACATTGACCTAAACTGAGAAGGTATATCAATCTGCAATTTATATATACTACAGTATTGAAAATATTTCTGTCATTACAGGATATGGCATGCTATCATGGGCAGATTGAGAATTTTGAAAGGTGAGGTGTAGCTGGTGAGGAGCCTCATCAGTCATCACATGTAACACAACACATCTTTTTTCTCCAGGTAAAAATAAACTAGAAGCTTTACTAATATGCTCAGGGGCTAGGGCTTTATTATTAAGTTTGATGTGGAAGCAAAAACAAATATAACTTCATTGAAATGAGTTAAAACAATTTGCAGAGCTGTGAAATAGGAGTTTCATTACCAGGAGCAGCTGTCAAACTGCAAAGTTGCAGAACAAAGGCTAGCTTGACTGGCGGAACATCAAGACTATTAAAAAGAAGAGTCAGTCATTAACACCTGTGGAATGAAGTGTTTAGAAGGGATCAGGTAGATTATAAAGAGCCACAAGGTCAACTGACTCCCTCAATACTGCCTGACTTGAAATGCTGCTGTCACTGCCAGGCAGTTGGTTTTAAACATTGAGTGGAACAGGAGTCAAAGGGAGGTGCAAGTGCACAAGTGAAACTCTCCTAGATCCACCCCTGCATGCTATGTTATGACATGATTTGATATAATACATTGTAAAATAAAGAAGAAATAAAGAACATACAGGGTTTGTTTTTAAATTACATATTCAAATGTACTTGAAACAAAAGTGGAGGAGATTATCCCCCCTAGGGAATCTTCAAAGCCTGTGTCTACAGCCCCAAACATAGGTCTGCAGATATACATTTTTTTTTTAAATTCTGTGATCTATTTCCATATCCAGTGGTGTTAAAAATTCTCATGAACAAAAATTCTGAGTTATGGATAGCATTTGTGTGCAACTAAATAGTTATAGGGCATTCCTATGCTAACACTAAAAAAATCTTTAAAATATATGCTCTTAACTTTATAGATATACATCCACTGAGTTAATTTCAAATTTTATTCTATGCCAGAGTATTTTTAGTCACATGGTCAACAATTAGCCTTTTTTAGTCAAATTATGAAATATAAAAATATACCATCACCCTTAAAAAATGTTAATTTAGAGTGTATCTAGCAAAGGGTAGGATCTGAGCTGATTTTAAAAAAATTAGAGTCATCTTTCTTGTGTAGTATAGATTATTTGAGGAATCAATAGACTTGATAAATTACTTGATAAACGTCATTAAGGACACAGAAAAGTTAAAATAGAGCATCTGTCAATTATTCTGTTGATACCAGGGATCTACTTACTAGAAACATCAATACTTTCCACAACAACATTACATTCATAGATTGAACTAATATTTTTTTTTTGATAGGTGGTAAGCCAGACATATGGTTTGTCAACTGATTCAAAAAAAACTCCCTAATGCCTCTCTTCTATACATAGAGTGGGGAAACTAAGGATACATGCATACACACCTTCAAATGAACCAGTGGAAGTCTCACCCAACAAAATAGACTGCATATTTGAAAGAGGCGCCTGGATACCACACAAAGAATTGCTGCAGTACAAAAAGGAAATCTCCATGAAATGCATATCATTAGTTATGACACAGCATCCTTCCCTGGAACCTATACGGAAAATCCTCAAACAACTGCAATCCATACTAGAAGAAGACTCAATTCTTAAAGAGATCTTTCCAGAACCCCCCTTCCTAGCCTTTAAACAAACACCAAACTCATTAACCTCATCACCAGAAGCAAACTTCTTATGACCCGAACTACACTAAATGGATCCAGACCAGGCAGGACAAGAATTGTAAAACCTGCCAACACATCTCCACCAGTCCTACAATAACTACACCCCACAACAGAACCATCACCATTCTTGGATCTTACACCTTCACCTCCAGAAATGTAATATATGTCATCCAGGGCTCCAAATTCCTTGATGGAAAATATGTTGGAGAAACCAAATAACAACTGCACACCAAAATGAACACACATTGAAAATCCATCAAAGACTAACATATCCAATTTCCTGTGGGTGCCTACTTCTCACAAGACAATCGCTCCCTCTCTGATCTCTCAGTTCTAATCCTCAAACAGAGTTTAGAAAACACCTTTTATAGATAAGCCAATGAACTTCACTCCATAAATCTACTGGATACAAGAAATGATGGGCTTAATATAGACACTGGAGTCACCAGCACTAGGCAGGCTATGCAGGAGGGGATGCAGCCACTCTGCCTGGCTCTGCAGGATCCCCCAAAGCATGGAGCCTGGAGCAGTCATCCCAATTCACCCCACCCACCCAGGGACAGCCCTGGTTGCAGGGCTCTAAAGTGTCATGTGAGGGCGGGAAACATCTCTCTCATAGGACACATAAAAACTAGCACCAAAAGCCTCTCTGGGAGCAGAGGGTACAGGGAGGAAAGCCCCAAACTGTCCCCCAGGCTAAGCAGTCTTTGGTATAGGGAAGAAGCTGGAAGCATTACCTCCTTTCCCACTCCCTTCCCAAATTGGGGTGCATATGCAGGGGCATGCATTCCAGTGGGACAAACAGCATCGACACGTTTGTACACTGCTATTTGTCCTGAGCATTCCCCACAAGCACACTCCAGCACACAGCAAAGGTACCTGGCTGGGGTAGGGGATGCTGGATCCTAGGGGTCTCCTGGGGCAGCAGCAGTGCCAAGTGGATCACTCAGAGCCTGGCCGGCAGCCAGACCATGAGTCTGGCTGCCGGCCAGGCTCTGGTTTCTGGCAGTGCATACTGCTGCCATATGCACCACACTGCTTTTTTGGCAGCGTTTTTTGTTTTTTTTTTTACACCAGGATCTCCTAGTGTCAAAAAACCCACTATGCTACAAATTAGCAGTGTGGTGCATGGATACTCATGTGTGTTGTGTGCAGTTTGCAGTACTTCAAATAGCTTTGAGGCATCGCAAGCCACAGATGCGCACTTGTGGGGATGTGCTCTTAGTGTTTCTACTGACACATCTGTGATTCTACAAGTAGATATGTAATGCCTGAATTCGCCCTAGCTTTACAACAGCCATAATGAATGCATTTTCTAAACTGACTTTACAAGAGTTCATTGATATTTACTCAAAAACTGACTTAATGGCTTTAGTCAAGTTTCCAAAAAGTCTCAAAGCCTAGTTTCAGAGTACAGGATACAGGGTACAGGTCCTTAATTGTTGCATGTCTAGTGCCATTTAAAGAATAAGAAGCCCCTTGACCAAGAAACTTGCAACATAAAGGGAATATTTTACAAATAGATCCACCCAGATACCTCTCTCATTTCAAAGGGGTTCCATTTTGGCACAGAGATGCCCCTCCATCCCTAATCCCCTCAATCCCCCCTCTATACACTCACCTGCAGATTTCCAGCTAAAAGACAAATATTAGGAAAACATACTTGGGGAGGCCCAAAGAACAGTGTTAACAGAACATTGTCATCATTTTGAAAACAGATGTAATGTAATGTTTATATCAGAATGCTATTGTAGTAATGATGTAGGTATTTGTGCACACCTTGGAAAAATCAGACACCTGGAACAATGGAAGAAGGTGGACATTCTGCACTGACAGAACATTACAGAAACAGTCCTTTCCTGACCACTCAAGAGGGAAATCCTTCTCACAGCATGGGAGGTAAAACTTGACCCTAAAAGTGGCAGGCAGTTAGTGTCTGTACTGTAAAGGTCTTATAAGGTCCAAGTGAGCACGGAGAAGGTTAATATTATTTCAGCACAAAGAAGAAATTCTGCAGACAGAAATTTGTGCTTGTGCTGAGTTAAAATTATCCTTCTCATGTTCTTCTGAGAGATGAGATGTAACTGTCACAAATGAAATACACGAATACATTCTACGCTAGTCACATCGGTAGAAGACTTACTGAGCTCACTAGTTTCCTTGTAGGAATTCATTAGGGAATCTGTGTCCCCTCAGGAGATTCAACAGCCACAGTTACATTTAAGAGTTGAATTTCTCATATACTATAAGCTAACAAGGGCCTAGTCATTCTTCCCTCTTCTGCATACCAATAGCTTAAGTTAGAAATATAATTAAAATTAAAAAGATTTCGGAGTTCCCACAGAAACAGTTTTTGTTTCTTTATTTGTTTCAAAACAAACAGTTTTTGAATTTCTGAGATCTTAATAAGCAGGTTTCATGGCTGCATCTTCCCATTTCACTTTTGTTAAAACTTTAATTCCCATAGGGTCAAGTTTATTTCAAAAGCACACATATTCAAAGTTGCCCATATGTAAACAAAACTGCTTATTAGGACTAACCAGAACAGAGTACACAGAATAGATTAAATGCATCCCAAGCTGCTTTAGCTGAACACATTAGTGACAGTTCACCTCCTGAGCACCCCAGCACACAACTATCAAAATAAATTGAAATTCCAGGAAGTGAAAAGTACCAACTAAACTTCAGATCCTCCAGTCAGAAAATGATGATGTATTTAAAATTAAATATATTAAAAAAGAATAGAAGGAAAATATGTTAAACTGGAGTTACATGCTGCAAGCTATATATTATAATGGCATCAATCTTCAATATTTGTTTTCTTCCTCTGATCCCATATCACAGTTCACCAATTATAACTAAAAATAAATCAACTAAAGTAAAAAACAGCAAGGAAAACTTCAGGAAAAACACTTGGACTAGGGATAGATGTTACACATATACCAGTTTAAGCAATCAGAAACTGGTTTAAACCTGTAACAGAACAGAAGAACAGTGCACATAAAGCAGTTTCAAAATGGCTATCAAATCTGTATTAAACTTTAAAAAAATAAACCTGGTTGAATGAAGTATCAGACTTAACTGATTTGGGTCAAACCAGTTTATGAAACTTCTGCCCCAGACCTCTTCCTGGTCCAAGTTAAATCACAGTCCCTCAGAATCCCAACATGCTTTCCAGCCCTGGGATGGGCTGTGCTGTCTGCTTGAGAGAGGAGGGCTCCACCCCCAACAAACGCTGGTTCGGGTCTAGGTCCAGGGAGGAGGGTTAAACACCCCTTCCCCAACTCAAACTTACTGCTGGCTGAGAGTGTGGACTACAAATCCCAGAGGCACCTGAAAGCAGGAATAGGAAGTGATAAACAACCCTGCAGAGTCCTGCTGCTGCTATTCTGGACTGCAAATCTCAGAGACCTTGGGGGCAACAGAAAGAGGAAGTGAACACACAGCAGAGAGCTGTGCTCTAAAGCCCCCTGGCCTGAGCCACTGCAGGCATGTGGCTGCATTTCCTGAATCAAAGGTAAATGTCTGTTGACTTCTGTTTCAGTTTAATCTGCGCAGTTTAGACTAACCTGCAAAGGCTGAATTGATTCAGTTTCGGGCTTTTTGCCTGCCTGTCCTTAGTCCTGGGGCTCTATGTAGTTGTTCCAATAAAAGATATCACAGAAAATCCTCACCTCTGTTACATTTCCTGGGCCATCACAAGTACAATGCTCCAACCTGAATGAAGAAAAGGTAAGAGCAAGACCTCCAGCCATGTATCAAAGAACTTCCTGAGTGATGGTAGAAACATCAATACATCATACACAAATACTTACCTCTAACTATGACCAATGCATCAAAGGAAGGGGGACAGAGGGAAACTAAACTAAACTAAGTATTCATAGAAAGAGGGAAGGGACAATTCTTTCAGTCCTCTTCCCTCTCCTCCCCAGCCCAACAGATGCTTAGGAATATCAGACACTACCTGCACACTGAATCAGTTTTTCAAATCCATCATAAGGATAACAAATAAATGGACTTCCATATCACATATACAAATTATTGGTCGAAAAACACCCCTATCTTGACAGATATTGAAATAAAATATAGGTTAGAAATACATTTACAGTATGCCAAGAAAATCAGTTGCTGGTCAAATATAATTAGGTTTATTTAGTATCAATTTTTCAGACTAAAATGCTTGGTTTCAGCAAATTTGTGCACATTGAAGTAAATCTAAAAAACATGGCTGTTGTATATCAAATAGCTTTAACAGATAGTTTATTACTATTTAATTATTAAGCTCCTGTAGGCGAGCTGTTAGGAAGGCCAAGGTGGACATAGAGCTCGGATTAGCGTCCAAGATTAAGGATAACAAAAAGTCCTTTTTCAAATATATTGGGAGGATGAAGAAGGTGCCGGGTAATGTGGGACCCCTGCAGGATACGCTGGGCAATCTGGTGGTTGCGTCAGAGGAGAAAGCAGACCTCTTTAACCAATTCTTCACCTCCGTTTTCTTGTGCAGGGACCGGGACTTCCCTGCTGTGATAGAAGCCGGACTCGAGGGGATCGCCTTCAGACCTCAGGTTGGGGAGGACC
>NW_017729003.1:2441919-2446841 GCF_001723915.1 Gavialis gangeticus | reverse complement strand
AACTACTTCACAGTTAGGGCGGCTAGGAGCTGGAACCAACTTCCAAGGGAAGTGGTGCTGGCCCCTACCCTGGGGGTCTTTAAGAAGAGGCTGGATGCCTACCTGGCTGGACTCATTTGAGTCCCGTTTTTGTTTTGGGGTTTTGTTGTTCTCCCGCCCTGGCGGGGGGTCGGGCTAGAAGATCTACTAGGTCCCTTCCGACCCTAAATCTATGAAACTATGAAACTATGAAATGCTGAAGTTAAAATTAAACTGCATCATTTGCCATAAAACTGCATGTAATTGCAAGGATTTAGTTGAATATATGAATTTGTGTTATATAACTATTTTTATGTTGTAACTATATTGTATTTCCCAAATGCAAGGAAGAAAATTTCAAACATTATGACATACAGCAAAAATTCTTCGAAATAAAGACTGGCATTGAGGATAAAAGGTACACACAGAAGCAGGTTGAACAGTATTACTGGACACAGATCCTTTTGGTGTTATGCAGTGAATCAGTAACTGCACTATGTAACTGTTATTGTCTGCATGCTTTTGTAGCAATGCAGGCATAGCAAATACATTGCAGCTTTAGTCTTTTTCCATTCTGGGTTAATCTTACACCCATGAATGGTGCATGCCCCTGGTGGCTGGGTGGGCACAGCAGCAACACCGGGAGTGGCAGGAGCACAGCAGTGGTAAACGGAGGAGCTCCCGCAGACACTGCTGACAGTGTCAGCAGCGCCTTTTTGCAGGGGGTACACTGCCGCACTCAGGGGGTGTACATGCACCCCCTACACATCACCCCTACTAACAGCTCATTTTTAGAGAGCAGTAGGTAGCTGCATTAGTCTGAAGTCCCCCACTTCTCTCCCCCTCCTTTCCTGGCTTTTGTATTCAAATCCCTGTCTCCGTTCTATATGCTGATCTGTGCATGTCATTTCACATCATCTGACGAAGTGCACTCCAGCTTACAAAAGTTTATGCCATAAAAATCTCTAATATAATCAGTCTATAAGATGCAAATCTACCCTGCCTTCTGCTTAGCTTATCTGCACTACTGGAAGAACATGGAGACCTAATAGTTATAGTGTAAGAACTGATATATGTTCCTGAGGACAAACGCCCTCACTTCTTTTAAAGCAGTTAAAACTTACTACTGTCCATAGCCAGAGATTGCATTTGAAGTACTTTATTAGTACATAAAAGGAATTTAGAAAGTCATTATTTTTTAGCCCTCACAAACAGCAAGAGATTTTCTGATAAAAAAAGGAACAAGAGCTCTTTGTAGAGCTTTAAGAGAAGGAAAGAAATGCCATGGCAAAAACATGGGGTTTATGGGACATGCAGTTGATCAAAGCATGGTTCTTTGGCATTTTCCTGAATGCTTAGGTTGTACTGAAGGTGTTTATAGACAGCTCCATATAAATGTCCATTAGGTAAACAAAATGAGTATGTTGCTACCTTATGACCTGGGTTTTAAAGAATATGCTTCTTTTGAAATGCTTTGCACATCTGGGTACATCTTTAATGGGGCCAAATAAAGCTCTTCACATCCTCTCATGTTCCCTTTTATATAGTTGGACATATGGCTAGATATATGCACCACAATATTTTCAAATACTAACTATTTGAAGTAAAGCATTATAGAGGACTTAGAAGCATAGAGAAACAGGGCTGGAAGGGACCTCTGTAGGTCAACAGAGTCCAATCCCCTGCCTGAGGCAGGATCATCCCTATCCAAACCATCCTATATAAATCCATTACCAACTTCATAGCAAAACTGTATGGTTAACCCTGACACAACACAAAACATAACACCCTAACCTACCATACATAAAGCAGAGGGACCATCATGGCTCCACCTGCAAAAGAGCACCATGCCCCCCACCCCAACTACAAAGAAAGGTAAAAACCTCCCTAGTCCATAACAATCTGACTATGTAGTAAAATTATTCCCTGACTACAGATATGGAAATCTGTCTTACCCTGGGCAAGACCCTCTAACCAGGAACCTCTAGGTTTAAGTTCCAGTGGAGCGCTGGCACACTCCAGTCAAAATCTCCAGCCTTGCCTGCAGCCAAACCCATGCCTCTTGAGGAAGGCTTAAAGAAACACTTGATACATGCTGTAGCAGAAGGGGCTGTGGGAGGGAACTGCCTCCCAGCCCCATGGGGCAAGCAGCAGAAGTATCAAAATCACAGAGACTGAGAACTGCACAAGGCTCTGAACACAGCTACACTCATACAAAATAAGAGGTATTTGGTTAAATTTAACAGCAAGGAAGCAGATGTAATGGGAAATGCTTGTGATATAATATTATCATCTGCAGAGGCATGACGCTTCATCCAGAATCATGTACGGCACTGGAAAACAGGTGAAGAGTGCCCATTTTTTTCATGGCGTACACTGTATCTTAACAAAAAGCTTTCCATTGAACTCTAGCCCTTGCAGCTGTGATCACAGAGATTGCTTTCTTTCACACTCACAATCAAACAACGTATCTGTATCAACTATAGTACTTCCATCTAGTCTGCATTTCCTTACCTTGCTAATGAGAATGTTGTGGGATACAGTGTTAAAAGCATTGCTAAAGTCAAGGTATATTTCACAAGACCTCCATGAATTTTCACTGATGATCTCCAATAGCTCCAAAAGGATAATCAAATACATTGACATCTATGGCTAGATGCAATTTTTTACAGGAAGAGATGCTTAGACTGTGCTGTGGCAACATGAGCATGCAATTTTCACACATGCCAGTATGGATTCATCTCTAGCGAATATTACATAGACAGAGAAACCTTGTCAAAAGATATATGAAAACAATGAAAAGAAGGACTGCCAAAGAAAAAGTCAGACTAAAAATTTAAAGGCTACTAAAATTGCATACAAAAAATCAATTGCTTTTGGGGAAAAACAGCAATTTATGCCCTATTTTAAATCCAGTTTGGAGTATAAACCTAGCTATGAGGTTAACACTGGACATTGCACAAAATAAATTTGTTTTATGTAGAAATCCAATTTAAAGAAACAAAAACAGAATTTTATCTTTTTTTAAACTGTCAAATACATATACTGGCATGAAAATATACAGGTTTAAAAAGAGTGCCTAAATAAACGAAAAAAAATGTATAGTGACATTTTTGTTTTGGCATGAGTGGTTAGTGTAGTCAAACAAAATTAAAATCTATTGCTAATGAATTCGAATTAAGCCTACTATAGCTAAAAATTGTTTAAAGTAGAATTCAAGTGCTGCACTGTTTCAAATCTTTGCAAGGTTCAACTTGCTATTAGTTTACAATTTAGATTTCTAATTTAGAGTTAAGTGAGCAAAATATTATGGTTTCATACAGGCATTCAGTTTCTCTTGGGCAACTCACTGCTCTCCCAGGAGAAACCATAAGTATACAGATGTTCAGGCTTTTTCTCCTAGAGTAAAAATGACCAGTCCAGGAGAAAAAATAGCTAGGAAAAAACAGAGTTAAATCACTCTGGAAGGGTGATTGTCTGTCTCAGAAGACTGTCTATCTCAACTCAGTGACTGGTGCCTCCTAGGTCTAGGGAGGGCACCTGGGGTCCCCCAGCAGCTGATCGCTGAGCCAGAGGGGCACAGGGGGCCCCCCCTGCACGCTCCCATTGATGGACCCAGAAGTGGACTGTAAGTACTTCTGGTCCACTTCTGGGTTCACTGTCAAGCATGCAGGGGCCCCCTGCGCTCCTGTGCAACACTCCAACCACCCCACCATCACAGCATTCATGAGCCGCACCCAGTACCTCAAGATATGTAGAAAAAACATTTAAAGCTGTGTCTATGGCTGAATTCCTGATTCTCTGAATCAGCATAAAATCTTCAGATTCAGATTTGGCCAAATAGAATTGGGGACAGTGATCTGAATCAATGAATTGAATCACTGTCCCCTATTCAAGCTGAATATGAATCAAATACAGCCCATTTTGCACACTCCTCGTAGCCATCTGTCCCCACACAAACTAAGGGAGCCTGCAGAGTACACGGAGGTGTGTATATAAGTTCTTTATATAGAGGGACCTACTCCATTATTTTTCTGTAAAAAACAAGTGGAAACTATGAGCTGGAATATTCTGAAGAGTGTCTTGAGTCTAACAAGGGGTGCCTTGAGTCTAAAAACGTTGAGCACCACTGGTTTAAACTTATTCACAGATTTACCTAATTAACTATAACAAGATATTATGAGTCCTTAATAATATTGTTAAAAAGCAATTACATAATATAAAGTTAAAAAAATCTAAGTATTCTGTATGTATGCAAATGTGTTTATACAGGACATGTTTTAGCTGGTACATGAAATGCTATTATTAAAAAGAACAATTTTATTAAATAATTTGTAGTGGAATTGTTGTATTAGAGAAACAACTTTAATTTGACATTTGGGTCATTTATTGTGCTATATTTCATTAAAAATGTGAATATACAATTTATACTAAGTAATAATACTACATTGCATTTTAAGATATAGTTTGTGTCTTCTGGAAAGATGGTAAAAGTTTCCTTTACTAACAATCAAAAAACAAAACAAAACAAAACAGAGATTCAGGACTGTACTTGAATATGGAAAGACTGTTTATAAATTCTCATTTAAGAAAATGTGTTTCTTGCATATAAAATTCAAAATTATGCCTTTTTAAGTTTTCAGCCTTCCACAAGTAAAAGCATTAACAAATTTGTGGGTACAATCGAAGTACTAGCATAGAAAACCAAAATAAAGAATTTATACAAGAGAACAAGAAAATTAAAATGTCAACTTCATAATGATACAATAATTATTGTTGTAAGCTTTAAATGAACATTCCCACCCTCAATCCTAACTACTGTGATTAATGTTTTGTGAACCACTGAGACACCTGTCAGATTAGCATATCCAGTATTTGCTGGATTCAGATAGCTGAGCGCAGCA
>NW_017729003.1:2414019-2441574 GCF_001723915.1 Gavialis gangeticus | reverse complement strand
CCAAACACACAAAAGCAAACTTCAGATAATTTAATATATAAGCAAGATTGTGCTTTGCTATTTCTTCTTTCTATTTTTTTCTTGAAGTCCTCCCACTACTAACAGCATCAGAAACTGAAGTGGTTTTTCTAACTACTCAAACTATAAGAACCAAAGATTAACCATTGGATGGACATTTATATTTGAGGTTGTAACATGAAATTTCAAATCATGCTAAGGCTGGGTGCAAAACTAGCCCCAAGAAGGAGACAGGATGCTATAAAGTAAGTACCAAATTGGCAATGTCAATAATTTCCATGAGCCTCCTGTTTAAAATATATACATGGTAAAAAATACAAGCTCATATGTTGGTGGTGTCGGCAAAAGAGGAACAGTGAAGCAAGGTATAAAAAGAGGAAGCAGGCATGCTTGGTGTGCTAGCTGGCTGCGAAACTGGGGAGACAGATGCGGCTGCTGTATTTCTTGCTTCTTGAAACTGGGTCAGAAGATGCCTAACACCACATACCCAGAGAGGGATCTGAGGACCAACGCTAACTGAAGACCATTGCTGGGAAGTTTTTTCTATCAGGTGGTTTGTGGTTATTTTTCTGTACAGTCTTGGGGTTATTAATAAAGCTTGCTTGGTACCATACCAGATGAGTTGCTGGTCAGTCCCATTGTACCATGGTAAAGAATCGTGCTGGTAACAGAGGTCACATACTTTATCCCAAGTACCTGGCCCAAAATACAAAATTCACACATAACAAATGACACCTACACCAGCTGCTTCAAAAAAAACACAAACCAGAATGTGCATACACATTTGTATATTTATACTTTTGCATGCTCAGGTCATTATGCAGATAACTAAATTACATAATATACAGGGAAAAACACTTACCTGCATGAGCAAATCATTGTAGCATTGTCTCAAAGCCTGATCTGTAGTGTGCCTAAGCAATGAGCATTAATGGATATTTGAATGTTTTCATATTAGCACTGTTTGGGCATGTCTACATGAGACTCTACTGTGCAGTTATTACTGCACATCTATATTGTATTTGTATTAGCAAGTACTAAATAAATGTGCAGTAACCAGAGTTACTGCACAGTAGTGCTGGTGAACATCTTTTAGGTGACGCTACTGAGCAGTAGCTTAATAATATTGCACAGTAGTGTATTAGCACAGTCCGTGCTGTGACACATTATTATGCAGTATTTTTCAGCTACTGCACAGCCAGTGTCTCATGTAGATGTGCCTTCTGTGTGGTAAATTTGTCACATTTAGCTTTAGTTGCACCTGCTTGAGTGGTGAATTATAGTATTATTTGAACTTCTCTTTTATATTCTGCCTTATTTAACCATTGCTTACATTTTGTATAGCCTTGTTATTATTTGAACATTTCTTTTGATTGTGTCTGCACTATCACCTAATAAACTTGAGCTCAGTTTCATAGGCAGCTTATGTTCCAGTGTTATCAACACAGGCATTTGAACTGTAGGTCTATCAACTCACTAGCTCAAATTAGCAGAACTCGGCACTAACTGACTGAATCAGAGGGATGACATGAATGGGTATGTTAATGAAAAGTGATAAGAGTAAACCAATTGGATGGTGCCCAAATGCAGATCCAAGATGGGTTCATGTCATCATCCAACAAGATCTGGACTGAAAAACAGCCATTACCCATGGATGCCCACCCTCTACTTTCAGGAGGTAATTGGCCACCTTTTCTGTGAAGTGGAGTAACATCTGGGAATGGGTGAGATCACTGACCTAAATGTTTTTCTCTCCCGCTATGTAGAAACTATTAATGCATTTCATACGTTAATAAAGCTAGAATTTAGTTAGGTGGGATTGTGTGGGGCATATTTCATGTTCACTCTGGGTTGACTGTGCTTTAGCATTCCTTTAGTACCACAGGTATGTAACAGTTGGGACCAGCCCCTGTACCCCCTACCAGCCCAGGTCTGGCATCTGAGGGAGCCTGAATTCCCCCTAGCTGCTGAACGGGGGCAGAACAGAACAGAAGCAGCCCTGGACTGAACTGCTCCCATTCAGATGTCTGCCTGGGAGTACTTTAATGAGCCTGAATTTTCTGCACAGGAAATTCAGGCACATTAACTGTATGTATAGGCATGCCCTATATGTATTAAGTGTTTGCATTTATGTGTGTGTGTGCAGAAAAAAATGTGTGTGTATTATGTGACATACTCTAACTCCTCCCACCTTCCAGAGTGCACTGAGTTGATAATGGAGCTATCTTTAAAGAGTGTTGTTTCATTCTTGGACCTCACAGGGACAGCTCTGTGTATTCAAGGCTCAAAGATACCTTTGGTTGCACTGAAGAAACTGCATGATGTGGCTATCAGAAAACTTTTAAATCTCTTTTGTTTTGACCTCACACTGCTTGTCCTGTCACTTCTGAATTTTCTTCTGGGTCTCAGTTTTAATGTGGTAACAATTTTCCTGCTTTTGTTTGTACCTGATATTCTTCTTCCAAGCTTTGAAATCTCTCCTTTTTCTGCCAATGGGAGCTTGAATTTCCCTATCATTCTTATCAAACAGTTCCTTATGTTTCTTTGTGGAGAAACCTACAGATAGGTATTTCTAGCACTCAGTACTGGATCTCTTTCTTGGCGGCTTCTTTTGTTGACATAATTTTGGGGGTGATACAAATTCATGTGATGGAACATATGAAACAGCTGTCAGTGGCACTGATCAAAGCTGTGGTGATACTGACATTGTGACACTCCTGGGCATGCACTGTGACACAGTCTATCAGGTTCCCATGTTTGGAGTGAGGGTGTATCCAATGTCTTCTATTTGTTGCTTTGGCAAAATAAGGAGTTTGTGATGATAGGATCACATTATGAATACTTGATCAGCACAAGAATTCCTTTTGAATCAACTTTCCTCACCCCAATACTTATATGATTTAAATGGATCCCTTAAGAAAGAGAGTTATTCCATTCTAATTTATGTACTGGAATTTAAATCAAATGACACACATGATATTCAAATGAGAAGATAACTTTATGCAAAGTTACATATTATTATGAAGAAAAATATGTTTCAGCTGTTAGAAAATTTTACAAAAAAAAATAACTTGTCAAATCTGTTTTGAATAGTTTGACTTTAATATCAAACTAGCAATATACTTTAACTGAAAAAAGCATCAAAAGTCTTGTGAAATTTCCCGGACCCCAACATACAACAGTAATGTAACTGAGGGTAGGCAAGAGAAACAGCAGCTTTGGCTGCTGATTTAAATAGGATGTAAGAAAGGTGGCCTGGTTCCACCCCCAGCCAAGCTACTGATGCTGTCTAAGGCACAGAAATTGCTTATTACATCTTTGTCATACAACAGGTACCCAGTTACTGTCTCAGGGTAACATTTATATTCAGCACAAACCTCACTTAAATGGTCAAATGATATGAAAACCACTTTGCTCGCAGGAAACCTATATTTGCATTTTTCTAATAAACATATTTTCCATTAACATTTTGATTTATTGAGAGGGACACGTTTCATTTCTGCTGTCGCTGCTTGTGAATTTCCTCCAATAGCTGGGCTGCTAACATACCGAAAATAAATTTTCTATGCTTTTCTTTTCCCCTCTAATACCAGCAATATCCAGGAAGCTGAGGCACACTACTTTTCTGTCACTATAACTTTAAAGCAGAGACAAGACACTATGGCAGAAAAACTATTAAGATCCAGACTAAATCCTTGTAACATCAATGGAAATAGTTCCCTGTCTTTAACAGACTCTAGATAGGGCCCCTAATCTCTAATTAATTTGCCCAAGTTTTCATAAAATCGGTGGCACAGTTGGAACTTAATCTATGAGATCCATAGATTTGTTGAGCCTTAAAAAGATCTTCACATGAACCTCACTTCATAAATGTGTAACTATTAAGATTCAATTCTGAAAATGCTTTGACTGTTTGGTAATGTCTAAAGTGCAAAGGAAATATTTTGGGGGAAAAAACTTGATGAACATGTATGAATTTTATTTTTTTTTAACAGATGGAGTTAATGTATAGTGACAGACTTGCAGAAATATCCATATGTTGTAATTTCAAGTTCTTAAAAAAATTAACTGAAATGTAGTCACTAGCTGTTTCATAAGTAATACTTGTCCTTCAGAAAAACTGTAATCCAATCTGACTGTGAATTGAAACTCCCTACTTGCATACTAATGTTTAAAAAAAAAAATTATTTTACAAAAAGTTTTTGTAGCATTTCTTTTGTCATCCTAAATAAGAAAAACTGGAAAACAGGAGATCTATGACAAACTGCTTCCAAGCAAAACCAAGTCTGGCAGCAAAGGTTAGAACATTGGTTTTAATAACCAATATAGAGTTGACCAATATAAATAAATAAAATGATGTATTTACAGTTTATACATAAATTGAACCTCAGTGTAAATGCTGTACATATTACAATATTTGCTTAACTAGAATTAGAGGTGTAACAATGCTTAAGTAAATACTATAATTCTTTTTAACATTAACACAAAGCAGTCAAATATTTGAGCAATCTAGAATAGAAGAATATTTTGAAATAAAATCAAGAAATATTATTTGCTTTCTCTGAACTTTTGAGTGTTTAAAGAACAAACTGAATTTAAAAACTGGATTAAAAAAAACATTAGTATCTCCCTCTCCACTTTGTATGGATTTCATTTTAAACAAGATAAAAAGTACAAATAGAAAGGGATATGTACACCTAGAAATGTATGATCTAATTTGACTCCATTTAGTCTCTAGCCAAAAACTTGTTTATCAACATTTTCTAGAACCAGAAAATCCCTTAGGATTGTAAAGATAATATGCCTTATGAAAGATCTAAATTTGTCAGTAACTAAATTATAAGATCATATTACAGTCCTTTCTTGCATCAGAAATGTACTAGGGTAATACGGTGTTACATTACCAGGAAATTGATTTTTAAATTTGGCACAGAATGGGAACATGCCAAAAGTAAAGCACCATTAAAGTAAAGCACCATTTTTAAACATCTGCAAGCAACCAAAGACATTTCATCCTTTATACTACTTTGCACTGAGAGATGTAGTTAGCGTTGCTAGTCTGAAGTGAGGCAGAAGAGAGGATAGACTTAGATACATGAGTTATGGGTTCTTTGCTTTCCACTGGAGCCTTCAGAACTAGCCATGTAAGATGTAGAATATTGTATTGATGGATCCCATGATCTGATATGTAGGATGGGACACGTTACTGAAGAGTGAAAGCAGAACAGAACTGGCAGATATTTTAGGGTCAAAAACTTTATTTTGCTTGCAATTTCTGACAAATCTGTTTCTCACACCAAGACACAACAGACTGATGAATCACTGAAACAAATCTGCAAGCCTTTATTATGATTTTTTTTTTTAATTTAGTAGGATTTTGTGTTCTTTAAAAGGATTTTAAAAATCCTTTTAAAGAACATAAAAAAACAAAGACCATGGGGGGGGGGGTCCTCAAAGAAGATAAGTTAAAAATCAAAGGACAGATATTTTGCCCTGCTATAGTACTTTGATGCTGCTCTTGTACCATGAATGGGCTATAAATTAGCTACAAAAGTCACAGAAAAACTCCTTTGGCTAGCCAGGAAAACCTAAGCCAATTATCAGAAAGCATGGAAAATGACTGGTACACAGTGATGAACATGCAAGTAACAAACTCTGACCCCTTCATACTGCCTTTCTGCTTATGCTCCAGGCACCCCTTGTAAGTCTGAGGCATTCTGAAAAGGAGCTTTTAACAAGAGCTTTAAGAAGTCCACATCTGGAAATAAATTACATAACGTCTGGAATCCTGAAAGGAGCCTAAGAGTTAGGTGGATGATCCCATTGCCTTTCAAGAGTATTTACATGCTTATCCCTTCGAAATAAAACCAATATCCAGCATTCATTAAACTAATTAAAACCACATACCATAAAATAAGAAACAAATCATCAAATATTCAGTACTAGCAGTCCACACCCACTGTCCAAGAAACTGGTGAAAAGCATACCATGAAGTTTAGAACCAAGAGGAAAATAGGGCAGATAGACATCATTCTGCTTTTAAAAATACAGAATGCAGGAAGGCTTAACTAGGTATGAGAACATTAACAGAGGCTCATAAGACCTGGGCTCTATCCCCTGCTTCAAAAGCTTCCTACATAATCTTAGGCAATTGACTGAGACCTATATCCTAAAAATTATTTAGGCACCTACTGCCATTGAAACCAATGTTATTTAGGTATCTATTTGGATTTTAGTACCCAGGTAACCTGGAGAATGGTAATAGGACTTTCTTACATAAGTGTTTATATCATTCTTTATTAATGCAGTGTTTTAATTTGTTTGCTACATTTTATATCAAAAGCATTTATCTATGTAGCCTGCAGGAGCTTCAGTTCTTCAACACATGAATTTGTTTAGGTTACCATCCCAGCCACACTGGCAAAACTGATAAGATAATTAGGACGATTTTTACAATGCTTCAATCAATCCATTACGTTACAAAGGTAACATTTCTTGCAGGAATCTCTATAAATTAAGTTTTCACTTTATATAGTCTTTGGGTGCCTGTACACAAACCAGGAAGCTACTCCAATGCATTGTAATTACAGTGTGTTGGAGCAGACTCAGTTAATTGAGTCTGTTGAAGTATGGTAATTACCACACTCCAGCCAGCCTCTGTGTCTTGTGTATCAGCATCTCTGTGCTTCAAAACAGTGATGGGGGCTCTTTAACTAAGCTTGTTCAACAAACTTTAGATAAAGCACCCCCACCACCATTTTGAAGTGCAGAGATGCTGATACATGAGGCACTCTGGGTGCTTTAATAAGAATGGCTCTTGGAACCACTCTGATTAGAACCTCCCCTCCCCCCCTCGGAGCACACACAAAAAAAACCCCTTTGGCTAGGGACAGACATTACATGTAAACTGGTTTAAATGATCGGAAACTGGTTTAAAGCTGTAACAGAACAGATGTTCAGTGCACATAAACCAGTTTGAAAATGGCTGAAACCAGGTTGAGATAAACCTGGTTGAATGTAGGAACAGACTTAACTGATTTGGGCCAAACCAGTTTAATGCAATGTCTGTCTCAGACTCCTTGCTGGTTTAAGATAAACCAGACACCTTTAGCATCCCAGCATGCTCTCTGGGCTGGGCAGGGCTCTCTGCCTCACAGCAGGGCTGGCCCCTCCCCTCTGCTCCCTGAAAACAGGGTCTGTTGGCTTCCCTGTGGCCTCCTCCCCTCTCACCACTTGCTGCTTAAGCAGGGATCCTTTCCTCCCTTCTCCCACAGAACAGACCAAAGCCAACATGTGGTATGCTAGCTAGTGCTGTATAAGACTCTGGCTGAGACTGCAGACACAGGAGGGTGTGCTGGCTTCCCTCCACCCTACCCCACCTCACTGCTCAAGCAGTAAATCCCACCCCCCCATCTTCCACAGCATGGACCCACGCCCCATGGACCCTAGGCATGTGGTATGCTAGTTAATTCTGAGAGGTGTCTGTGTGTGTGTCTCTCCAATTTCATTGGAACAGGCAGGTAGAGAGAACAGAGCTTTTGGAGCTAATCAACAGATCACCCCAGTAAGCTGTTTAAGAAGAGTTTGAACTAATGGGAGAGAGGCTATTGTTTTGCTAATCAGGTGATAAAGACTCTTATCAGCTATGGACTACCTTGCTTGCCTGTCAGTTTGTTGCAGACAATCTGATAAGCAGGAAGGGAGATTGAAAAATTCCAAAGCATCAACAGATGCATGCACTGCACCACCTCCCTTTGTCTCACAGTGCTAGCAAGGGTCTGGGGGCTGACAACTATTGCACCCCTCAAGCAGCCAGCAGAGAAAAGCTAGGGATGGTGTAGGCAGACCACCTTAATGAAAAAGTTCTGCTGGGACCTGGCCATGCCTGCCTCAGCTAAACTCTATGCAAAGGAAGGGAAGTGTCCCCCTGCTTCTAGCCTAAGCCACTGCAAGCATGTGCCTGAATTTCCTCAGTCCAGAGAGAATGTGTGTCCAGTTTCCAAGTGGTTCATCCTAGCCAGATTAGAATAACCTGCAAAAGTTGAATCAATTCAGGCTCAGACTTTCTGAATGTCTGTCCCTAGCCTTTATGTCTAGACATTACCAGCATTTACAGAAACAAATTATGACTAATTCATTGGTGTGGGACTTGCACATTCCTAGTACTAAGTATAGAATTTTCATATCACTGAGAGAATGGTTATATTACCCTTTCCATAGACAGATGTCTGATTGCATACATATATATATTGTATATGTGTCTCTGTCATCATAGCCCAATGGGATCACAATTTCAGGTGGAGCCTCTGAACACTACCATGATACAATAATGAAACCAGATTAGAGGGAGAAATCAATCATCTCCTTTTTTGACTAAACTAATAACTAAGAATGACATTTTATAACTTCAATTTCTATGTGATTTCCATAGTCATAGAAAAACATAAATTTTGCAACAATTCCTAAACAATACGAGTTGGCACAATCAAAATCTGTAGACTCCACAACCAAGATACACAAGAACTTGGGAATCTGGAAAGTCAATACTCAAAGTGGCTTTCAAAGATGAAAAAGCTGTTCAGTGCTTGTTCAAACAGATTATTCTAACCTTGCTCTATGAAGTTTGCATGACAATCTTATTTAGTATGTTCTTTACATACTCCAAAGTAAATACTAGTTTCAGGGTGTGCTTTATCCACCTTCAACTGTTACCTTTAGCAGATACTTCCTTAAAATTAATTATCTCATTTTTTATCCTACCACAAAGGGAACTTTGTTTTTCCCCTCTGTTTTCAATGGCACTTACCAATTTACACTAGTTGTGTAGCATCACCACTATTTAGGAAACAACCCATAAAGCCCCCTGTGGTTTTTCTTCTTTCATATTAACAATTTTAGTCAATAAAATACAAATCATTCTCCTAGGGGTGCAACACAATTTCTATTTAGCCCTTTGTGGTTAGCACTTCATTCCCTTGTCCCCACTTGCCACATTTAAAAGCACATTACAGAACATTTATCTGAAAGGACCAGGGAAATTTTTCAGTTAAATGTGTTTACCTCTGTTTTCCTCTCCCCGTGACACCTAGGGAGGACTCTCACTTCTGGGCAACACTTTCCTGGTCTCAGGGAGAATCAAAAGAAAAACTGCAGCACACATTTTAGGAATAGCTGTATATTTTCAGGCCCATAATGAAAAGTGATATGGAAGTGTTACAGAACTTAGATCCCTTTACATTTAGTGAGAATTCCTTACAAACAGGAACTCCCATTCTAACCATATGCATGACAGTATAACGATATGTTTACAAGGAAAAATATACAAATTAACTCAAGACGAGAAGAAAAGCACACCAGTTACATTCATAGCCCCTTGTGTAAAAATTTTCATCTAGACTAGAATAGCTTTAGCACACTTGTTTAATCTGTCTTGAAACAAACTAAACTAGAATGAATTAACGCCATTCAGGTATAGAACTGAGTAAGCTTAACAAGCGGTAGTTAATTTACCTAAACTACTGTATTTACTCAAATAGAAAACAAACGTGATTATAAGATGCCCCCCTCCCTCCCCATTATTAGGTTCTATATATGGCAAATTCATAATTTTTTTATAGCATTCCAAGTACAGAATCTAATTATTGGAGCCTTGCCTTGAATGTGTCCTCTTATGACTGCTATAGTAGAGAAAATATGTCTGGGGTGTAGGTAGCCCCTTTGCTCTCTGTTTTTCCCCCAACTTTTTCCCCTGGCAGCCTCTTCCCCCTCTCCTTACAATCAGACCCTGCCCTCCCTGAGCACATAGAAGTGAGGAGCAAATTTGAAAACAATAACCTTGAAATTAAATATGGCTATAGCATTTGCATAGAATATCCATGTACTTAGTTCAGTGGTTTTCAACCTGTGGTTGGTGGACCTCTGGGGGCCTACAGATTACGTCTAAGGGGCCCGTGAAAGATGATTATAATCAATCAAAAGTTTATAAATACCCACACTTACAATTCAAAGGGGTCTGCACTTCCATTCAAGATATTCTAGAGATCCACAAATGAAAAAGGGTTGAACATCACTGACTTAGCTTATCCAGCTTTCATGCATATTAACTTTTTTTGAAACTGCTTCAAGTTTTAGCACAAGTACTCCATAAACACACTTTGGAGAAGAACTTTGATACTTACTTATATGCAGTACAAAGTATGCATGGTATTAGTCCAAAGCCAAAGGCTCATGATTTAACAGATAGTTCACTGGGGTAGTGTCGTAGGGTACTAGGGTGTCCTGCTCCTTTAAGGGCTGAAACAGCTAGGGAGAGAGCCCTAGCAGTCAGTTGGGAGCCCCAGCTGCTGGTTACTAGGGCAACCAGAATGAGATAGTTGGCCCACACCTGCCAGTGGTCAGCTGACCAGAAGGGACAGGGCCTGGCACATATATAAACACCAGGGCAGAGGTGAGGATGGCAGTTCTCTGCCAGTGGCCAAAGGGGAAGGAGCTCTTCTAGAAGAAGCAAGGGGAAGAGGCCTGACTGTAAGTTCTGCTCCTCGTAATGTGAAGGGACAGAGCACACCCTGCGTGGCTTGAGTTATGGTGTAGCCTAGGGGCTTGCATTTTTTATTTTTGTTTATAAAACCAGTGGTTTGGGTGAGGCTATTGAGGAAGGCGGAGGCCTCATTGGGGGCCCACTACAGCATGCAGGCCCTGGTGCCAGTGCAGGCAGGGTGTTCAGAGGTGCACAGGCCCCCCAGTGCCAATGTGGGCAGGGTATTTGGGGGTTCACAGACCCCAGTGCCGAGGGGTGCAGATAGAGAAAGAGGGACAGGGCTGTGGAGAGCCCAGTGACAACCTGAGGCGGAGTGAAAACAAGGCCTCAGAAGGATGTTGTGGGAATACCATATGTGAGGCTTGGGGCATGGTAAAGGGGTGGTTTGGAGCCACACACATAGCCCATAAAGCTGGGGTGTCCTGAGACATCCATTTTGAAATGGGTCCCACAAGGGATCTGGGAACCCAAGGGGGTTCAGTGAAGTCCATCAGGACCATGTCCAACTGGACTTGAAGGCAGCCTCCCTATTTATTATAATCACATCAAGATGTGGCAGGTGAGGAAAGAGGGTGCCCATTGGGCCAAATTTGTACAGTCCAGGTGCCCTAGGGTATCACAGCCATCCTTGGTGACCCCATCCTGTGACAAGTAGGCCCCACCAGAATCAATGACACTTCAAGCCACAGTGACCCCACAGCTCAGTACTCCTCAGTACATGTGTGTATTCCACATACACTCCATAAAGGATCTATGTGCTAACTAGCCCCCACTCATAACTAAAACCAGATGTTTTTGTCATGAGTCCTGGGATGCTCCAAAAATATATATGCAGATGAGGCACAGGGCAACCTGTTCCAGCTTTACCTTGTGGAAGGCAGGGTCACACTAATTGTATATGTCAGGCTGAGAGACAGGGCAAAAGAGGGATTCTGGGTGAACTGTTTGTCCCCATTTTGTGATGTTTGCCAGATATTTAAGGCTCGTGAAGGAACGCGAATCATTGGAAGTGGGAAAGAAAGGCACAGTTCAGTTGTAGTAGTGAAGAGGAAATCAAAATTATATGTAATGGTGTGGCTCACTATAAGTTGAGAAAAGTCAGTGGTGAGGGGGACTGTGCTTAATTGGCACTACCACATACCTTACTCAGATAGGTTGCACCAATTTATCCTTGTGGTTCCCATCAGCATATTTATCTTGCAGGGGAAATAACCTGACTGAGGTAATGCAATTAACATGGCACTATGTAGTGGAGGATTGCACCCTTGTCTGCTTGTGGACAGGACTCCCTACGAGAGCCTCATAGTTAGCTTCCCACTGGCCAGCTTCCAGTGAGAGGATCTTGGCTATATGCTGACTTTATGGAAATGGGAGTCTCCTCCCATATGCAGCCATATGGATGAGGGCAAGTGAAACTTGGGGGCATCCAAACCCCAAGTCTCCAGGCTTGGGCCTGCGTGTAGGATGCCTGCCAAAGGATTTGAAAGTATCTGAAGCCCCAGGCTGGGGTGGAGAATACTTGCTGGTAGCAGGGCCATACATGATTCTTGGGTGATTCAAATGGATTTGGACCTGAATGAGTATATGTTGCTTTTGACAGTTCAATGGCAGACAATGTATTTAATGAGGTTTTCCTGTATGCAATTATGGGGGAAAACCTCATCTTGTATTCAATTAAATATGGTAACCTTAGAATATCTACTTCTCAGAAGAAAAATACAACATAGCTGCCCTAAAAGTGATCATGTTTTCCAACCTAAAAAAAGAAATATGGTAGCATCCATAGAATGGAACTTTCCAGTATTTGTTATCATTATTGAGTCTAAGCTAAAATTTTGAGTATTCACATCTAGGTTTTCCTAGAAGAGGTCTAGAAGACTTATTTTATTACAAATAAAGAAAGACTGACAAACTGAATGCTCCTGTACATATTTCATACAGAGGAAGAAGGAAGTAAGAGAGGGAAATTTTGGAAACCAGCAACTTCTAGCAGATTTTTAATACAGGTTTTTTATTTCTTGTATAGCCTGTACAACAAAAAGTTTTAAATGTGAGTTATAATAATCAAATTAATATTTAAATATGGTCATGGCTTCTGATAATTATTCACTTTTCAACAGAAAAGCTACTTCAGAAATTCAAATCAGACAGTAATTACAACATGTGGCTGTGTAGTGAAAACAATCATTATCATCCAATGTTCAGAAGTGATATAGTAGTTCCTCAGCTGGTGTAAATTAGTTTAGCTCCAGTAACAATAATGAGGGTGCTAAAGTAATTCTGGCCGCAAATGTATAAAAGTACTGATATTTATATTCCTGTCCAAGCATTAAGAAAAATTATATACTTGAAGTATTCAGTTGTGATGGGTTTAAGGGTAAAAGAAAAGTGAACAGGGTGCTTGAGATACTCATGCACACACACATACCCCGAATAAAGCACATGTCATTCCAGTCACAGAATACCTGACAGCAATAAGACTATTTCAGCATGCTTATAATTGACTGGAAAAAATTAATAAATTATAAGAGCAGGACGAATAACTACAACTACAAGACTATAAGTAAAAAAAACCCAGGCACCAAGTTTAAAAGAAAAAAAAAGAAGGAACCAAAGAGCACCTGAAGAATAAATTTATAATATCCGATTAACATGGACAACGTGCATAATCTTTCAAAAGCAGAATGTTTCTTAACAGATGGAGCATGAGTCAGGAACTTGGCACCCAACGTTCTAGCAGTATCTTTGCCACCGACTCTTTTTATACAGGAAACCTTCAGGGCACTGAGTTCATGAACAGAGATGGTGTTCATGAACGCAGTGCCTTATTCGCAGATTTCACCATTTGCGGGGGATACGAGAACGTATCCCCCTCGAATGGCAAAGGTCGCCTGTACTTTAAGTAAATGATACAACCCTCTAAAATGGAGATAATAATGGTGGTTCACCTTTGTAAATCAATTGGACATTGTAAATGATATATGATTCAGTTCTGTGTTACACCAGTCATTGGGTTATATGGCACCTCCTATTGAAAACATCACCTTGAGACCCCCTGAACCCTCTTCTGCTAGGGAAGAGAGGACAAGGAGAGGGAGAGCCAGCCAAACAGCTAAACAGTTTCAGCTACTGAAGAGTTGTGGCCAAAGGATATGCTGACTCAAAGAATTGCCCAGTTCAGGGGTTAATAATCTATGTCCTGCAGACTACATCCAGTCTGCAGACCCAGGAGGGCTTCAATGGCATTTCATGGCTTTGCCTGCATCACAAACAAACAGCAGGGAGAAAGTGTGGCAACAGCACCAGCCCACCTTGGACCGGAGGTAGTTTATTCGGCCCACCACAGCAAAAAGGTTGCTGGCCACTGCCCTAGATAGTCTTTGCTGGTGGCATTCTACTCATTCCAGCTACAACTTGATACTATTTCACAGTGTGATGTCATGCTGGAAATGGCAATGCCTGAGTCCTAGGCAGGCATTTTGACACCTGGTGCAGGTTATTTACAGAGTACCCCCACATGTGCTACTATGTAATTAAGTGTGTATATCTATAGAATCATAGAGTCGGAAGGGACCTAGACAGGTCATCTAGTCCGACTCCCTGTCATGGGCAGGAAGGAGCACTGGGGGTGGCAGGGGTCATAAGACCCCAGCCAGGTGCCTATCCAGTCTCCTATATTGTTTTTCTTTTCTTTTTTTCAAGAAAAAAAACTAGTTTCAGGGGAATAACATCAGAATACCTTAAGTATATATGAACATGTGTATAGCACAAAACACAAACAAATTATACTACATATAAACAATGAAACACAGTAGGTAGTATTTCAAGATGTCTACAAAAATTTAACAGTAAAAAACATGATATCTATCTGTTGTAATGTACGTCATTGGTAAACAGTTAATATAAAACCATAAAACATTTCTCTACATGGTATCTTCTAAGGAACAACAGTCAAATTACAAAATTTCCTTAGAATTTCAGACAAAAAAAATTCCAGATCTGACACTGTATTTTACATATTTGGATTATCATCAATAAATCTACATCAAGAACTGTGTAGCTTTGCTTTCATATGGTAACTTAATGAAACAAAATAGGTTAAGCATTTTATATGAATTTATAGCTCTCTTACCATCTCAATACTTTACTATTAACAAAAAATATAATAATAGAAAAAGCACAGGCCCTCAAGCATGTTGTTATTATACCCCAGGTTAGTGTCAAAAAGAAATTTTAAAAAAGGATCATAAGATTGCCAGGATGTTGACTTTATTAACACAAAGACTGTATACAAAAAGTATCAAAAATGGGTATTAGAATTTCCACAACTAAAATGGCAATGTTTGTTTCAACAGTAAGGACAATATTTCTTAAAATGAATACCTTTTTCAAATTAAAAGCAATAGTTATTAAAACATTACTCCATATTAATATAAATTCCAAGGTTTTAAGAAAACCTAGGATTCAAGGAAAAAAAATTCAAATTTTTTTTCAAGAATTCTCAGGAGATCCTTCACCAGTAGGCATCTTGCTTAAATATTATTTACCTTTTAACATAGCAAGCATCTCAATTAGGGAACTGCAGGTTAGCAAATTTACTACACCTTACTCAATTGATAGGACCTCTAGTTCAGATAAGCTTTCTTGTCCCATCAAAGACCTTACATAGTTTTAAAGCTATAGTTACAGGTAGAGGTACACCAATACATCAGTCAGATATCAGATCAGCACCGATATGAAGCAATTTGACTATATTGAAAATCAGCCTGAAGTGGCCAGTCATTTAGTTGATTAAATGCCTATGCATGCACACAGGCAGCAAGAAGCACAGCCCAAGCAGTGTGGAGAGCTGCATGCAGCTGGTAAGTCTGTTGCAAGGGGAAAGGGAGAAAAGGGGCATGGGAGGGGCAGAACAATGCCCCCCATGGTGAGGGAGACAGTGGGGCTGGGGGGGGTGAAATGGAGCTGCAGCTCATCTGGGAGGTGCGGGGGTGGGGGCTCCCTCTACTGCACGCAGCTCATCTGGGAGCCGCTAGTCCACTTCTCCAGCAGCTCCCACCACTTGTCCTGGAGGACAAGGAGCGGTGCCCGCAGCACTGCACAGGGTGGACTGGGCAAGCTGCAGCTGTGGGCTGGGGACAGGGGCTGCACTGTGCTGTGCTCAGGGTGGGCAGCAGCAATGCTGGGAGGGCAGCTACAGTGAAACTTGGGGTGGCTGCAGCTCCCCCTCTGTAGTCCACCTCCTAGCACTTCCACCAACGACCCCGAGCACAGCCCCTAGCCCCAGCCAGCAGCTGCAGCCTGCTCTGCCCCACCCCATGCAGATCCAGGGGCACACCCACCCCTCCATGCCCTACCAAATGAACGGTGGGATCACTGGTGGGAGCCATCCCCTCCTCCCTGTGCCCCTCAGACAAGCTATGGCTCTGTCCCATGCCTGCCTCACCCCAGCTGGGCAGCCCCATCCCCACTCCTTCCCTCACTCATGGTGGGGGGCATTGATCTGCACCCCACACCTCTTCTTTCCCCCTCCCCTTTCACCACAGCAGACTTACCAACTGCACACAGCTGTATTGGAAATCAGATCAGTATCAGCCAATATGCTTCCTTAAAATTCAGCTATCAGTATCCGCCCCCAAAATCTCTATCAGCGCACCCCTAGTTACAGGCAATGTCAAAAAAATCCTCAAGGCAATTTAAATATTAGGATACTATAAGGGCACATCCCCATAAATGCAGACATGCAGGGACACACATTTCTTACAGGACAAATAGCAGCAGCACATATTTGTGCCACTATTTATCCCCAGGCACACTCCTGCACATAGCTATGTGACCCTGGTGGGCTAAGGCAGGCTGGAGCCCACACCTGTGGCAGTATGGCACAGAGCTGGCCACTCTGAACCTGTAACTCTAGCTGGCCAGGCTCTGGTCTCTGGAAATGCACACTGTTGCCACTTGTGCCGCACCAGTTTTTTTTAGTGGCAGGGTTTTTTTTTGTTTTTCGTTTTGGTCTTTTTGACACTGTGATCACCTAGTATAAAAAAAAACAAAACTGCTGCGCTATGTTGGCACTGGATTTAAGACCCAGATACTTTGTTCCAGGTGGACCTAAACCCTCAGACCAACCACGGCCTCTCCATTCAATAATAAGTGAATTTCATGGATATATAGTGATAGCAGATATGAATACAATTTTATACCTACCAGTCCTAGGGTTTACAAAGGGAAGGTGCATCTAGCCAATACATGAATTTCACTCTGAGGTTCTCTCTTGAGTGTCAGATATCAGCAGCCTGGAGGTCAGAGGTGGAGGCCTGCCATGACCCAGTGGGGAGAATGAGATGGGCGGGTGGTATGCCCTCTGTCCATGGTAGCCTCAGATTCCCTTCTTGGGCACCCTTTGCTGCTACTCTAAAATCCCTTCTTTTGTATTCTTTTCCTTTCCCAATGACTCTTCATCTCTGGGTTCATTGATTGGTCTCTCTGTGATTGTCATACTGTACACATTCTGTCCTGTCAGCATATTCCTTTGTTTCACAAACCCATGACATGCACCCATCATAATTTGGGCTTTTTCTAGTTTCTCCTAATTTGGTCCATCTACTAAAACTGGAAATCCCAAGGGCTCTGCAGCTGGGCACTGTGACCTGGCCAATCCAGCAACGTCCCTTATCTCTGTTATGGAACACTGTGGTACATGTCTTCAGTTTTGCAGCCTGTGTGTATGCTTGCAGCTTGCCTGTGTCACATACAGTGGGCCTTCAATAAAACTGTGTAAAAACAGGCTTTTAAAAATAAATTAACCCTTGCTGTTGTCCTGGACCATTATTCTAATACAATATCTAGTTTACTTACATGCCAATTACCAAAAGCAAACCTCTAAATACCATTTTCTAGCCATCACACTGTTAATTAGCAGCATGGCACATGGGTGCATGTGCACTGTGTGCAGTTTGTCACACTTCAAATCGATTTCAGGTGGTACAAACTGCATGTGCATGCTTGTGGGGATGCACATTGAAAGAACTAGCACGCTTCCATTTTGAAAGACTTCCATGAATAATATAGCTTGAAAATTAAAATTTATTTTTTCTGCAATTTTTGCAGCATCCAAATCATTTAAGTCTTGTAAAGCTAAGTCAGCAGAACTTGTTTTTCTTGGACTTATTGAAAACAAGCAGAGGCAAGTGGGACAACTGATATCCTTTGAAAATGTCAGACAATTTCTCAAATCTCCATAGTGTATCTATGGAGCACATCACTCACTGCCTTTGTCACTGTTTGATACATCTTATTTTGAAGATGAATTAAAAATCAAGCTGTTTAAACTATCATTACAAGGCAGGTAGTATGGGTTACTTAAGCACTTCTATTTGTTTTTAACTGGCAAGAAATTTCTTTTTGTCTTTTGTGATAGGACTATTCAAAACAACAATGAATCATGTAAAGTTCAAATATGATTTGATACAATAAAATGTGGTAGACAGACTAATCTGGTGGGAACATTACTAAAGGGGGATGTTCTACTCTCCTTAAGACTTTCAAAGGAAAGTAGTAGAGAGCACTGCATTAAAGGAGTAGATCAACATATATTTGATCCTGATTTTCAAACAACTTCAGTAAAAGCACTTGTTTTCATGAATGTAATGTTTATGTTTCCACATCAGGGAAATAATTGATAGAGAGCTTTAACTAGATTTCTCTTTAAGGATTTTTCCTCCCTTACTGAGTGGTTCAACACTCCACAGTACTCTTAATATTCCAGCATGAATCTCTTCCATGCCAGGAATCACTTAGCTTCTATTTCTCATAAATTCTCAGATGCCAACTTTTTCAATAGAGAGATTATGCAACAAAGAAGTTATTTCCCTCTTTCTCTTTCATGTAAGAGAAAGTAAAATAAATTTTAAAAATGGTTTATTATGGATTTTTCTCTGGATGTCAGGACTGTCTTCCAATACAGATCAGTTAGGCATAAGAAAATAACAATGGGAAGGAGAAGATAGAGAGAAAAGGGGGAAAATACAACTTTATCAATAGGTAAGTCTTTTTCAAGAATTTATATTGGAACTATGAACTGCATTGCTTTGCACATTTTGAGATTCATTCAATTTCTATAAAAAACAGTTTTTAATATGAGTCACATAAAAAGATCCATTATATTTCTGATTCATACCCACTGTACCAGATGTCATTGAGTATACAGGTTATTTTACACACACGTTACAAACAATATTGAGAAAACAGAATGATTATCAAAATGTGTTTGACTCTCCCTTTTCCTATTATCTGCCTTTTTCTTCCATGATTACAATAAAATGTTTTAGTCTCATCACATTCTACCTGATATGGGTAGAAGCTAAAGAGATCAGAACTCTTGTTAAATACATTTCAAATTAGGATTACATTTCAACTCGAAAGTGATCGTTTGTGCAAGTTATATCAAGAAGAAAATATAGTTGTCAAACTCTATTGTCTGGGTGTTGTTTCAGTGCTGTCTTAAGACAAATAAAATGCATCCAGTCTAATTATATTCAGGGTGAAGATGCAATTCATGAAATGTAATGAGTTTTTCACACTTGTAATACTAAGCACTCCTTCTTATTAAAGGATCTGATATTTTATTGATTTATCCTATACCCAAGGTACTTTTAAGAACTAATACTGATAGAATTTTACATCCAGCTTTGCAGGAAACTTTAAGGAAGGTAAGAATAAGCAAAGTACAATGATTTCTTATCAATAAATAAAACCTATACATTTTTCTTTAAATCACTACAAACTATGTTGAGCTACTAAAACATGGGTTTTGTGGCTCAAAAAATAATAATAATAAAAAAAAAAAGATTTTGACTTTTCCAATAACTACCTACCATAAATGAATATGAATAGGAAGTAGAAAAGCACAACAAATATTAGTCAATTCAAGTAATACCTATTATTACCAGAAACTCATTTTTCCTAGGAACTGTAACCAGGGTAAAGCAGTAGTATTACTATAAATTAATATGTAATTGAAGCAACACATCACTTGTTCAAATGTGCATTGATAACATGTACCATTTAGTTTTTCCCCAGAGCTGCTCCTGAACTTGAAAAAAAAATTTACAGTATCTTGTACATAGTAAAATACAAACAAACAATTCACACACACACACACACACACACACACACACACACACACACACACACACCCCCCTAAAACAAACAGTTTCTGTGAACCCCACCTCTCAAAAATCATATCATACTTGTCCTTGGTAAAAAATGTAATTAAAGGCAATGGAATCCTATCAGGGATGCATATGAGCCAAATATTTAATAGGTATAGGATCAAGATATATGGAAGTAACTTGCCAGAATATTTATATCTTTAGAAAACACAAGCATGCAAGTCTGAGGCTTACCATAGCCTTTATCTGTCAAAATTAGTTTGGAGCCTACACATTTTGGAAAGATAATTTCTGAACTACATACAAAAATTCCCTGCTCATTCTTCTATTCCACAACTTCATACATTATTTAGAACATTAAATTCCAGCTGTTTGTACAGGTTAGAGATTTCTTTAAAAATGGTCTACAGCCAGGAATAACTTCCCCAATTGACTCTCAACAGCACTTACCCTACTGTTCATTATATTTAACTGAAGAAACAATACTGTTAACCTACTTCCTTAAGATAATATATACAAGTTCATAATGTTTGATGATAGAGGGCTCCTACATCTTTCCTGCAATCTGATACCATAAGATTTTTTTGGGGATGGGCATTTCAATTCATTTTATATAAACTAGATCCCTGAATAAGTAGCTTAAAAGTTCTCAGCTTTTAAGATCTAAATTCAGTCACGGGCTGTTATTTTATCATTGAAAACAGTGACAAGTTTTCTTCAATTTTGGCTTTGTTAAAGGGTTTAATATGCTACAACTGGCCTATAATAAAGCACACTATCTCATTTAAATAAAAAAGAAAAGGCTTTTCTTATAGTGTTTCTCGTTTGATAGACTGTTGCCTCACTTAGCTTGAGGTGATTTATCAAACTTAAACTGAAATAAGAAAAACCCTAGCAGCTGTTTTCATCTGCTCATGGTTGCTAGTAGAGGAATTTGAATTTGTGGTATGCATTTGTGTATTGCAGCAGATTGCAAGTGATTTGTATGCTGCTAGTCTGGGAACTGGTAGAAAGCAACATTATTGTCTCAGTCCAAATTTGTATGCGTCATACTCATCACTACTAATAGTACATTAGCTTCAAAACTATGCTGGCAACATTTAGGAGTAAGGAAAACAAAGCCCCTACCCCCAAAAGTCTTTTAATAGTCAAAGAGACAAAAAACAAGTAAAAGATGGAATGAACAAAATACATACAGGGAAAATAGGGCAATGGATAGTATGTTTTGTTCCTTGTTTGGGGTTTTTTTTCCATATATAAATATCATTTCAACTGACCATAACATAGACAAGACAATATCCAACTATAAGATACCACTGAAGTATTTAAAATGATAAATGTAAGCAGATGCCATGTCCAGAAAAATCTGCCTTGCAGAGTTTTTATTTACAATTGCACAGTATGAAATTAAGTTTTTAAAGTATGTGTGTGTGACATCTGTAGAAAAAATGTTAAATTTGTTGACAAAAATTAAATTCATGATACTTCTCTGGAAGGAAAGCTATGATTATAGGAAGCTGCCATACACATTCCTTGTTCATCTAAGCTTTTAAAAAGGGCTACTAGTGAAAGCATCAGATCTGAAGTACATGGATCTTAACAGTGAGTGTTGGCGTCAGTGGACCTTTGCAAGACACCCTGAAAGTCACAGATGATCTGGCAGTCTCAAAATAACTGAGCAATATTTCATTTTGTTCCCTCAGAAACTGTAAATATTAAAACCAGATGTAATTTACTTCACATTTAATGACATACACTGGGTATCAGACATTATGGAGTAGGGCATACTATTGCTGTGGGGCTAACTTGAACTATTTAGGAGCCAATACACAAATGCTAAAGAAGAATCTGAAACAATGATACTTGAGTGATAATAAGGTTGAAAAAGAACACTTCTTGCCATAACTTTCAATGCTGACATATTTATATTTAATAATTACAGTGCATAATTTAGATTCTAAACAAACTGGGTTAACTGCACCAGACATACTTCTTCTCCTTTTACTCCTTGTCAAATAAGGATACAATGCAAGAAAACATGCCATACTGTCAACAAATGAACTTTTGGCATCTTGTACGTGTTCTGTAAATATCTTTATAGATCTATCAATGCCCTTTAACCAGTGCTGAGAAAAGGAGTACAAGTGTTTGTGATGTGTTGCATGCTAATTTTACTTTGAACAAAGATTACCACTTGAAGGAGAACATCCTAGACTAGAGAAAGGGGAAGAACCACCTCACCTTGGGACTCGAAATAAGAACAGAGCAAGAGTGTAAGTATGAACTGCAAGAGAGCTAAGGCACAAAGGGCTTCACTTAAAACATGAAAGAAAAAGAATATAATCTCACAATTATCTAAACAATACCCTATGTAAATTAAGCAATAGCCATCCTTGTTATTGGACCTAGGTAGCATGTGACATTTGAAGATGCAGTCTAAAGTTTTCAGATGTAATGAATTTGAAGCATCAGATCAGACTGCAATTTTCTTGTTGATTTATGACTTGTATTTGAGTAAGCTTCATTTCAAACATTTTTCATCCTGTGCCACTTCAAATACCGCAGTGTTTCCATAAGCTTTTCTGCATGCTAAATTTTGGTACTATGATGGCTATAGTCACAGACTTCGTTTTTTTGTTTGTTCACCATAAATCACATACTATGTAGGTATGATCTCGTTCCTGTGCTGAAGCTGAAACCTTTGCCATGGACTTCAGCCATACTAAAACTGGAGCCTAAAGCTTGGTACAGACATTCAGAGAGCCTGAAGTGGAATCTGTCTAGTCATGCAGTTTTTTGTAAGCAGTGTAGGTTATATTAGAAGCAAACAGAACACATATGCTCCTTTTGGTGGGGGGCAGGGACATGCCAGCTCCCTGAACTGGTGAAGGCCAGCAGGTTGGAGGTGTCCTTGCATGCCTCCGAACCTGCCCTGTGGATTCCCTAGGCTGATGGAGACTGTCAAGCAACTAGGCAACCCCAGATTGGCTGCTGGACACAAGCAATCATGTCCCCAACCCCCTGTTGCATCATCTGTCAGCTACAGGCAGAAATAGGTGTGCTTGCCAGTGCCTGGCAGCCAGGTCACAGTCCATGGGGTTGTTCCCAAGCACAGGGGTTCTCCTGGGCTCTGCATCTACTCTGGGTGTACATTCTGGAGTGCTTCATGATGGAGTGTGGGAGCACAGCCCAGGGATGCAGGTGCCTGGGTACAGAGCTCATGCATGGGAAATAGATGCCTCCTTTTGCTACTCCCACTGCCTGCCTGAGGCTGACAGGTGGTCAGACACAGAAGGCAGGGCTATGGAAAAGGGTCTGTAATGACCTGGCTGTGTGACAGCTCAGGGGTGGGGCCTGCGGGAAGTTTGACCAGAGCAGCCAAGCGTAGGGCAAGTATTAGCATACCTCCCTGCAAGGGAAGGTTAGCAGGTGGCTGCAAAGCAGCCTGGGATGTCAGTGGACAGTGAGCTAACTTGAATCAATAGGGGAGCCGGTACTGAATTTCAATGCACTGGTCTAACTAACTTAAATCAATTCCGTTTGCGGGCACATCAATCCAAATCTATCTTAGACTGTATTCCACTTATTTTAGAACAGTCTATATGCACCGAACTTCTGTTCTGTTACAGGTTTAAAATGGTTTCCAATCATTCAGACCAGTAAAAGTGTAATGCCTGTGCCTGCTCTAAGTGAAGGATAAGCAATACTGTACATAGCGACTAATTGTTGATTTTTCATTTAAGTCATTTCTTGTCCCTCAAGACAGAAAGAATGAACGAATTTCTGCCAGTTCATCTTCTGTCATATTTTCTCATAACATTTTTCAATTCAGAATAGCCAGTTACAGTCCAGACATTTATTAGGGATTAAAAATGCTAGTTTTTAAAAACATAGTTAAGCAAAGGACAACTGATAGCAACAAAAAACAGAAAGGAAAATAAAACGTGCCATTGTTCCATCACATGCAAATCTAATCCCGATAATTTAGAGTACATTGCTCATACGTTTCTAATTCTGTTAAGGTCATTAGTATGAACCACAGTGCAGATGGTCTTAATATTAAGAAGTCTTTACATTTTTAAAACAACAATAATTGACTATATAAAGAATTTTAAATATTTTAAGTCAGAGTTAAGGGCTCAATTCTTCTTTTAGAAACATGGATGAACTATCTTACACAGTGTAAAGTCAGTTATTAATCATGCATGTGCAAGTACAGCTTCTGAATTTTTTTTATTAGATAAGTGTCTTTCTGTACCTGTCTTAAAAATGAAATCATTGTCAAGGTCCACAAAACGTAGCTAATATCTAGCAATAGGGGAAAAGGGACTCAGATGCAGCCCTCATTTAAGAGCTATCTCCCTTTTATTTCAGTAACACCAGAAAAGAAGCCCTCATGTGTTTAAAAATCAACTAAGTTTATTCTTTTTCAGATGGGAACATTACACACTGGATCATAAAACGTCCAATGAATGGAACAAAGTTGTTTTCTCAGGGGCTTTCAGATTTCCCAGTAGGACATAAGTAGCAAAAAGCCCCTCACAAAAGTGGGGAAACAGATTGGGCCTGAAAGGGGTCATTCATTGTGCTAGACATGCATTCATTTTTCCATTCAGATACGTGGTGAGCTTTTCTTAGGGGTAGCTAAATTGCTTAGTCAATTGTAATGCATATTCACTCTATGAATATTTTTATTGACTACATACCTACTCTTACTCCAGTGAAAGTGAATATTACATTTTTTAATTGCTGTAATGGGAGTTGAATCAAAGAAAAAACTATTGGATATAGAAGAACATAGTTCCCATAATGAAGAAATGGGGATGCTTCTTCTGTTGCTAAGGGAGGGGAAGAGTATATTACAGTATTTTTGGTTAAAAGTAACATTAAAAGTGTTTGTTTTTGTGGTGATTAGGTAAAGCAGCATGTGCCAAGTCATTATTATCAGCATCGTCTCAAGTGGCTGCAGAAAAAAACTACTCTGGAAGGTTTCTTTTTTTCCTAAAACATGGGTTGATCATGTCTGTAGGTGCCACCTTAATGCTAAATGGTACCTCACTCAAGTTAGCCAGATTTCAGAGGGGTTCTAGGTGACTAAGCCAACAAATGTAACTGTGGAACAATTGGATCCTATATAATCACAACATAATCTTTTTTTTTTATACTTTAGTCCAAAAATAGGACAATGCCTTTCTAGAAAATGCAGGTGAATATGCAGTGGAAAATCATATTATTTATTTATTTCTGTCAAATCCTGCTCAAAGCAAATGATTGAACTTTGCTAATGATACAAACCATCTCATTTATCAAAACTGCTCTAGCTTTATCATTTCATGCATCAATAATGTTTTCAGAAGCATGAAGAGAGAGAAAATGAAAATGAAGCTCATGTGGAGCAATTATTTTACAGTGGTTGCTAATATTCACAAGTTATTGTGCAAAAAAAGTCATAATCTACTTCTAAATATGCTTAACTATATTACTTTCCCAGATTATTGGACTCCACAATTTAAAATAACCATTCTCTGGGGTATTTAAAAAGGCAACTCAAGTGCTTAATTTCCCTTGAATGGTAATGATACCTTCTTCATATTAGACATGATTAATTTTGGACAGGGAAAAAATGGGGCTCTGTACAGGTTTTAAGATGGCTTTATACTGAAAGTTTCTAGCAGTCTTCCTTCATTAAAACAATTGGATACGTTTTTATATTGCATAGTTTACAATTATTTAAAATAACAAATACAAGTTGATGACACCAAAATCTGGGGGGAGGTGAGCACGCTAGCAGGGAGCGAGAGATTGCAGAGGGATCTGGATAGGTTACAGGGGTGGGCTAACAGGAACAGGATGCGTTTTAACACGGACAAGTGCAGGGTGCTGCACTTGGGCAGTAGGAACCAGCAGCACACTTATACAATGGGGAACTCCTTACTCGAGAGCACGGAGGCAGAAAGGGATCTTGGAGTCATTATTGACTCCAAGATGAACATGGGCCGACAATGCGAGGTCATGGTTGGCAAGGCTAACCGGACCTTGTCGTGCATCCACAGGTGCATCTCGAGTAGAGCCAAAGAGGTGATCCTCCCCCTCTATGCGACACTGGTCAGGCCACAGCTGGAGTATTGTGTCCAGTTCTGTGCGCCCCAGTTCAAGAGGGATGTGGACAATATGGAGAGGGTCCAGAGGAGGGCCACCCGCATGATCCAGGGACAACAGGGCAGACTCTACAGTGAGAGACTGCGGGACCTGAACCTATTCAGCCTCCACAAGAGAAGGCTAAGGGGGGACCTGGTGACTGTCTATAGACTCACTAGGGGGGACCAGAGGGGTTTGGGGGAGACGCTGTTTCCCCTAGCGCCCGCTGGCATAACAAGGAGAAATGGGCACAAGCTGTTGGAGAGGAGGTATAGATTGAACATCCGCAAAAACTACTTCACCGTTAGGGCGGCTAGGAGCTGGAACCAACTTCCAAGGGAAGTGGTGCTGGCCCCTACCCTGGGGGTCTTTAAGAAGAGGCTGGATGCCCACCTAGCTGGACTCGTTTGAGTCCCATTTCTCTTTTTGGGGTTTTTGTTGTTCTCCCGCCCTGGCGGGGGGTCGGGCTAGAAGATCTACTAGGTCCCTTCCGACCCTTAATCTATGAATCTATGAATCTATGAATCTATAAGTTTCTCCTCAAAATAATGCAAAGTCAAAACACATATTATAGAGAACATCTTTTAAAATGCACATGAATTCAAGATCTCCAGATACATACTCTACAGTAATTGCAATTACAGGAAAACTTTAATTTACACTCTTCAAAAATTTTAATGATCTGAGTTTTTTTCATAGTCTTTTATTTCCCTAGGTGTTTTAAAATCATTACAAGATAAAATTAGTAATGAAGCATGTTCAATTCCTTGATGATCCATTTTAAAGTACTATCACAACAAGCATTTTAACTCAAAGCCTTAATAGCTGGTGATCTTTAATTTAAATCATTAGTGAGTTCTATGTGCATGATACATACAATACCTCAGGTAAGGACTAAAAGTAGATGTTGAATGAAGGATTCAAACAGTAGGTAACATAAAACCCCCCCAAAAACAAATTTCCAAACCCTACACTTAACTAGGAAACAAGCTAAACATACTGAATATTAATAGATTCCTTTAATCAAATCAAATTTAAAGCATAACAAGATACACGTGTAGTTGAAGTTGTTTGCTTTTCCTTGACTTTCTGCCCTCGCCTTCATCTTATCAGTTCATTGCAACAGATAGTCAATTGCCAATGGTAAAAGAAAGGCTCTAGGAAAGAGTAAGCCGATCTTACCTTTTAGAACTATGATGTATAAATAAAAAAATACAGAAGTGGAACAAAATTATCCAAATACAGCTTCAGACACAATAAAAATGTGCCAAAATGTATTAGTAAACCAAATGTTAACTGTCCTAAAGTACATCTTTTTTTAATAAAAAATGTCAGGTATATATAGGACATAACTGAAGGGAAACTGAAATTTTATTGAGTCAAATTCTTGAATGTGAACCAACCCCCCAGTTAAGGCCCTGATAGAGCAAGGTACTTAAAATCATAGAACCAGGGAAAATTAAGGTTGGAAGGCAGCTCAGGAGGTCATCTAGTCTCATCCCCTACTCAAAGCAGGACCAGACCCAACTAGATCATCCCAGCCAAGGCTTTGTCTAGCCAGGTTTTAAAAACCTCAAAGGATGGAGATTCCACAACCTCTCTGAGACCTTTCCAGGGCTTTGCTACCCTGCTACATAATCATGTACTAACAATTAATGTTGCAAGTTAAACCTCTGACTTCAATATTTT
>NW_017729003.1:2408188-2409019 GCF_001723915.1 Gavialis gangeticus | reverse complement strand
CAGGAAAACTTTAATTTACACTCTTCAAAAATTTTAATGATCTGAGTTTTTTTCATAGTCTTTTATTTCCCTAGGTGTTTTAAAATCATTACAAGCAACTTGCATCATAGACTTCTGATAAGCCAAAATAAAAACATCTCTGGGTATCTTCTGTCCATTTTCACTTTCACATCAGATCTTATTACCACCACTCAGCAAAAAAGCACAACCAGCTCCAAAAATCATCACTTCCTCCTCTGGTCTACTGAGGGTATGTGCTCCTTGGACCCAATCTAAAAATCACATGGCTTGCTTTAAGCCATGTGATCATAGATTGGGTCCCAGTTATGCAAACATTTGCCAGTGCTGAGAGCCATATCAAGGGAGATTGGGAGGATCGTGGGGAGAGGACAGGACTAGTTGCTTTGTGGGGGTGTCTGTACAGAGCTGGGAAGGTTGCTAAAAATAGTCCAGTCAGTGTGGGGAACAGGGTAGAAAAAGTGCAGCCCTAGGGCTGGGTGTGAGTGCTAGGCTTTTCCAGGATTGGGGCTGTGCTGCGAATGTGTACAGACACTCAGTAGATCAGGCTAACCTGTGCCAAATCTAACAGTGCACCTCCTCAGGTGAACTAAGTTAGATCAGGCCAGCCATTCTTTGCCCAATCTAAACTCCTTGAAAATCTGTACAGATTGACACTTAGACTGACCAAATCTTACTTCAGTTGATCTAACTATAATGTCTACACAAACCACGAGTACTATTAACAAAGAGCCCTCAAAGACATTTCCTTTTGCACCAAAATATCTGTAAGTAATCTAACAAAGGTAATAATAGCATTAAAATACATGAAAT
>NW_017729003.1:2398592-2403188 GCF_001723915.1 Gavialis gangeticus | reverse complement strand
GGAGCTTGGAAACCAAGTTACAGGAGGAAAGATTGAAAGAGATTAGGAATGCTTACTCTGGAAAAAGATTTGAGCAGTTAGGTAATCACTGTCAACAAACTAATTCAGAAGAAGCTTAACAGCAATGAAAGGAAGGCAAACCATTTGGGGAGTGGGAGACAATAAATTCAGGAAAAAGATAGCTGTGGACAGATCTGATAGTAGTGATGATAATGTAAGTGGTAACAACAAGAGCAGCAACAATAATAAATCAAACCACAAGGCTCTGTAAATCAGACAAAAGCTAGGGGAAAACTTAGAACATGCTAGCAGCATGGAAACAAAATAATCCATAACATTAGGAACTCTGGCATAAAAACAAAAGATAAATTACAAAGAGTTAACTAAAAGAGCTGCTTTCAACAACAACAACAAAATCAGAATTTTTTCCAAATAAAAGTCCACAGAGACAAACCATACTGGTTATATTATTTAAAGGGGGGTGGAGAGAGAGAGAAAAACGAAAAGCAAGTTTATTTTTTCTCTAAACACATAAAACTTAAAAAAAAAAACTATATCAAAGAGTATTAATGGCTACGACAGTACTTTAACACAGCAGTGGTACAATACGTACAAAGCAGATATAGCCAACACATTTAGTTTAGCTAAAACAACAGCAATAGTCTGTCAGTGAATTATCTTTTCTTTGCAATACCCCTGAAGTTATTAGTTTGGTATTAAGAAAAATCAAAAATCCATAACATTTTAGAAGATAGAGTCAAATACAATGTACGAACCTTTTCAATTTAATGAGTTGCAAGATAAATGTTATTTTTCATTAAGCTGTGGGCCCTTTCTTCCAAATCTTACTAATATGCCCAAAGCTAATCATAGCTGAGGTAAGAGAAAGAACTGGTAAGAGTCTTCAGAAAAGAAAGCTCATAGGTGAAAGGCTAGGCAGCTCTTCCACATTTGGGGGGACAAATGTACAATTGGCATATACACTGAAAAAGACATATGCCGCATTTTAGTATAGCTAAGTAATAGATAGTATTCTACATGTGTTAGGTAAAAAATGTAGCTCTGCATATTTACAAATATTTAAAGTTCCAAGCAACCAAGTGCTCCTTAAAAGTCTCATCTAACAACAGTCTTTTCCGTTACTCCATCGTTTTATCACTCAGAGCTGCCTGCTTTTCAATTTCTTTAATCCATTACACCCTCCTTGTCATCCTAGCTTGGAATTTAATAATGTCACTCTCTCCCCCTTTTCTACACACCTACATTTGTATTTTTCCCTCCAATTTTATTGATTCTGTATTTGTAATATTTACTTCAGATTTGCTTTGGGGGCCAGAAAAAAGCTCAATTTTTATTATTACAGAGATGGTACAGAAATCTTGATACAAACAGCAACTATAAAGTATGCGTATGAATGCAAACCAAGTGTTGGTATTTTGTCATGTTAGATTACGCCACGATGCAGTGTCTTGATAGTCTACTCACTGATTTGCCTGCTAAGATCCAAGACAACAAAATGTCATTGTGCTTAAAAAATATTATATAAGCATGCTTAAAGAAAACAAGCTGGAATGGGCAAATATTTTGGGGACTTCTAAGCTCTGCTCATGGTGCACTACCTCCTAAATCAGGATACGGGGAGCTGCCTCTGCTTGGTATTTCAGGTGATGAAGTAATTAGCCCGCAAAACAAAAGTGTCAGTTAGCCCATTCCTAAGCTAATTACCCAACCTGTGCTAGCAATTACACTCTGTAGCAAGCAGCCCAAACTAAACTGCACAGGATGCTTGAGGGTGCCCCTTTAAAAAAAATAACCTTAACAGATCAAGCTAGTCTAAAATAACAATTTACGAAGGAGTTACTGTACATTTGGACAGCACAGGTAGTAGTTGCAAAAGTATTTCTATCTTACTAATTAGCTTCAGTTCTCAAGGTGGTTTTGTAATTGATTGTGAACTAAGAACAGGTGATTAAAACACCAATCTGTACCATACAGGACATGGAACAATCCCCACATGACAAGAATTTTCAGTCATTATCCACCTGAGCTGTATTTCAGCTGGAAACCCAGAAATAGAAGTAAAACCCAACGAAGTATATTGCCCGGTTATCAATATTTGAAATTTTCCACCCAGGTCACCTAGAGTACAATCACACTTTCCTTATTCACACATGTAGTGGAAAATGAGTCTACTCAAGAGGATTAGTGGCATAAAGATAAAGATAGCAATGTCTGGTCCTTGAAGTGTAAAATCATCATGGGGTGGGGGGTTATTCTTCTCTGTAGCTCCTTTCACACTACTTATTCGGTAAAGCTAATAAATTAAAGTGTTGATTCATTACAGAGAAGAAATTGCTTCATATTTTCTTTTTCTTCGTCCCTGTTTTCATATCTAGTTGTGCTTTTCTTACCATCAAATTCAATAATCCGTTAGACCTTTTTGCTAGACAATGCACCCAGGTGTTCTAATGAATTTTTTATTTTGCCCTTCCCATCTCAGACTCTTCTCCCTTTGATTATACTCTCTCTCAGCTGCTGTTAAGATTTCATTGCATTTTACTGCTGGCATCCTGACCTCCCTTCCTCCTTGCCAACCTTATACTCACAGAGACACCATGCCAGCATAAATGTCTACCCAACAAAGAGGGGGAAAAAAGATAAAGTTCTATTATGATTAGTTCATTGTCCTCAATGTCAAGTTCTCCTTTTGTCTTCTCCTAGTGAGGAAATAACCATTTGGATCCCTATAGGTGACAAAGTCAGGCTCCCCTTTGCAGCATTTCCTAGGGGGAAATAACCTTATAAAGCCAGTTTAATAGGCATTTAACTGAGCCTTTATCACCAATGATACCAGTAGCTACATACATAGATAGGAGAATGAACCTTTGTTGTCTTACTGAGTCCATACTGTCTCTCTTTCTCTGAGCGCTAAACTCATATTGTTTATCTTTCAAAAATGCAGAGCAAGTGTATGTTAAATTATAATTGAGCAGCTGACCCAGTAAAATCCTACCCCTTTTCACCATGTGATAATTAGTTCATATGCACATACTCTATGAGACAGCCATGGATGAGGGTAAAGCCTGCATCAAATCTTTTAGCTGCTATAGTCTGCCTTGCCTGGAAAGTATTATGGCCTTTTTCACATTTTCTGGAGTACTGAGACACTATCTGGCCATTTACCAGCTCTTGCACTTAGAAGAGGTCAAGAGGTAAATCTGTGGCTAACTCCAGCACAAACAGTCCCTGGGGTGAGAAAAGGTTTCTTTTGCTCATCCTTGTTTGTAACTTGTATATCTCCATAGGGTCAGCCACAAGTCAGCCCTCAGGATGATTCTAAACAGTTTCAGAAAAATCTAATTTCATTTACATAAAATTTGGATCCTAAACTCAAACCCTGATAGGATGAAAAAAGGCAAAAAGTGTCTTTGTCCAGATGAGAAATCTGTGGGATTAAAAAAAACATAACCTTCTCTGGAGTGGCATGCTCTCATTAAGCACAGACATAGGATCTTATAATGCAAAATATATTTAGACCTTCATTGTTGGACTGGCAAGTTTAATCCTTTGCTAAATGTAACTAACATTAGATAGGCTTCAGCTAAATCACTGGATAACTAGAATGAATTATCTATCAGCTTCTGTACCAATTTGATTGTTCCAGTGAGATCTAAATAAACTTTTGCCACTAGAAGTAATAAATGTGATAGGTTTATATGATGGTTTAACTGACTGCAAGAAAGTATCATCTATCATTAAGACTTAAAATGCTTCTTACTCCTCGTAGTTTCATTTGTTTTCATTGACAATTGGGAGTCTGTTGTCTTAGTTTTGCTAGAAAATTATCACTGGAACCAAGGTATTTGGATTCCTTGTAAAAGTAACATTTTCTCTTACTGCTGTTCTGATGGCAATGGATATCCGTAGGGCTAAATAAACATAGCTCTGACAATACAAGCTCATCCAAGCTTGGCAGGAAATTGAAAAACTGCTCCCTTAATCATGCTGCATAGAGGTAATTTTTGTAAAATTAGCATTGATGATAGGCATGCAACCTGAAGCAACTATTTTGCTTGCAGTTGAGGAAAGGCATTTTCATTTCTAACACCAAAAGACATTGGCATAATTTAAAACATCTTTAATTGTACTTCCCTATTTTATTCATATTTAATTTTCTAAAATATATAAATATGAGTTCATGTCAAGAATAACGCAATTACATTCCGTAGAATTACATCAACATGCTATAATTCATATAGGGACAAGGGGAAAGTGTTTTTTTTAAACTTGAAATGTACGTAATGTTAAAAATGTAATTTGGACACAGAGGACATCTTTCAAAAACATACAACATCCTTAGCATATTAATCTATTCCTTTCACAAAATTACTGTTTCCAGAAATTAGAAATTTCTATTCTAAAAATAGAATTTTAGGGCTATTAATTTAACAGGATTATTCTGAAGTCATGATAACCATTGCATGTTATTAATAACATTTTAATAACAATTTATTAACAGTTTTATTTTATCTATAAACAGGTCTTTTCAAATATTAAAAAGCTTTTACATACAACTGGACTTTTTCACTCCAGCCC
>NW_017729003.1:2380772-2393592 GCF_001723915.1 Gavialis gangeticus | reverse complement strand
GGGAAAGTGTTTTTTTTAAACTTGAAATGTACGTAATGTTAAAAATGTAATTTGGACACAGAGGACATCTTTCAAAAACATACAACATCCTTAGCATATTAATCTATTCCTTTCACAAAATTACTGTTTCCAGAAATTAGAAATTTCTATTCTAAAAATAGAATTTTAGGGCTATTAATTTAACAGGATTATTCTGAAGTCATGATAACCATTGCATGTTATTAATAACATTTTAATAACAATTTATTAACAGTTTTATTTTATCTATAAACAGGTCTTTTCAAATATTAAAAAGCTTTTACATACAACTGGACTTTTTCACTCCAACTCACTGGATATTCCCTCATATCATTAAAGTTTCCTAACAAATATATTCAGGATCAGCATTTAATATAACTTTCTTCAGGCTCACCAAATAGCAAAATATTAAGGTTCTATTTGCTTAGGAATAGGAAAATAAATATTTGGGGGAGGGGGTTGTTACTTATTTCTCTATCAGGATACAGAAGGGTTCCTAATTAGCAGGATTACATATATATTAACCTCATTTTTTCTCCAGGGTAGTGGAAGGAGTATGTCAGTGTAGCGCATTCTTCCTTATTACAGCTAGGGATAATAGCTGCATTTATAATTTAATTGTTTTCTCTGCAAGGCGCTTTGGAACATGTGCTGTTTCAGTTTCTCATTTAGAAATATCTACACAACAAAATATGATGCCTGATGAATTTGGTCACTGACATGCTGAATTAGAAGTAAACTAACTCTCCTGGCTTCTGTTTTCCTTCCTGACCTAATAGTATTTTCTTCCAGTTTTAAAACTAGGTTTTTTGTTCTTTCTTTGTACACAGAGTTCTCATTAAATAGCTAGATCTGGACAAGTCTTAGCTTTTCACTTTTACAAGATATTTGTTGTTAGTGTTAAAATTTGCATTAGTAACTTGTCATGTCATAGAACATTTGCAAGTAGGTATTATAGGATGTGACGCCTATAACAATAAAAGTTTGCAAAGGACAGTAAAAAAAATATACATTGTCTCTCTTCTTTGCTTATGTCCACAGTGCTAGAGTCTAAAGTAGGGGTGGGAAATTATTTTGGGTGAAGGGCTGCTTAACAAGTTTTGGTAAGGCATCAAGGGCTGCAAGGGTAGCTCCACCCCTTGGCAGGTGCCCCCTGGTCACCATCTTGTGACTATAAGTCCTGCTCTCTAACCCTGACTTTTGCCACTGGGAGTCTCTCCCCTTGTCCAGGAAGTATTCCTTTGGGGCCAGTTTGCTTGTATATTGTGTGTGGGGGGCTGGCTGGGGGAGTATGTGGTTGGAGGTTGTGTGGGGTGTAGGTATGGTGCAGGTGCAGTGTGTGGGGACGTAGGAGATGGGTGTGTGGGGGGTGTATGTATGTGGGTGTGGTTGAGGTGTGGGGTGTGTGAGACTTCTGGGTGTGAGTGTGTGGGTATGGTGTGGGTGGGGAGTGTTTGGGTGCTGAGGGGAGTGGGGCTCTGCCTGCAGCTCACTCTGGTCCTGCTCATGCAGGGCAGGGGAGTGTGTGTGGTTGGAGGAGGGAACATGAAGGAGCTCAGCTGCTCACAAAGCCCTCCTAGGGTGGCACAGCCAAGATGGGGGAGCAGCAGCAGGAGCCAGCATGCACTTGTTGCAGCCCCACCAAGCAGGCAAGTGAGAGAGAAGCAACAGCAGCAGAAGCCAGCGCAGACTCAGCTGCAGCCCCATCCGGTAGGTGTGGGACAGACACTAAGAGAGCTGGTGATGCCAGGCTCAGCTCCCTTTCTCCCCTCCCATCTCACAAGGGCTTCTGTTGCTGCTGGTGGTGGTAGCTGCTTTCCTCCTCTTTCCTGAGTTCCTGGAGGCTGGGGGAGCCCAGCAGTGCCCTGGGCAGTGGCAGCCGCGGAAGCCCTGCTCAGAAGCTGTGCTGATGCTGGGGGAGGCTTGGAGTACAGCACACTCTGCCTCAGGCAGGACTCAGCCCCACGCAGAGTACAGCAGGGGCAGCCACGGGCAAGGACAGATTCAATTAATTTGTGTGTGCCTGCCTCTGGGCCAGATCCAATCAACTGGTGGGCTGGATCCGGCCCACAGGCCATATTTTGCCCACCCCTGCTCTAAAGAACAGTGGGTAATTCCACATTATCTTTTCAACTGGTCATTGGTTTGGTACTGATTGGTACTGCGGTATATGACTGGAAGAACAATTGAGATTGTGTGGGCAGCCAAAGTATGCATATGACAAGAAGCATTCCATGTGACTTTTCCTACATCTTTTAATTCAACCACATTCTCCTGCTGGTAGCTGCGTATTCTGCTGATACTGGAATGGCAACGGAATTTGACTTAAAAAAAAACACTAGTTTCTGGATTTGCTCTAGCACTCACCTGATCAGTGGTGTACAAACATGCTTAAGTATTTAACCTAATACTAGCATACTTGTTTGACACAAATGCTGTAAGGGAAAAAAAAGAACAGCTAGGTAAACACTAGTGCAATACTAAACATTCTCTCTTATTTTAAGTGTCATACTGAATCAAGAGGAAGATTTATGAGTGATCTAAAAATATGGTTTATAACTGTTACTGTTAAATATTTCTCTATAGGACACATTTGCAGAAATTGAAGAGCCATGTTATTTTTTCCTTTTTTTGTATAGAACAGAAGTCATATATTGGAATCAGGAAGGCTAACATTGGTGAAATTTGGTTCTTTTTGTGATGGTTCTCCTTTCAGGTTTCAATGTCATCAAGATTTTCAGTCTGACCTTTGAAGAATATTGGATAATATTCAGGTGTCAATTTTGTGCTAGCTGCATGTAGAGTGAAATGATAGGCAAGAAACCCAGATATTTTAAAATATACTCTCCATCAGAATAGCCAATATTTTTGCTTTAGTATCTGGAAACCTGAAGCAAAACCTTCAGAATTACGAACTTAAAGTCGGGCTTCCAAAATCTAAAAGCCTAGCACCCAGATGATTCTATTAAGTCAATAGGAGATGTTCAGATCAAATCTATCCTAATTTAAAATTTCATGGTATTATGAATACATTCTAAACACTTCCTTAGTGATGGTTCTCTCCAAATGTGAGTTGCAACTTGAAAGGGTTCACATAAGACAGAAGGGATGTCACAGATGGTTGAAAAAAAGCTATACTTCAAATATATTTTAAATGATTCTGAAAAACAGCAAAGATGAAAAAAATTGTTCATCTCTTTACGGCCCTCACGTTATAAGATGTGAACCCCACTAATGGATTGGCTTAGATCCATGCACAAAGTAGTTGCTCTAAGTATTATTATACTTTAACGTGAAAGTATCCCTGTAAACAAATTATGAAAAGATATGTCAATACACCTAAGCAACCAACAGGCTGGTAATAATAATGGGCCCCAAAATACTGTTAGCTCCATTGTATCATATCATATACATTATTCAATTTTTGTTAGACCTTCATTCTGGCAATTCAGTAGTAAAGGACAGTGGCAAGGTGTTCCAGTGACAGCTCAGAAATGGAGGGAAAGTGTGGAATGCCAAAAGCAGAGGTTTGAGTAGACACTGATTGATTACCAGAGATCCTGGTTTTCTCTGATTAAAAAAATCAGAAATTCTCTGATTAATGCCCCATCCCCCATTCACATTTTTCCATGATTAAAACAAAATGCCATATCAATCTAAATAATATATAGTGATGTTTTGTTTTCATCACAGAAAAATGTGGAGGGGGGGTTAAATCAGAGAATTTTGCCTTTGTTATCGGAGAAAACCAAGATCCCTGTTTACAATCATAATGAACAATGGGTTCTGAATTTGGGGATTTTTTAAAAAATTAAACAATAACTTTACATCACAAAAGGCCAACTGATCAAAACTCAAACTTTTTACAGATGTTATGAATTTTGTCCAAAGCTTCTCATCTGTAAGATGGAAACTTTAGTCAAAACCAGAATAAGATTGGGGGGACGGACCATAAAGTGCCCAATGATTAGTGCTTTCATCTGCAATGTAAGATGCAATGGTTAACATATTGCCTCTACCTGATTCCAAGTAAGGACTAGAAACTGGGTCTTCCACATCTCAGTGCTATCACCACTACATCATAAAGTTAAATAATCTCTGTGTATCTAAGAAAAATATTCACTAAGCCAAAGTGGAACCATTTCAACAGAAGAATGGTAAAGATCTGTTTATACATGACCACCATGCCTGACAGATGGAAGCACTCTTCAGAAAACTTGGAAAGTAGTAACAGGGAGTACAGAGAAGACATCTCAAGTAATTTATTCTTACTTCTGACTTCGAGAGAATTAACTAGTCAAGAATGATTAGGAACTCATAAATCAACATTTCAGGGAAGTTCAAACTCTGCTTAGGTCTGTCTGTCTAGTGAATCACAGAGAGGATAACTTAACCCTTTAATCAACTTACTGTTCACTTGGTAATATGCGCTGAGTCAATACAAGACAAAATGAGAGACCTCTTCTGTGAGAGCATTCTGCAGCCCTCTCTCCTCAAAAATCAGCAAATTTTAGGCCTATGAGAAATGGAAAATATTTGATTTGGATTCAGCCAATTCAGAGGGACAGTGATTTGATTTGGTGATGTGAATCACTGTCCCAATTCGATTCAGCTGATTCAGATCTGAAGACTTGGCGCCAATTCAGAGACTCGGCCATAGACTAAACAGACAGTAGTCCTCAAGGACACTGGATAAAGCTGCCCCCAGCTGGTAAGTCTGTTGTGGTGGGTGGCGGGGGGGAAGGCTCATGTGGGGGGAAGATCAATGCCCCTACAGCGAGGGAGGGATTAGGACTGGGGCTGGAACAAGCTGTCCAACTGGGGCAGCGGGGCATGGGACTCAGGGAGGGGGGCTCATGCCACTGTGTGCTGCCATGCACTTCCGGTCTGGGACGGCATGGGAGCACGTGTATGCTCCTGGATCTGCGTGGGGTGAGCTGGGCCAGGCTGTGCTCCGGATGGGTGGCAGAAGGTGCTGGGAGAGGAGGCTATGCCCTCCTGCTGTTCACCCAGCCTCCCCACAAATCCTGGACAAGCCGCGGCTACACCCCAGCTGGGCAAGTGGCGGCAGGGCATGGGGGCAGGCATGTGCACCCAGATCAAAACGGGGCCAGTCATAGAAGCTATGGGGAATTTTAGGGTGGCTGCAGTCCCCCCAAAGCCAGCACTCCACTGTGCTCTGTGGGGCAGGCAGAGCCAGGGATGCAGTTGGAGCTGCGGCTGGGGCTAGCCACCCAGAGCACAGCCCTGGCTCCACCCACTCCATGGAGTGCAGCCCAGCAGCAAGGGTTAGCCTCCCAGAGTGCAGCCCAGCCCAATCTGCCCCGCACCCATCCAGGAGTACATGCCCGCTCCCGTGACCTCCCAGACCGGTGGCACACAGTGGTGCACAGTGGTGGGAGCCCCCCTCCCTGAGTCCTGCACCCCCCACCAGCCAGGCAGCTTTTCCCAGCCCCAATCCCTCCCTCACTGTGGCGGTACTGATCTGCACCCCCATGCCCCTTCCCTCCACCCACCACAACAGACTTACCAACTGAAGGCAGCTGTGTCAACCAAGGTAAGGACTGCTGCCTGTTTAGTTTATGGCTGAATCAATTTGGTGGCTTCTGATTCAATTTGGAGCTTTTAATGGGTCTTCTGTTTCCATCTGGATTTGGAGATTCGGCCACTGTATTGGGCTGAATCTCCTCCTCTGAATCGAATCAGCTACCAAAGCTTTGTACAGCGCTAGCAAATTTTACTGTTTCTGATGGAATGCCCTGATTTATTAATCAGTCTTTAAAATTATCATCACAATTTCATAGATTTCATAGATTTCTAGGGTCAGAAGGGACCTATTAGAACTTCGAGTCCAACCCCCTGCTCTGGGCAGGAAAGAGCACTGGGGTCGTGACCCCAACCAGGTGCTTGTCTAACCTCTTGAACACCTCCACAGTAGGGGAAAGCATGACTCCCTTGGAAGTCTATTCCATATTTTGGCAACCCTCACCATAAGGACATCAGGAAGAAATTCTTTATGTCCAATCTAAATCTACTCTCCTTCAGTTTATGGCTATTGTTTCTAGTAACCCTGAGAGGCACCCTGGTAAACAGAGTATCCCCTATTTTCTGCTGACCCCCCTGATGAGTTTGTAGACAGCCACAAGATCACCTCTCAGCCTTCTCTTGCAGAGGCTGAAGAGATTCAGGTCCCTCAGTCTGTCTTCATAGGATTTTACCTGCAGGTCCTCAACCATCTGAGTAGCCCTCCTCTGAACCCTTTCCAGATTATCCACATCCCTCTTGAAGTGCAGCGCCCAAAACTGGACACAGTACTCCAGTTGCAGCCTCACCAATGCTGCATAGAGGAGAAGAATCACCTCCCTAGACCTGCTTGTGCTGAACCTGCTAATGCAAGAAAGAGTGTGGTTAGCCTTATTACCTCATCGCATTGGTGACTCATGTTCATTTTTGTATTGACTGTGACTCCAAGGTCCCTTTCCACTGCTGTGCTACACAGAATGGCACTTCCCAGTCTATAGGTGTATTGCTGATTTTTTTCTCACTAGGTGCAGCACTTGGCACTTATCTTTGTTAAATTGCATCCTATTCTGATCTGTCTACTTCCCCAGTCTATCCAAATTGGCCTGAATTCACTCGCTACCCTTTAGTGTGTTTACCATACCCCATAATTTGGTGTTGTCTGTGAATTTGGACAGAGTGCTTTCTACACCCTCATCCAGATCGCCAAAGAAGATATTAAACAGTACTGGTTCAAGGACCGGGACTTGGGGGACACCACTGCCCACATTTCTCCAAGTACAAACTGACCCATCCACCACCACTCTCTGGGTGCGTCCCATGAGCCAGTTTTGCATCCACCGGACTGAAAAAAATCCATGTCACAGCTACTTAATTTACTAGTAAGAATTGGGAGTGACACCATGTAAAAAGCCTTTTTAAAATCCAAGTAAATAAAATCTACCTCTACTCTTGCATCTAAGCACTTCATGACCTGGTCATAAAAAGAGACCAGGCTAGTCAGGCAGGATTTGCCTGCTATAAACCCATCCTGGTTGCTCCTTAACATTGTATTGCCTGCTGGTCCCCTACTAATGTGATCCTTAACGATTTTTTCTAAGGTCTTGCCAAAAATAGATGCTAACTGGTCTATAATTACCCAGGTCCTCCTTCCTCCCCTTCTTGAAAATAGGAACCACACTGGCCCTTTTCCAGCCATCTGGGACCTGCCCTGAGCAACATGAGCTCTCAAACAGTTGTGCCAGTGGTTTCACTATGACATTGGCTAATTCCTTTAGTACTCTTGGGTGAAGATCTTCAGGGCCTGATGACTTAAATATGTCCAATCCCTCCAAATGTCCCTTCACCAGGTCAGTGGTAATCGTTGGTGAACTGGTATCTCTCTCAAGCCAGACTAAAGTCTTCCTAGGGACTTGCACTCTTCTATCTTCATAAGCTAGATTAATCTTAGATGAAAGTGATGAAGAATGTACCTGACTCACCAGGTGATTACAATTGACTGATTACTGTATATTCCGCTATTTTAACTTGGTGGGGATCATCTTTCATCAGTAAAACACTCCCATCCATCGCAGTGAACTGTGACTGTATTCATAATATAGCGCTTCTTCTATCATTAAATTTGGTTTCAGAAACTTTATTTGGTGTAATTATAATATTTAATCTTCTTCTGGATAAACGTGAAGCTCTGGGCTTTCCCTTAGCATATCTTTATAAACCATCAGGAAAATCATCTAAAAATCAGTGATGAAATCAGTTTCATCACTATTACTCAATCAGTTTCTTCAAATAATGAATGAGAAACTTGCTCTTGGCTGACTGAAGTTCTTGCTTCTGCTTACTCATTACCATCAGGTTTATTAGCTCTTACTAGTAACTTCCTTTCTTTAGTTTTAATAAGTAAATTGACAATATTTAGAGGGATCAAAATCATGTACAAAAACAATCAGATATTTAATGAGATTTTTAGTGGCAAGGACTACAATTTAAACTCATTAGTCAATATGTATCCTAAATTATGCTATGTACCTCAAGGTACTGGATATATATCATTAAGATCTTGCTGAAATATTTACCAAGTCGAATGGCGACTTCACATGTCACTGCACTTGAAAGGTTATAAAGCTGATCACAATTATATTGCTGCTCACTTGTGTGATAATGAGATAGAAATTACATTTAAATCACTTGTTAGCATCCAAAATGCAATTACATACACAATAGCTTCCTAGAGAAGAGGTGCATAATTACCATCATTTTTATATGCCAGAGAGAAATCAAAAGAAGACTTAAGAAATAGTGTTGCCCACTTTTTTCTTAAAGAAAGGTCCCTTTCAGGATAGCAATAGAAGTGACCTTGCTCTTGCCCTTAATTTAACAAGGAAAGAAAGATGCAGTTAAAACTAGTTACCAACTGACAGCTGGAAAAAAGGCTAATGAGAAGGGACAGTGTGCAAAAAAATAGGCATAAAAAACCCTAATTGTAGCTAGTGCTGTATCTGTTGCTATTCAGTTGCTTGCAGAAGCTGGCTGAAAATGTACAGCATGCAAAACCAAAATCCTGTAACATTAAATAACCAATAACTAACCTCCTGTTTTCTGTTCTAGCAAAGTGGTGGGTGATGTGTACCCACATAATGTGGTACATCATCGAGAGAGGGAAGGCACTGGAACTTCAAATGTGGGTGTTTCTAAAAGATAATACATTATGCTGCTCTAAATAGAGAGAACTCCATTCTGACAGTTTGCTGACAAGGGAAATGCCGTGTGTGGATCCGGGTGAGAGTACAAAGAGACACTAAAACAGTACAGCAACCCAAGCTCCGAAGACCTGAGGTTGTCATACAATGATCTCCTGATTTTTTCCCTGCTCACCACATACTTCACTTTCAGGTTCTAGGTGCTGTTAGGCCTCAGAAGGCAGCAAATGAAGAAATTAAATTATCCATGGACTGATTTTTTTTCCCTTGGTTTCTTTTTCTGGGGGGGAGGGGGTTGCATGAGCAAGTATAAGCCATGATACTAATATAGGTATTCTATATTAAACCAAAATCAAAGGTACAGAATGCCACCGCATCTGAGACATTTTCCTCCTTTCTTCAAATTCAAATCTTTAGATTCACTGACAGCATAAACACCATAACAACGTTAAATTAACAACAACAACAAAAATAAAAAAACAGGTGGTTCAGCTACAAATAACAGAGAAACTGCATCTTTGCTCTCCTAGCAGAAGCAGGGAGTGAAACAACATAATAAAGTGGACAGTATCAAACCAGTTAGTGCCCATAGTCTGCCACCAAATTTACTGACATACAGAAAAAACAATTATCCATTTTACTGTGATGACTAATGAATTAGAGAAGGTCCTTTCAATCTTTCTTAGATGCTTATCTGGCCCCATCACATCAGTATTTGAAATTTTTCCTGCTTTTAGGCCACACCTCTTGAATGTAGATAATACACTTCCTATTTTCCAGAAGGAAATTCAGGTGCAAAGTATCTAAGTGAGTTACCAAAGGCCTCACTGGAAATAATAAGTTCTTAGATGGTGCATTCAACAATGTATCATCGCAGTATACAATTTTTCCCCTCATTTCCACAGATCTAAGGTATGTAAGCGAATTACCATAGGTGAAAGCAAACATGAGATTGTGAAAAACTGAATTTTGTTTAACTACTTCCAGCTGAGGAGCAAAATATCATCTCCAATGAGATACAGGGAATGAAATGTGTCATATTAATACCCAAAGCTAATTTAGAAAAAAGTTGACCAGCTTAGTAAAGCTGAAACATTTTAATAAGTTTTTTTAACCATGAATGCCTTATGAAACTGATAGCCAGCCTAAGTGTACTCAACCCTGATATTAACACCTTTGTAAATAATACAAAGTTTAAACTCTAAAATGGCCTTACTTTTGACAGTTGCTGTTCGGGTGCAATTGTAAAGGATGGCTAGCTCCCCAAATACTTTGCCAGGTCCCATGGTGCACAGCTTTACACCTTCTTTTGTCACTTCAACCTTCCCATCTGTAAAGAAAACAAATAGCTTTTAAAGTTGTAAACCCTCACTCTCTCATATCTAGTCTATTTCTCTACATTATCAACCATCAGTGATATCCTTAAGGTAAACTAAGGAAGTGTTGTAGAAGGGAAATTATATTATATAAAACTTAGACAATTATTTTATAAGGAAAAAGTATAAAGTTGATTTTTCTTAATGGTGCTTAGCAAACTTAGACCAAAGCTTAATAGTACATTAAAAAAAACTAAACTTTTTAAAAAAATAAGACACTTGCATGTGATTCTCCCCCCTCACCCCACCCAATTTTATGAGTTGAAGATAAAACAACAGGAGATTTAGGATTTTAACATGACAAGTGAGAAGTGAACTGAGTAATTTTGCCATTTTAACTAAGAAAATAATGCCTTAGAACACTCATCTATGAATAATGCAGCAATTATCAAAATTACTTTGACACATGGCAATTACGTAATTCTTATCTTTCAGTATCTTTTTCCTTTTGAATATCTTATCTTATATGAACAAGTCCATTTCATTTGCTTACCAGCAATGCACATATAAGGGATATTTAATAGTAAAGGCTGAAGGGAAAGACAGAAGATGGGGACCAAGTAATATTTTTCAAAAGACGTAAAAAGAAAGAATGCCAGAGGAAAAACTGGAAAGAAATTACCCACACTACCTTTGTATACAGCTATTAAACATGGTTTTGAACTATGATTTATAAGCAAGTTGACATCCATAAAAACAAAATAAGGAAGTAGAATATAAATCTGTAGAAAATTCCAGTTATTACACCCAGGGCTGATATTTATGGCATGACAGATGAACAAGAAAGGAAAATAAATCAGCAAATAATCTGAACAGGGAGAAAATCCCCTCACATAGCCAACGTCCTCCTGGAAGTAGGGCCCTTCAAAACAACTGGCATCTCTTGAAGATCACATTTTTAAAGAATGTCTACTGCCAAAGCCCCATAAAATTTCTGTGCAACAGGTCCAAACTGCATATGAACTGTTATTTAGAGGAAAACAATATCCATCCCTGAGTAATTATATTTAAAGTAATTAAAACAGTTAACATAGAGTTCATGTTCATTGGCCCCTCAATAATATACTTTATTTTTACAATATTAAATGATTTACAAGAATTCTAAATCTGAAACAAAAGAAATTAATTTTGGGATCCAACCAAGAAACAACTGAATAATATTTCCTACCATGTGATTGGGTCAGACTAAATTATGTTCACTACCCCTTCTGGGCTCATTAATCCATTTGCTCAGCTAAGTTTATACTATCCATCCTTAAATTTGGCCTTTTCATTTCCAATTCAAAGGATTTGCTTTAACTTAATAAAATACCCTCCTTTCCATTCTAGTTATTACAGAGTAACACTGATATGTTAAAATGAATATCACAAGGTCCACGCATACTCTCATGAACTCACCACTGTATAAACAAAACATTTCAGAACCAACAGTCATCCCAATTTTACTCATAATATTATTATATTCTATAAACATAGCACAACATAAAGAAGTTACAGAATGCTAGCATAACCTAACATACAAGATCCTTACCAGAAATTCAACAAACTAAATAAAATTCAACTGAAAATATTAATGGATTTTTTCCATTACGAACAAAGGAAATATTAAGTCAGAGTGGATGCTATAAATCAAGTAAAGTTTATAGAGAGGAAGTAAATAGAAATCTGTTTTCTTTCAGACTGTAATGCTTATTCAACTTTAAGGCTAAATACAGAAAGTCTAAAAGCCTGAAGCTGAATCGATTCAATCTTTGCAGGTTAGTCTAAACTTCATAGATTGAACCAATAAGCAAGTGTGCAGATATTCACTCTTGATTCTGGAAATGCAACAACACACCTGCAGTGGCCCACGCTAGAAGCTGGGAGGTGCTAGAGCATGCCTCCATGCTCAGCTAGAGCAGACAGCATGGGCCAAGGCTGGCCCATCCACCCTGTACAGTGAGGGTGGGTTGCAGGGGAGGTTTAAAGATCCTAGGATGCTGAAGGATTTAACTGAAATCTGGAGGGGATCTGGGACAGAAGTTCAATAAACTAATTTAACCTAAATCAGTTAAGTGGGAGGAGTAGGAGGAAGCGGCTGCGTGGAGCCGGGCCGGGTCAAGCCCCTGCCCAGGCCCCTACTTCGCCCAGCCCCCCAGAGAGCCACGTGACCGGAGCCACGCAAACAGGCTGCACAAACAGGCACATTGTCTGCCGGCACGTTAGTTAGTGCGGAGTTCGCCCAGGAGGGGGCACGGGAGGGCCCGAGACCCTGCCTGCAAACCCCCCAGGGTAGTCAGTCCCAGCCATAGCCAGCCTACCAGAGGCATGACATGGATGGGCATGCACCGCACCCCGAGGGTCCCCTCAGGATCTGCAGCCCCCCCATCGGACACCTTAGAGACTGCCACCCAGACAGACACATGGTTCCAGGCTCCACGCAGACAGAGCTCCTGGCTCTTGGCTGCGGGGGCTACCTGTCCCTTTTTCAGGCTCTGGGGCCCGGGAGCATGCCACCTCCGCGTGTGGCTTCTACTCCCTCTTGGCGAAACTGGCCAATTGTGGCCTTGGGTCCACCACGATCTGCTGGCTGCAAAAATGGCTCCATGGTCGGACCCAGAGGGTTGTAATTGATGGCAGTCACTCATCATGGTGTCCTGTGACCAGTGGGGTCCCTCAAGGCTCTGTCCTTGGACCCATATTGTTCAACATCTTCATTAATGATGT
>NW_017729003.1:2369844-2380508 GCF_001723915.1 Gavialis gangeticus | reverse complement strand
GCTGGACATAAGGAAGAATTTCTTTACTGTCTGAGCCCCCAAGGTCTGGAACAGCCTGCCATCGGAGGTGGTTCAAGCACCTACATTGAACACCTTCAAGAGTAAATTGGATGCTTATCTTGCTGGGATCCTATGACCCCAGCTGACTTCCTGCCCTTTGGGTGGGAGGCTGGACTCGATGATCTTCTGAGGTCCCTTCCAACCCTAATGTCTATGAAATCTATGAAGTCTGATACTACAGCCATCCATAATTACCTTAGACAGGTTCTGGCCATTTTGAAAGTGGTCTGTGTGCACTGAACTTTTGCTGTGTTACATAGTTGAATCAGCTCCCAATCACTTATACTGGATTATGTGTACTGTATGTCCCTAGTTCATAGGTATAGAATATTTGTAAAAAAAAAAAAAAAATGTTTTGGAATATTGGAGGATGTGTGGGTTAGCTGGACTCTAGTGAACCCTAATTTTTATATATTTATTAACAGGAGGATAAAGATGTTTTATATAAATTATTTTAAAATTAAATGACAACAAATAAAAGATGTCTGTGTAATATAGTGTTAGGCATTTCCTAAGGCTCTAATTCAGCAAGGTACATGTGGGCTAGGGACAGAATTTATACATAAACCAATTTAAGTCATCAGAAATTGGTTTAAACCTGTAACAGAAGAGAAGTTCGGTGCACATAAACAGTTTGAAAATGGCTGACACTGATTTGAGTTAAAGCTGTTTGAATGTAGTATTAGACTTAACTGATTTGGGTCAGTTAACTGATTTGGGTCAAACTGATTTGATAAGCAACCCTGAAGAGTCCTGCTACTGTGATTCTGGACTGCAAATCCCAGACAACTCGGGGATAGCTGGAAGAAGAAGTGAACACACAGCCCACGCTGGCAACATGCCAGAGAGCCATGCTTTAGTGCCCCCTGGCTTCTGGCCTAAACCTCTGCAGGCATGTGGCTGCATTTCCTGAATCAACAGTGAATGTCTGTCCATATGTTTCTCAGTTTAAACTCTGCAGTTTAGACCAACCTGCAAAGACTGAATAAACTCTGCCTCAGGCTTTTTGACTGTACTTAGCTATGGGGTATATACAAGAACTATATTTAGATCGACCTAGCTAAGGTTAGGTTGATATAAATGCGAGATTCTGCAGGTGTCATAAGGCTTAAATCACCCTAAAAGTGTGTACCTGATCCAAATTCACTTCAGGAGGTGAATTAACTTGAGATTGATAAAGGGTTAACCAGATCTATGAAGGGTTAATCCAGTCTAGCAATCACCTTTACATGTTCAGCACAGCTCCAGGACTGGGAAAGCCCAGCCACTTGCCCCAGCCCTGGTGCTGGGATGTTCCTACCTACCAACTCTAAGCAGACTATTTTTAGGCCCCCAACCAGGGCAGCCTCCCTCACTGACTTACCAACCCATCTGGACCTGCTAGCTCCCAACCAGACCTACTACCCCCACCAAATTCAGACCTACCAACCACCCCAATCTCTCCAGACCATTGCCACCCCCTCCTCCCACTGAAGTTACTTACCTCAGGACACCTGTGCTGCTCCTGGAAGCAGTGAATGCCTGTATATGGCACTCCCGGTTAGATTTAGGCAGCATAAAGTGCATGTATATACCCATGGTTTACTTGAAGCAAGTAATTATTTACAGATTTGAAGTTAATCATACATATAAGGACCTTACTGAATTGTGATAAAAGCTTGGTATTTAGATTTCAGGTAAAATAAGGGTGGACAAAGGTACCCAGTTTATTTCAGCTCCTTTGTTATTGATATTGTTTTTCCATTATGAAGCTCAAATGGATTTCGGAAATAAAATATGAATGCAGAAGTTAAGCAAAAGAAATCCATGTTTTAAAATGCTCTATAAAGGGTGGCTACAGAGGATAAGAGAGCTTCAACTTCAACTTCCAATACTTTTTTTTAAAATAAAAAATTAACACACATAGGACCCCAAATATCTTCTTATGAAAATCCCTTTAAAGTATTACACTAAACATTACAATTTCCTAGTGAATGTAATAGAATCCCCTACAAAATGTCAAGTGGATATTGTATACCCTTAGGTGTAGCATATATATTCTAATATATATTGTTCATTGTAGATAAGCACCAGTAGGTGCTGCTTAATTAAGACCTCCACTTAAAAAGTTAGAACAAATAAGACCAATGGGAAGCACCAAATACTCTTCAAGCCAACAGGAACCAGAAGCATGACAGAGGTTGTCAGAGCATTCTTGGTTCCTGGGAGAGAAAGAAATAATCACACATTGTACTCTAGAACCTCCAGCTAGCTATTTAGGGAATAATACCTCCATCACACTCATTCTCATAGGTCTACATGACTGTATTGGTCAGAAGAGCATGAAAAAGTGCAGATCATAACTATGACATTTTTAGTCCTAAATAAAGAATCAGAATAAACCTACATTTAAGCAAAGTAATGTGAGAAACAGTCCTGAAATCTTTGCCTATGCCAGTGATAACACGGCAAGGTAAACTTGGCCCTTTTCTTGAAGAGAAAACAGTGGCAAAATAATATTTTTTAGTGTACATGAAAGCACCAATGTATTGTTTTACTGGTAAGGCAGGTAGTCATTCCAAATACCTATATTTATAGTATATGTGTACACACATATCTTTATGTATTAATTGTATCCACACACATACCTATAAACCTAGAATGTATTTATCCTTTGTTCCAATGTCCATTAACTATGAAGGGGAAGATTATAGATAAATATATATCTAATGAAAGTTTGTGTACATATAGGCATGAGCGTATACACACAGTTCTTAAATCCTTAAGTTATAAATCAATCTTATGGTTTCACTGTAGAATGAAACTCCAAATCTTGTTTGTGTGTTTAATTTAGGCAATTAAAAAATAAGAAGTTCCAGAATTAAACAAGAAATTTAAGAGAAAGAAAAAAAATGAGAAAAAAGAAATTAAAGTACATTACTTCAATCATAATTTGGGACCAGGGTGGGTAAAAGTCAATGATTTAAAATAAAAAATAAAAAATAGTACTTTTAATTTAAATCAGATTTTTTTTATTTAATCATATATTTTCTTAAGATGCTTTTTAAAAAAAATAAACCCATATAAAGATACTTTTAATTTAAGATAATTAAAGCTCAAGGATATGATCATGGAATAGGGATTAAAACTTCCAATTATATACTATTTGAGACAATATATTCATGTAACTTTTTAAGAAAAGTTTCATAAATAGGTCACAACAGGCCATGGACTTTATTAGAAGCCCAATCTTATGGGGTTTCCAGAGGCTCCTTTATAAATTAGTAAAGATTAAAGAAAAACACTCTACCCAATGAGACTCAGTGCTCGGTCTAGAAGATCACATTAAGCATCTCTGTGATGCTTAGCTTCAGTTCTCAAACTGTGGATATGTGTCTCCAGAGATAACTTCCTTGTTAACAGCACTTTATAGAGAGACAACAGACCTGATTACCTACTCATCAGACCTACTGTCTCTCTTCAAGTTTGTGTACACAGAGTCAAGCCCTTACCTCTCTCTAAAAGTTCAAAGTTTCAGGAAGTTAAATTAAAAGATGATTGTTGGGGGTGGAGTAGATTAGGGCAAGGAGGAAGAGTCTCGAGATAAATGCAAGGAGGGAGGGGCAGTAGAAACAAAACAGAAACACTTGGAGCAGAATATTCCAGAAGTCTTGAGGGATAAGTTTCTGAGTATAGCCTCTCCACTGATTTGAGTTCTAGTGAAGAATGGTATGGTAGAAGGGAAAACCTATCATGGCAGGACAGTTGAGAGAGAGGAAATCAATGATGAAAAGATGAACGTGAGCCTGCAATTTGATGCTGCGGCTAGTAAAGTGACCAAAATGCTGGTTTGCATCCATAGATGTTTCTCAAGCAAATCCCAGGACATCATTCTCCCTTTGTACTCAGCCTTGGTGAGGCTGCAGCTTGGAGTACTGTGTCCAGTTTTGGGCTCCACAATTCAAAAACGATGTGGAGAAGCTTGAGAGAGTCCAGAGAAGAGCCATGCGCATGATCAGAGGTCAGGAAAACAGACCTTACAACGACAGGCTGAGATCTATGGGGCTCTTTAGCCTGCACAAGTGCAGGCTCAGGGGTGATCTGATGGCCACCTATAAGTTTATCAGGGGTGACCACCAGGATCTGGGGGAACGTTTGTTCACCACAGCGCCCCAAGGAATGACGAGGTTGAATGGTTATAAACTACTGCAAGACCATTTCAGGCTGGACATAAGGAAGAATTTCTTTACTGTCTGAGCCCCCAAGGTCTGGAACAGCCTGCCATCGGAGGTGGTTCAAGTACCAACATTGAACACCTTCAAGAGTAAACTGGTTGCTTATCTTGCTAGGATCCTATGACCCCAGCTGACTTCCTGCCCTTCGGGCTGGGGCCTGGACTCAATGATCTTCCGAGGTCCCTTCCAGCCCTAATGTCTATGAAATCTATGAAATCTAGAAGAAAGTGAAATTAAAGCAGGGGTGGGTAAAACGCGGCCCGCAGCCCGGATGTGGCCTGCCAGGCTATTCTATCTGGCCTGCGGGGCCCCTAAAAAATTTAGAAAATTAAGATTTATCTGCCCCTGGCTGCCTGTCATATGGCCCTTGATGGCTTGCCAAAACTCAGTACCCAGCCCTCTGCCCAAAATAATTGCCCGCCCCTGATCTACAGGAAAGTGAAGGCCCAAACTAATAACATATGGCTGTAGCATTCATTTGATATCCTTCTAATACAGTGTAGCAAAGATACCCCCAAATATCCATGATTAATCTAGTGAATTGGAGATAGTTCACCTTCCAATGACTTCACAAGTATCTGCTTCAGTTACTTTGGTAAATAAAATAACATAATCATAACTCCATTTTCTGATGTAGCTGCAAAATTAGTTTGAAAAAGATATCAAAATAAATCACTGGTTTAAAATGCATAGTGTGTACCTTCTAAAATGCAATCTACATCCATCTCTGAGTTGTGAATAATATGTATTACGGTTATATCAAACAACAAGAATGCACTTTTTGTAGAAAACAATGATTAAATTCAGACTACCTGACCAGTGATTTAAAGTGTGAATTTAATCACTATTTAAATTGATCTGATTTAAATCAAATCCACCCTGTTTGGGACTGGTTTACTAGTCAAGTATTTCAGGTGTTTTGTGCAGGTCACATTAACAATAAGAATATAGAGTATGTGTTACATTTAGATAAAAGGCAAACCATTACAGGTAGCTACTGTAAAAAAGGTTACTTGAATTAATCAAAAAAACCAATGATTTGTGCATATCATTACTTCTTGACAACAGAAATTATGTTAAGGAACAACAGCCCTAAGGCTTTGCTTTTAATGCACTACTGACAGACTCCTAAAAGCAGTTGTTCTCTGTAGGGAAAGCAAAAAGTAATGAATAATGGTATGGTGCCAGATTACGTATCTAGGATTATGTAGTTAGAAAGAAATTAAAGCTCCACAGCAAGGCCACAGCAGAAAAAGCTTACACATGCTGTTCTCATTTACCACATATTTTATTTATAGGAAAGCAATGAATAGACAAAAGAGAGCAGCAAAAACATTTAATCCATGCTTTATTTGTCTTGGGTTCCTACAAACAAGCTGTTACATGTCTTCCTTTCCTATTTTTGTCATCTACTATTTATTACTTCTATCCCAAACTGAAATCAGGATGCTATTGGAGAAAAGGATGGGCATGGAGTGTAAATTTAAAAGACTAAGGACAACCTGCCTAAAAGAGAAAACTGATATAAAACATCCCTTTTTGCAGTTATATACTGATATAACTATTATGAAAGGATTCATAGTTCTTGCAATAAATTGCCCTAATACCTCACAAACATGTAAAAATAAGCCCAGTTTGTTGAATAAATGTGTAATACTGAGGCCCATCTCTGAACTATAGCCATAATAGTCACAAGCATTATCATCTGCTTGATCAGTATGCAATCATGCCTCTGGAGGAGGACATAAATTTTCTTGGAAAATGGTTTGCCATTTATTATGGGGCAATATAACATGGTATATAATTTTACAGCTTCCATCATGATAGCTGGAAATGAATTGTACATCAATGCAAATGGGAAAGAGGCAAATGAAAGACTAAAGATTTGGCCGGAGCAACACCAATATTAATACTTGGCACTGATTATGCGTTGTCAAACAGCCACTGCCAACTACCAGGAAAGGAATGTTTTTATCAACATATGTAACAAAGAGATTGGAGTGGAAATACTTGAATGTATATTAGAATACTTAGGATCACACAAAAGGCCAAGGGTTAATCCTGTCACTACTGTAGTCTATGGGAGATTTTCCATCGACTTCAAATGGCCCAGAATTTCACTCCTGTATTTGATGCCTATTCTTTAGAAAAGCCAGTTCTGTACACTTTTTAATTTAGAATATTAATAACTGCATTAAAATGTTTATTCCAAAGTGCATTTTATTTTAGTATACTGGAGTAGATTAAATTACATTGTCCCACCTAAACCATGAGTAGATTTAACATTCAGTAGTGCTTTACCTGAAAGATTTAAGATCAGATTTAAGATTATGCATTAAGAATACATGCTTTGAAGAATCCTGTAGTCTTTGCAGCATTGTTTTATGTATTCCTTTGTTAGTGTATAAATATTTCTGTAGAATACACAGCAGAAAGGATGACACAGACATCTACAAAATGAATCAGTTTGCCACACTGTTCAGCTCACTGAATCATAAACAATTTCCAAAAAAAATAGAACTGCCTAACTTGTGCAATAATGTTCAAATAGATTATATTATCTGAAAGCATTCTAAGTTCTGTCAAACTGTCCAAGATGTCATCTCCTGCTGGAAAAAGCAGTGTATATTTATAATCAATCTTCATAAAAAGCTAAATATCAATGCAATATCCCATTTATTTTCCTTTATAAGTTTTAGAAAAAAAAGTTAAATTCTCTTCCCATTTATAATAGTGGAAGTGAGATCAAAACCTAAACCTCACTAGTATTTTAGTGTTTTGTGTGTGGACCAGTTCTTGCCTCCTTTTTGAAAAATATGACAGCAATGAAAATGTATGCCTATATTTCTCTCCCTCTCTATTTTTTTATTTAGGTAAGAAAAGCAGCAGAGGCTAAGGTTAAGTGACATAAATGTTAATATAAAAAGCAGTTTGAAGAACTTCAAATTCTGTTCACTTGCAGCATAACTATGTAATTCGACAAGAGGACTATCAGATCAGGACTTTTTCTGGGCCTACACACACCAGTTCAGATTAAGTTATTAATAACTACCAACTCATTTCTGGTTTGTGTCATACAGCTTAGTTAAGATGTTCTCACTGCATATACCACTGCCTTGCTTAAGCATTTCAAAAACAACTCCAGCTCTGAATGAGACTATGCTCAAGTTGGTATGCCCCACTGAGCCATGTAATTACAGCTCACTTTCCCCTCCAACCCCAACCTCAACGCAAATGCAACCAGGGGTTTTGATTAATACTTCCCTCTTAGAATCTGTTTTAAGTCATGGGATACTATGATATAAACACGACCAGTTTCAGGGTTCAGGACCACATGCCGCCAAACAAAGGGACTGGATACAGTTTTGTGATGATTCAAGAAACGAACCCCCCCACCCCAACTCACCATAAGTTTCAGCCTTTTCCTTCTACTATCTGTCTTCTCCACCTCTAGTAAAATTAAAACCAATCAGAGCTGTTCAAGAGACAAGACAGGGCTTTCACCTCAGTTACTGTTATGATTTGAGGCAAGGAAGAGCACAGTAACTCAGGGCAGTCCTGTTCCCTTCTCCATGTTCCTCCCCTGGGAGCACCAGGACACTTCCTTTCCACTTCTCCTTCCAAACAACACTAAGTCTGGGCAGGATGTGAGATGGAGAAAAGCCTACGAAGCTGTTCCTTAGATTAGAAGAGAATAAAAGAGACCCTATAGCGACCCCCATTCTGGGGTGGGGAAAGAGAAGGTAAAGACATTGGGAACTGAAAAAAGCTGAAGATATTTGGGGGTGAGGGGAGGGGGAGCAGAAAGAGGGAACTTGTGCACTTGAATTCAGGTGCAAAACCAATGGAAACTGAATAGTTTCACTTTCTGGAAGAGGGAGTTGACTTTTAGGCTAGGAACAGACATTAAAAAGCTGGAGCCTGAATTGATTCAATATTTTCAGGTTAGGCTAACCTGCAGACAATGTTCCCTCTAAGGAGTAGAGGTCTGTGAGTGTGCTGCTTCGGTCTGTGAGCGCACCGCTTCGCTCCCACGTCCCCCCTTCAGCACGGTGCGGTCCGCCAGTAATTGTCCCCAGTAAGTGTCCAGATGGGAGTGGGCAGTGTTCGGCCACTACTCTTCTCCATGCTAACTGCCACCCAGAGCAGCACAGTGGACTGCTGTGGGGCAGCCATGAGCCAGACACAATCAATTAGGGAGGTACTGGGGCCAGCGTGGGACACTTACTGAAGGTAAGCTCCTCACTTCTCATGCAGGGCAGGCAGTGGCTCTGAGGTGAGGTGAGGCGGGGGCAGGGACGGGGGCTGCGGCTGGGGCCTCATGAGGATCGGACAGCGGCTCCTCCCCAAGGTGAGGCAAGGCAGGCATGGTGCCTGGGGCTGGAGGCTGGCACAGACTCCGCTGGCTCCAGGGAACAGCTCCGTGGGCTCCGCTGGCTCCGAGGAACTGCTCCACTCCCCCGCATCACCTCAGGGAGCAAGGAGGCAGATGGCATCAGGACCGGGGAGTGGAGCAGTTCCCCACAGCTGGCAGAGCCTGTTGGAGCAGTTCCCTGGAGCTGGCACAGCCTCCAGCCCCAACTCTGCCTTGCCTCACCTCAGGGAGGAGTCACTGCCTGCCCTGCGTGAGGCTCTGCCAGCTCCAGGGAACTGCTCTGCTCTCCATCACTGATGCTATGTGCCTCCTCACTCCGTGAGGCAATGCGGGGGAGCAGAGCAGTTCTCCAGAGCCAGCAGAACCTGTGCCAGCCCCCACTGCCATCCCCACCTCAGGGAGGAGCTGCTGCCTGCCCTGCATAAGGAGTGAGGAGCTTACCTTTGGTAAGTGTCCCATACCAGCCCCAGTGCCTGCACTGAGCTCCGCACCCAGCTCCTTTCTGGGTGGGAGCGCAGCCTTAAAAAATTTGTGTGCAGCAAGACTTTATTTCTGCGTGTCCATGCATGCTCACAGCTTAGAGGCAACACTGCCTGCTCAGACTGAACCAATCTGCAAGTGGAAAGATATTTACTTTTCATTTAGGAAATGCAGGCACGTCTACAATGGCTCAGGCTAAAAGCCGGGGGCATTACAGCAGCCCTCCTTTCACTTCCATAATGCTGAGCTGGGGGTGTGTGGCCAGGTCCCATCAGCATGCTATGATTAGGGAGGGGCTTAAGCCCTCAACCTGGCCTGCACAGTCCCCACCTGGGGTGTGCCTGGAGGGGAAGGGGGAAGCAGACCTCACCAGGATTGTCCCGGCTTATTGCTCAAGAGGCAGGAGTGTTGCCAGCCCCCAGGCCCCAGCTAGCACTTTGAGGCAAAGGGGATGTGTGCAGTCATGCATCTGTTCATGATACTGAGCTTTTCAATCTCCCTCTCTCCGCTTCCAGAGCAGTATTAAGGTGTATTGGGGCCCTGGGTAAACAGAAAATTAGAGGCCCTCTCCAAATGCACTCCCAGACACACACTTCCCTCTCACAGGACCTCCCCCACTCTCAGCCACTCTAAGGCAGCCCTCTCCATCCCACCCCCTGCTACAAGCTGCCCATGGCTTTGTCTAGCTCCCCGTCCCAGCCCCTATTAGACTTACCTACAGGGAGCTGCTGCCTGCTGTGTCCCAGGTGGCTATGCAGATGCACAGGGCCAGGCCAGGTCGGGCCAGGAATGCCATGCTATGCCTCTGCAGGCAGGCAGTGGTGCTGAGAAGGGTGGCTATAGGGGGGCTAAGATTAATTTTGGGGTGGCCATAGTCCCCAAGGCCCCCCCAGCACCACTTCCCACCCACCTGTAAAGGTGAGGTGCTCCTGGCCCAGCCTGGCGATGCCTGGCCACGGAAGCCACCCCCCCACACCCCTCACCAGGCACAGTATGGTGTTCCCAGCTCAGCCCAGCCCCATCCCTGCCCCATCTCCAGCCCCATTGGTGGAGGAGTCCCACTTCAGGCTCACAGGGAAGCAAAAGCAAAAGCCACAGTTTTAAACTTGGTGCCATTTTTGTCTTATTCAGAGCCAAAACAGCACCAAGTTTAAAACTGCAGCTTCCGCTTCCCTGCTGATGAGGGTCCTGGGGGCCCCAAATTGGTAGTGGCTCCTCAGCACGGGGCCAATAGGCCCATCCATTAATCCATTTATGCCTGCTACTTCATACTGTCTGCACCAAACTGACAGGCACTGCTTTTATTGCAAACCAAGTCATTCCTCACACCTCTCCCCGTCCTCTTTTGAACACTTTGAAGCAGACAAGCCAGCAGGGAGCTAATAACCAGGGATCTTGGTTTTGCCTGATAAAAATACTCACAAATTTTCTGATAAAAACCCCAAAATCCATAATTAAAATTAAAAGCCCCCCACAGCCCTCCTCCCAGCCCTGCTCGTGCCCCTCACTCCCCCCCACAATGGCCCCCTGGCCCT
>NW_017729003.1:2347759-2369101 GCF_001723915.1 Gavialis gangeticus | reverse complement strand
AATGCACCATAGTTATTACAGATTAAATTTAGTACTGGTAATAACAGATACTAACTAAATACGCAGTAACCAGCGCTACTGCACAGTAGCACCCGCGCATGAATTTTAAGATTCTAATTGTAATTTTCATTAGTGCAGTAGCCCAGCCCTTGTCATGTTCCTCAATCACCCCATAGCCCCCCCTGTTCTGCTTGTTTCCCTTGCCCCTCACCCACAGCCCCTGCCCCCCAGCTCTGCTGGAGGGAGCCCCCAGCTGCGTGGGCTATGGGGCCAGGGACCCAGGTCCTCAGCCCCCTGCCCCTGACAGGAGTAAGGAGTTGGCTCCCCCGCTACTGCCTGCTTGCTGCAGGCTCAACTGGAGCCAGCTCCCAGCTGCAGCACACACTCTCAGGGGGAAAAGGAGACTCATGCCCCGCAGATCTGTGCTGGGGAGAGGGGTGTGCTATGGGCTTGTGCTTCCTGCCCTGCTGCCCTCCCCCGGGGCCTCCGCAGCTCAGTGTGTGAGACCCAGTGCTGCAGGACACAGTGGGGCTGCACAGGAGAGCTGCTTGCCTCTGCAAGTTCCACACAGCTATGGGAACACTTCTCCTGCACAGGGGGATAGCAGTGAGGGGCACAGCCCTGTGCCTTCACCCACGCTCCCTGTGCATGTAGGAGAATTGTCTCCAGGGTAGTGCAGAGCTCACAGAGGGAAGCAGCTTTCCCACATGGCCCCACTATGCCCAGCTGCACTGTGGTCATATACTCTGTTCAGCAGAGGCTCCAGGGGAGAGTAGCAGGGTGAGAAGTATTAGCCCGTAGCATGCACCCACCCTGCCCCCACCCCACACACATTTCTGGGTGGTGCAGGTCCCCCATCTCCCTGCCCACCAGAAGTGTGCCCCATGGCAGGGAGCCAACCTCACCCCCCCGCCCCTGAACAAGCCATCCACAGCCTTGTTCTGCTCCCCACCAAGGCTTTGAGGCTGCATATTATGGCCCCAGGCTGCACACACAGCCCAGGAGGGCAGCAGCCCCAGCCCTGCCCAACTCTCTCCCTATGGGGGTGGCAATCCCGCCCCCCCTACACACTTACCTGAAGAAGCTGCTGTCCAGCCTGCCTGGGGCCATGTGCACATACATGCACATGGCACCCCTGGCCTGACTGCCCTCTCCTCCTGCTCCCTCCCAGCCCCCTGCAGACTGAACTCTGGCACTGTGCAAAGGGCTCACTGCAAAACTACAAAATCCATGGGTTTCTCTGCTAAAATGATAAATCTGCATTTTACTCTAGTAAAGTAGGAAATCCATGGTTTACTCCATTTTTCCATGGGAAACAGAAAACCTGGATCCCTGCTGATAACACAAAACATCATCAAGAAAACCAAGCCTCTCTCATTAGTTCAAGCTCTTCTTAAACAGCTTTTTCCAAGGAAGGAACAGAAGAACATTACCAGCTGACCTGCTAATTAGTTCCAAAAAGCCCTAAGCAGACACTATTCTGTCTGCCTTTGTCCCAGTGAAATTTGAGAGACACATACAGACACCTCTCAGCATTAGCTAGTATGAGGATGGCATGACCGTGACCAGATTCCAGCTGGGGTCCATGCTATGGGAGAGAGGAGGGGCTTATCTCCACCCCCGGCTTGAGCAGCAAGTGGGTGGGGGTGGAGAAGCGGGAAGCCAGGCAGACGCTTCTGTGCCTGTAATCTCCACCATCTTCTCAGTCAGCTGGAGCTCCATATAGGGAGAAGAGGGGTGGAGTAACTCCTACTTTCTGGATCAGACAGCCCAGCCCAGGGATGAAAATCCTGCTGGGATGCTGGAGGACTCTTAATTAACTTAAACCAATAAAGGGTCTGGGACACAAGTTCCATAAACCAGTTTGACCCAAATCAGTTACATCTGATACTGCGTTCAATGAAATTCATCTTCAACCAGTTTCAGCCATTTTGGAACTGGTTTATGAGCACTGAGCTTATGTTCTGTTATAGGTTTTATACCAGTTTCTGATCACTTAAACTGGTTTATGTGTAACTTCTGTCTTTAGCCTTAAAAACTAGCATTATGCATTTGGGCTGTGACAAGTAAGATCATCAGTAAGTATGAAGTATGTGTCTTCCTGTATTGCAAGCACATACTTTTATAGATTCAGTTTTTCACAAGCTACCAGACCCAAAATTTGTGTAATTTTCTTAGATATCACAATGAATGGGAGTTTATATACTTTATATTTATATTGGATGCTATTGATATGTTGTCCCTTGCTGGTATATTTGTTTTAGATTACAGTTCTTTTGATGTTTGCTGGACACACTGATGGTCTCAATTTTAATTTTATATATTCACGCTCTGGTAAAATATTAGCCTGAGTTCCTGTGTCCAGTTTAAATTAAACCATTGTTCCTTGAACTTCTGTTGGCAAAATCAAGTCACTCTCTTTGATTTGGCTTGATTCTACCAAATATTATATATTGGTAGAATCAAGAATTGGTAGAATCAATTCTATTGCTAGAATAGAATTGTAGATTCTGTAGGTTTGAAGAACTGTAGAATTCTGTAGAATTGCAGAACTGGTAGATTCTATTGGTAGAATCAAATGTTATGTGTTTGTGTGTGTATGCACACACACACACAGAGTTCTTTTCTTATGCTTTCAGCTATATGCACTTATTTTTGTGTCTGGAATCTGCAGCTCCAGCCCAAATGATTCCTCCTGTGACAGTTAAAACAGCAGTTTTCTAACGCAACATAATGTTTGGGGCCATGCTGCCTTCCATACTTGGTACATGGCTACTTATTTGCTCTCTCCCCCTTAGCATTCCTTTTGTCAATGGAAAATTATTCCTGTGAGGTAACTTATTCTAGCCATATTCTTTCATGCTTACTGCATGGACAGCCTTTTGTAGGGGCAAGTCTCCCTCATGCAATAGTTAAAGATCTCCAGAATTCATGCCAAAAGTGTGCACTGCAGCAGTTTCTTTAATCTTGGAGTTCCCCTGTGTGCTCCCCCACCCCACCCCACCACCACTGATTGACTGAAAGGCCCCATCATTTGCCACTCACCACTCATGCTTGTCACCTGCACCTGAACCCACAGCTGTGGTTTCTGCTTCCCAGCTATGAGGCGCAGGCAGTGAGTGATGGGGCCCCCTCCACCAATCAGTGGTGGGAGGGGCATGTAGGGGAAATTCCAAGATTAAAGCTGTTACACACTTCTAGCACCTATTCTGGAGATCCCTAGAAACAGTTTTTATGGTAATGCAGCATTTGCAATGTCACAGATAATTTTGTCTCTAATCAGAGACTTTTGTTAAGTTCCAAAACACATAGGGTGCCAATACATATGCAGTGGCTGCTCTGATGTGCTGTAATTGCATTGCATTGGAGCAGACTCAATTAATTAAGCCTCGGCTACACCACAGTCTGATGGCTGGGGAATTGGCTCTGAGGTCGGACCCAGACAGTAGTGGTTGATGACAGTGAGTCATTATGGCACTCCATAACCAGTGGTGTCTCCCAAGGCTCTGTCCTTGGACCAGTTCTCTTCAACATCTTTATCAATGATGTGGACATTGGTGTCAGAAGTGCACTGGCTAAGTTCGCCAATGACACTAAACTTTGGGGCACAGCATCCACACCTGAGGACAGGCTAGTGATCCAGGCTGACTTGAATAAGCTTAGTAAGTGGGTGGACACAAACCTGATGACCTTCAATACTGATAAATGCAAGGTACTCCACCTCAGAAAAAAACCCCTGTGGTATACTTATAGGCTCGGCAGCACTACGCTTGCTAGCACCACTGCTGAAAGAGACTTGGGGGTCATGACTGACCACAAGATGAACATGAACCGCCAATGTGATGTCACAGCTAGTAAAGCAAATAAAAATCTATCTTACATCTACAGATGTTTCTCAAGTAAATCTCAGTATGTCATCCTCCCGCTGTACTTGGCCTTAGTGAGGCCATAGCTGGAGTACTGCATCCAGTTCCTGGCTCCACAATTCCAGAAGGATGTTGAGAAGCTTGACAGAGTCTAGAGAAGAGCCATGCACATGATCAGAGGGCAAGAGAATAGGTCCTATGCAGAGAGGTTGAGAGCCAGGAGACTCTTCAGTCTGGAAAAGTGAAGGCTCAGGGGGGACCTGGTGGTGCACAAGGGGTGTTCATCAGGGTGTGGGAGAATGTCTGTTCACCAGAGCGCCCCCAGGAAAAATAAGGACCAATGGTCATAAACTCCTATAAGACCATTTTAGGTTGAACATAAGAAAACATTACTGTCCAAGCCCCCAAGACCTAGAACAGACTCCCTCCAGAGGTTGTGCAGGCACCTACTCTGGACTTGTTCAAGAAATGCTTGGATGCTTATCTTGCTGGGGTCCTTTGACCCTAGCTGACTCCCTGCCCCTGGGGCAGGGGGCTAGATTTGATGATATTCAAGGTCCATTCCAGCCCTAATGTCTATGAATCTATAAATTACTGCACTCCAGCATCAAGTGTATCAGTGTCTCTTCACTGAAAAATGGTGGCAGGGGCCCTTTAACACTTTAGTTAAAGCACTTCTGTTGCCATTTTTCAGCGTGGGGTGCTGATACACGTGACACTCCAGGCGCTTTAATTCAAGTGCTCCCCAACCCCAACACACTGCCAGAGCACATGTATAAATGCCCATAGTTTTTACTCAGCCTCTTTAGTTCAGTAACATACTGATTTATACTTTCTCCTATTGTTTGTATGCATAAGGTCTGAAGGTCTCATTCTTTTTTTAACATGTTGTATTGGACAGTATTAAACGTAACTACATATTTTGGCCTTTTTCAAAGGTAAAGGTGTTCTAAATAACCAGAGCTTCCTCCTCTGCAATATGGAAGAAGATAGAGTATTTGACTTGGTCAGTTTTTAGTTCTACCCCTGTAGTTGCTAGGTGTGGCAAAGTACAGTTGGGGTGCTTGCCACATGGCAGGGGCTGCAGTAGTCTGGGACAAAGCCAGCAGAGAAGACAGCCAAGCGAAGCCCCTGAATGTCATACTAAGGTGTGTGGGAGGGCACTGTTGGTGGCTGCCACTTTAAGAGAGAAGCCAAGCAACCAGCAGGTGCTTGATTGCGGTGGCCTTTTTAGACCTCTGGCCACCTATATAAAGAGAGCAGTTTGCTGCCAGGCAGAAATATTGCCTGGCTGCAAGGTTGAATGTAACATACTGGAGGTAAGGGCAGGAGCTTAAAGGGATGGTTTGGAGGCTCCTGGTCCTGGGCATGACCTAAAACTGCACCCTGCTGGGAGTGGGTGGCCTGGTGGGGCTCTCAGTTAAGTGGGAGCAGGAAATGCCAGGCCAGTTACCACTCTGGTGGAAGCTGGGTAGGGGCACCTTAACCCCAGCCCTCACATTTGGGTGGGTCATTTATTATCAGAGGTCGTTAGGGCCAGGCACAGCTGCAGCCACCTGAGCCCTGTGGGGTGCAAAACCCCAAGAAGTGAGAGTGGGGGTCAGGTATGGCTATGGCCACCTGAGCCTACTGGGGAGGGAAGCTCTGTGGCCCTAGTGAGGGAGGCAAAGATAAGAAGACCCAGTGAGGGCTTGCCCCAGTGAAGGGAGGCCAAGGGATGTCTTCAGATGCCTGAGGCCACAGTTTGGGCCACAGGCCGAGTAAGGGGGCTCAGTCCAAGAGACAGAGGTGAGTCCTGACCCCAGTAAGCCCTCCACCGCTGGGAGGCCGAGTGTGGGTTGAAAGTAAGAGCTATAGTAGAGCACAATGACCTACTGCTCCAGCAGGGGAGTGAGTCTCTGTGAGACCCTGGAGCACCAGTTGTGGTGTGGGTAAAGAATGAGTGGGGGGGGGCATGCACAGCTGTGGCCACAAGAGCTCTGTGGGATGCAAGACCCTGAGGAGAGGTAGTTAGGGCCAGGCACAGCTGCAGCCACTTGAGTCCCACAGGGGAGGGAAGTCCTGTGGCTGCAGTGAGGGGAAAACCAGAGGGCTGGGAGCCCAGTATATATGAATGTATAGAGTTGCCCCAAAAGCGGCCAGGACAAGGTTAGGCCTGGTCAGGTAATTGGCTGGCTACTACCCCAGTGAGGGCTGTGGGAGAGGACCAAAAGATAGTACGTCTCCCACCCAAGGTATGAGCTAGCTAAAGCCTATTGCCTAAGGGGCCTGCTCCAAGAGGGAGCAAGGCAGTACAAGTTGTTGACGTGTGAAAGAGACGCTGTGAGAGGGGGTGGAGTGTGGGAGGCCCTAGTAAGAGGAGGGTGGCATGAATGTGTGTGTGTCTGAGGCTTAACCTTGGTCCAGCTGTAGGCCAGGAGCACTGTCATCAAGATGCCATCTGCGAGGCTTGGGCTGCGGTGTAGGTGAGGAATGGAGCTGCAGATAGCAACCCCTGACATCGGGGCAAGAATGGGCCTTAATTAACAACATAATTAATTAATTAACAACAAGGTGGGACAGGCGAGACAGGTAGGTGGTGTGCCCAAAGGCAGGTGGGGAAACTAGCACTGTAGCTGGTCAAGGACCCCTACTTTGCCACACTAGGTACCACTGAAACCTTTGTCTAAATGCTCTCCAGTTCTCTATTATATTGACATTGGAAGGGCAGGAGGAAGGTTGCAAAACTTCCATGACTAGCTGCGCTTTTACTTAGACTATAACTCTGCATAAAGATCAGTTACAGACGCCTTTGTCCTGCCATGTGGCTGTGTTGCTTCACTTCCTCTGTTTCCGGCTTCTGTTCCAGTTTGGATCTTGAATTCTTTCAAATCCTTTCTATTTGCCACTACTGACACCATGTCATGATCATCGAGTTCAAAAAACACAGGTATACAATGAACAAGAAGAACTAAAAAATGAACCTTATTTGGAGCACTGCAGTGCAGATATTACCTCTCTCTATAGATATTTAGTCTTTTTCTAACTAACAGCAACTACCTGAGGGAACTATTTCCCAACACTTCTAAATTAAGGACTGTCTCTTAATTTTATAAGTGTTATTACTACATCCTCTTAAATTCTGTGACAGTATATTCATCTAATTCCAGCTGAACCAACATACAAAGAATATTCCTCTTCACATTTTGCAGAAGCCTCGTTCTCAAGATTCAACTTCCATCTCAGTCTAACTCTGAAACATGTTCCTATAACTGCATGAATCTCCTCGTTAAACTTGGAAAATCAGACCTCCATATTTGTGTATCAGGTCCCCCATAGGTATACATGGGTATAAGGAAAGATAGATTGGTTTGAATGTGGCCTTTGACCTATAAGTAGGGATCTACTTAAAATACACAGAGGCAACGTAAAAATTATGGGCTGCTTGTGGCACTTGGCACCATTTTCACAGTCTGTTCATGGTGAGTCCCACCTCCCCCCTTTACTGATTGGCCAAGGGGCCCTACCAGCACCTCCCCTTGCCACTCATTGGCAGAGATGACTGCCTTTCATATGGCTCCATCCCTTGTTGCTGATTGGTGGAGACAGATGCTCTTCATGGAACACCACCCCTCACCACTGACTGGTTGAGAGAGGTGGGGCTGCACAAAAGGTAGCCCTCTTGTCCAATCAGCAACAGAGAGGGGAAAGGGCAGTCACAATTTTGGCTGCTCCCCTTCATGATGGTGGCTCCCCCCTTTTCCATGGTGGGCTACGAGGATGGGTTTCAGCAGCCACTGGCTCCCATTGGGGAGCCAGCATTTTATTTTTAGTAAGTTTTTGCTTGCTTGTTTGTTCTGTTTTGTTTTGTTTTTTCCTTCTGTGATTCTATTCAAAGTTGTGGGGAATGCAAGTATTCACAGCAATTGTAGAAACCACCTTTTTTCACAATCACCCCGAAATTGTGAATTGATTAGACCCTATGTATAATCTGTCTAAGTAGCCTTCAACATTGGTCCCCCACCCCCATTTCCAACTCCAAAATTAGTCTACATTTGGATGGAAGACTTATTTTGAGAATATAGGACTACTGCTCCTTCTGTTTAAGCTTTTCTTTTGGCCAGTAAATCCATAAATGCCAAAACAGTACAGAATTCCACTCCTTTTCAGGAAGTCCCTGTTCCTTTACAAAGCACTAAATACTTTCAAACTTGAGAAATAATTAGACATATTCAAATAATACATTTTTAAAATCTGTTGCAGGAATGTATAACAGCAGCCTATGAGATAGTAGAAATCAAGAGAGAGCTCTTTAATATTATAGCAAATAAAGGTATATACCAGCTCTCTGATACTATAGTAAATAAAGATTTTCAAGGGCTTCTCTCTCTTAATATTGTATACTAATAAATGTGCAGCTTAATTAGAATTTAATTCCCACACTGTATAATTAAAGACTTGGAGTGTCAACCACTAGAAACCCATAGAGTACCAAATGCATCTCCCACAGATGTAAATGGAGTAGAAGAATGACTCAGAGTAGCACAGGTGTAAACCAGACGGGATTAATTTTATTCATTTGCTTCATTTTTTCTGGTTGGCTCATGAACAGCACACTTTTCAGGAAAAGGTGGGGATTATACTGTAGATGAAGCCAATCAGAATCTAAAAGAATTAACAAGTGATCCAAATCAATTAATGAAGCCAAAAAATAGCTTGAAATTTGAAAATTTGTACTGTAATTTCCACAGATATCTAAATAATGTGAACAAAACAAATAACATTTTTGTTAATACAAAAGGAGTGCTAAAGACCCACTGTATTTTTGCAGAAACACTACCAACTTGAAAACAGGTTGAATTTAAAGCTTCTCTGATTGTACTCTGGTCTAATTTCTTTCCAAACACTGCCTTGTCTATCAGTCTTAGGAGCCTGTATTTGTTGGATAGGTGGCAGTATCTGCCACCTATCTTCCACAAAAGATAAAGAGTCCCTTTATAGCAATTCTGCTTTTTTCTTAGAGTTGTAAAAAAATCTGTTTTATATGAGTTTTTCCTTTTTTTCTTTTTTTTTTCTTTTTTTTTTGTAGGAAAGGAATGCAATTAACTGTGTTTGTCTTGAGGGAAGGGGGAGCCTCAAATAGTATTTGAAATTGTTATTCTTACTCGTATTATGATGAAAAACTTCATCAAATAGAATTCTACAACTTTTCCCCAAAGATTTACCTGGACTCTCCTGGAATTTCAGGTCCCCCCAAGTGAGAACATATTATCATTTTGTCTCATATGCCCATCCTGGTTCTGCACTGTCTCAGAGGAGCATAGCTGTTTTTTAATTACCAACATTCTCCTGGGAAAATCACTGCTCCCCCAGGAGCAACCATGAATATACAGATGTTTAGGGGTTTTCTGCCAAAACAAAAATGGCCACTCAAGGAGAAAACCTGGGAACAACCAGGGTTAATAACTCCCAGGAGAGTTTCACCTGGGAAGGCAAAAGTCTACTATATGAGTTCTCTTCTGAAGGAAACCTGTGCACGGACCTCCAGCATCTCCCAGCTCTCATGCTCTGGGAAACACCATGTGGTTCCCTGGCTTTACAGCATTGGCACTACAAGGTTTCTGCTCTTCAGAAGCTCAGTATCATCTGTTCAGGCACTTTCAGGTAATTTTTTCTACTAGGAGAACAAACCTGGGAGAATGCTCTCAGATTATTTGAACGTGTATACACAGCCTCAGTGGAATGGTCATGTTATTTATTTCATTGCCATGTTTTTCTTGATGCCCTGATAAAATTCCAGATTAGGCAATGCTAACAGAAGATATGCACTTTCATCTAAGGAGGCAAATGTTTCTTTTAGTATAACACTGAATGATCAAGTGATCTTTTGACTCCTTAGGAAGAAGAGATCATGACTTGAGTTAGGCACATTACTAAGGACCACTAGAATTCATGCTGGAATTTCACAGCAAGACAGCTCCTTTAATCTTGCAGTTCCACCCCCCAGCCCCCACCCCCTGCCACTGATTGGCAGAGGGTCCCATCAGCTCCACTATTCACCACTTGCTGCTGATGGCCAGAAGGTGACAACTGCAATTTTAAATGAGCTGTAGTTTTTGCCTCCCGTTTGGCCAGCAGCAAGCAGCAGGCCACCAGGATCCCTCCTCCAATAAGTAGTGGGAGGCAGAAACCATGGCACATTTAAAACTGTGTTTTTTACCTCCCTACCAATCAGGGGCAAGCAATGGGGCCCCCTCAACCAATCATTGGGGGGGCACATAGGGAGAACTGCAATATTAAAGAAGCCGCCACACCACACACATCCAGTGATCCCTACACATCTTCAGTGATTTGTGTGGTGACCCCAAACTTGTGAAGAAGTGACAAATCTGGTTGTAAGTCTGATACTGAGTCTCAACTATGCTATGTGCATACACACAATGTAAATTGTTAAACAATACTAAGAAATTAAAGAAACCTAATTTACTAACTAAACCAAAGTATGGGAAACTTTGCTCTATCCTGGGCTCTATCCTACTCTGTTCTGTTGAGAACTGGCTTTGGTGGTATTTTGTCCACAGCTTTGTAGTCAAAATAGAGCAATGAAATATATATCCACAAGCATGTATCTCTATCAAATACAAAGATCCTCCAAAAGATATTACCAAACAAATCTCATTTCTCATTGAAGAATAAAGACACAAGAATATATCCTGTAACAGCTCTGCTTACCCACTTAGCCTGCAGCACAGATGGAAGGAGTCCATCCAATATATTCTCAGTCACATTTTTTGATTTTGGAGATATTTTACTAGAAGAGGTTTGTGTGAACACAAAAATGGATTGTACCACCCCAGCCTCTCACATATCCTAGTCATCTACATTATGAAAAGTAGTTTCATTTATGCACTAAGCTGATGTGGTTATGCAAAGCCTCCGAAGTCTTTGCTTTATCAGGTCAAATAATGTACACCCTCACAAAAATTGCATTGTTTATCTCATTCACTAACCCAAAAACTGCCCCCAGATTAGTGTTTTCAAAATAAAAATAAAAAGGTTGAATATTATTTTGATATAGCGCAAAAAGAATGGTCTGGAAACAAGACACTTGAATTGTTCTTCATAGAAACAACTCTGCAAGAGTCAATCTGAACCTGCATAAATGTCCTGCACAAATCATAATGTTTTATTTCTGTCACATGGTAAAATGGCTTTCCATTCCTCAGGAGGGTCTTTGTTTCTTTTCCCAATTCTGTTATTTAAAATGCTCTCCACTTACATTGGAAGAACTTCAGCATTTTTATGCAGTTTCCTCTCTACCTTACCATAATGTATTCTTTTTTTCTGTCTGGTACTCTGAAGGTTTATCGCACAAACTGAGTTAAGAGTAGGAACAACAGGAGAAAAATACCCTTGCAATTAAACTAATGATCCAGTTTCTAAAAATGATTATAACAAGCAGTTCCCACCCCCACACACCTTCCAAAAAAAAAAACTAAAAAAAAACATTTATGGGCTGTTTTTTAAGGAACTCTCTATAGCAATAGTTAGATCAAATGCTGAGGCCTGTCATGCTGGTATAAATTTGGTAGAATTCTGATATCAGTTTACAAAAACCTTAAGCAATAAACCAGTTACAAAAAAGAAAAAAGGCTGAAGTTTAAGAACAGTTAATTGGTACCTTTAAAAATACTTATGTTGATCTTTTCAAGATTTTTTCCCTTAATACTTACCAGGCATGTTGCAAGAGAGGATATCTATTTTATATGCTATAATTCATTTCAGTTTTCAATTCAAATTATCTATTTTATATGTAGACTCATAAAATTGGATACCACTGTAAAAGGCACCAAGTGTAAATATGTTTAGATGTTTATTACAAATCTGAATGTTTCTCCAAAAGTTACTTGCAAGATCCTGTTCTCTGAGGCTAGGGACCGACATTACACATAAACTGGTATAAGTGATCAGAAACTGGTTTAAACCTGTAACAGAACAGAAGTTCAGCACAAGTAAATCGGTTTCAAACAGCCGAACCCAGTTTAAGATGAACATGAATGGATATAGTATCAGACTTAACTGATTTAGGTTAAACCTGTCTATCGGATTTCTGTCCCAGATTCCCTCCCAACTCAAGTCATCTTGCAATCCACCAGTATCCCAGGATGCTTTGCAACCTGCCCCCTGTAATCTGTCCCTTGCAAGGCAGCCCACTGAAACACGGCTCACCCGCTGCTGCTCCAACCCAGTGCCTAGCTGGCCCTGCCCCCAGGCTGTCAGAGTCATCAACACTGTTCCTCTGCCCAGCCGCGGCCCCAGCTCTGGACAGCACGCAGCCCAAAGTGGGGGGTGGGAGAGACAGGACACCAGGAAGCTAACACAAATGCTTCTCTCAGGGTTCCTGTTGGCCCCCTTCCCCATCAGCTCCAGACTCCATAGTGGCTGATCCGGGACTCGTCAGACCCTGAGGGAAGTGTCCATCTTCGCTCCCCTTATGCCCTCTGCCAGCTCCAGATTGCCTGCTGGCATAGCTGGGGCTCTGCAAACTCTGAGGGGACCATCACTTTTGGCTTCTCCCAAATTTCCCCACCTTTCTTCCCCCCTTCCCCTGGCCAACTCCAAGCTGCATGTTGTCCCAGCTGGGGCTATGCAGAAGAAATCTGAAGAAAGTGTCAATGGTGGCTCTCCATGCCCTCCTCTGCCTGTTTTAGCCAGGAGCCAAGACTGGGCAGAGGGGAGGTGGTCTGACAGAGCTGAGTCCTCAGTTCCCTCCCTTCTCCCCAGCTTTGGCTTCCCCCATGCTACCACTGGCCTTGCTGCCAGACATGCCAGGACCCACTCTGGAAGCCTAGGGCTTGGTGTGGGGAGAGTCCTCAGTGACAGCAGGGGGTTGGGGGTATGTGCCCTTAAGCCAATCAAGGATGGCCCTGGCTTGACTGCCATCAGCAATGTCTGACATACTGGAAGGTGTGCAGAAACACCCTCCAGGCTTCTGGCTTTATCCAGTGCAGGCATCTGTTCCCCCACCTGCCCCAAAGGAGGAGAAACCTGTGTTCCATTGTCTCCTGATCCAATCTAGGCAGTTTAGAAAAACCTCCATAGAGTCAATCGATTCCCTGTTGGGCTTTTTGACTGTCTGCACTTAGCCTAAGACGTTGTCCAGTGCTTCCTTAATGCAATGGGCTCAAAGGGAATCAATCTCTTCTATCACTCTCCCTGCCTTTGGGCAAACACTGAAATGTGATGTTTTTCTTGAGTTGGTGGCAGCAAAACTGGATGCAGTATTCCAATACTGGTTGCAGTAGTATCAAACACAGAGGAAATAAGAAGTTCCTTCACCCCACTCAAGATTCTCTGGTTTATACATACATGAATCACATTAGCCCTTTGATCATAGAGGCACACTGTAGCTTACATCCACCTAGATCCCCAAATTCTTCAGTCCCTGTCTCCCAGGAGACATTCTTCCACCCTGTACCTAGGGACTGTATTCTTAGTTTTTCTATATGTATTTCCCACTAGTAGCAGAAACATCAAGTTCTGTTGTCAACATTTAAAGGATGTTGAGTAACTGCAGAAGGCTCATTGAAGGGTCAGAGGAATGGTTAAAGAAGTGTAAAACTTGTCTTATAGAGAGAGAGTCTTCAGGAATTCAATCTATTCAGTTTATCAAAGAGAAAGTTAAGGTACAACTTGCTCAGAGTCTCCAAATACCTACAATAGAACTTATAATAGAACACAAATGTGTAAGATGTAATGGCTTGGAGGTGAAGCAAGTTACATTCTGGCTCAAAATAAAAAATTAAATTTTTAACAATGAAGATACTTAACTGTTGAACAATGGCTGAAGAAATAAGAAATGCTATCTACAGTGGGCTATTTACAAGGAACATTATTTAGGTTCTGACATTTGCTACCTGTAGCAGGGCACTAAGGTGCCTGCTACTTGTAGAGCTGGGATAACTACCCAGGTGGCAGTTGCTAGGGCAGCCGGGGGGAACTGGTGGCCCACACCTGCCAGCGGTCAGCTGACCAGAAGGGGTAGGGCCTGGTTCCCATTTAAACCCCAGGGCTGAGGCCAGGTGGGGAGTCTCCTGCCAGCAGCCAAGGGGGAAGGAGCTCTCCCAGAACAAGCAGAGGGGAGAGTCCAGACTACAGGTACAGCCTGAGATTTGGGGAAGGATGGAGCACCCCTAGTGTGGCAGGAATAATATTGGAAGCAGATGGCTAAGATTTATGTTATACCGCAGGGGCTTGTGTTTTGTTTGCTGTTTAACCAATGGCTTGGGTGAGGCTATAAGGGGATGGAGGAGGCCTCATAGGGGGTCCACGGCAGCATGGGGACCCAGGCGCCAGAGAGGGCGCAGTATTGGGGGTATGCTGACCCCAAACACCAGAGAAGTCACTGTATTGGGGGGTGCTGACCCAAGCATCAAAGAAGGTGCTGCTTTAGGGGTGTGCAGACCCAAGCGCCAGGGAGGATGCAGCATGAAGGTGTGCCAACCCCAAGCCCCAGAGAGGGGGCAGTGAGAAGCCCCAGAGAGGGGACAGCGATTGACCAGTGCCAGTGAGGCACATGGCAAGACAAGGGCTGTGGAGAGCCCGAGCGCCAGTGAGGCGCAGGGCGAGACGGAAGAATGTCAGTTACATCAGCGAGGCTTGGGGTGTGGTAAAGGGGTGGTTGGAGCCATGCATAGCCCATAAGGCTAGGGTGCACAGAAACACCCATTACAGAAATGAGGCCAGTGTACAGGAGGAAAACTGTGTCCAGAGAGATGAAGAGGCAGCCTACCTATTATATATATTTGACATCAAAGATGTGGCGGGCGAGACTTGAGGGTGCTTTATAGACTAACTGAACATGGAAAGGGGCATCAGGGGAGATCATGGTGACCCCTAGGATGCCCTCCTGTTACACTACCCCACAACTTGTTCATGTGGGAGTACTGATACCTTTTCAGTATTCCCTATGTTTACACTAGGGAATATAGCAAACATGGTTATATTTAAATATTTCAACTAATGCATATGAAAAATAAAGTTGAAGAGCTGTCTTGGACTTCAGTTTCAAAGCAGGAAAACAAATAAGTGTGTGCATATGCACTGTCTTCCATTGCAGTTAATTCATTAGGAGACATACACAATCTTTTTTAATGGATGCTTTACAAAAATCATAAACTAAAATAGGACAGACAATCTAACAGTAGTGTTAATCCATTTCAAATGTATCAGATGCAACCTCATGAACTGTTAGATACTTTCATTCTTCCTGTTATTTACTAACCAAATACAGGTCCTACTTTAAACTCAACAGCATTCCCTTTGTAATAAAATAAAATGTGAACAGTAAATCATACTTATCAATTTAAAACATTTCAGGGATGCTCTGGAACAGTGGTGCTCAACCTTCTTGCCTAGTGGGCTGGATGGGCAGTGCCTAGTCCAACCACAGATCAGACAGTGGTTTGGATCCAGTGTCCAGGTCTGTTGTGGCAGCCACCACCAGCCATGGAGGGGTGGGCCACTTGGCCCTGCAGTGGGGGAAGGGGGCTTCACCCAGTTTCATGGCAGGAAGGGATGGTAAGATATGACTTGGCTCCATGTGGGGAAGAAGGAGGCATGACCCAGTCCCCCAGGGAAAAGCAAGCATGGCCCAGCACCAACCCAGCCCCATAGGGGGAAGGGGGTATTGCCCAGCATCAAGGAGGGGAGGAGGCATAGACCAACCACAGCCTGGCCCTGTATGAGAAAAGGGGTTGTGGTCCAGCTCCATAGGGAAAAGGAGGCATTACCCAGCCCCACAAGTAAAAGAGGGCATGGTCTCGCCCCACCTAGCCCCCATGGGGGGAAAGGGGGTATGGTCCAGCTTCATGGGGGAAAGGGGGAATGGCCTGGCCCCATAGAAAATTGAGAGTGTGGCCTAACCTCACAGAGGAGGAAGGAGGTATGACCTAGCTCTGACAAAACACGGGGGGTTTGAGGGCCACTGCTCCCCCACTGCCAAATTTTCTGACACTTGGGGAGCCCCATGAAGCAAATGCAATGGTTCCATGGGCCACATTTGGTGCACGAACTGGAGGTTGAGCACCCCTGTTCTAGAATGTATCAAAGTATACAGGCCTAATTGATTCTCATGTAAATCTCAATGGAGAAGTAATAGGAATACACACAAGGCCTTTGGTATCCATTGAGAATGGGTCCTAAGGCAGCTGTTTTTGTGCCCCTTCCCCACCTCCAAAGCCCTGGTAATTCTGGATTACAGTTAAATATTTGTATCAGAGAACTCTACATACTAATAGCTTTATAATCACAAACTGAATTGCAGGGCAATTAAAATTTTTCAATCAGTAAGTGGCTCGGCTAAATCGGGTATTATTTGATTAAAATGGTATTTTTTGTTTCTAAGATAGTCTACCTTGTGCACAGAAGTATGCTAAAGCCTATATCCTGTGTCTTAATCATGGCATTTCTATATTACAATTAACAGTTAAAGTAAATTCATGAGAACTTACATTTTACTTCCTAAATAAGGTCATATTTGACTTCCTGCCATATAAAATGCTCCTTGAATGTCTCTATAGTAAGATGTTAGGCTTTTTACATATGAAGTCAACCATAGGAGGCATATTTCTGAGTGAACCCTTGAACATTAAAGGTCTTTCCAAAAAGCACTACGTTTTGGCAAATTTCCAAGGAAATTCTTGGTTTGCATAGAGTCTAGAATACTACTGAAAAGCAATATTTTCTGTGTCAGTATCAGGATAGATTTGTCAGTTTTTCCACCGAAAAAGGTCCTGAAATACAGAACACTTCACTATCAGTTCTCCTTCTATAAGCCTGAAACATCTCGTTATCTGGATTTGGGAATATCTGCATGCCCTGATCCTGGAGGCATGCTTCAGAAAACTATCTGACAGTACATCGAACCATTATGTATACTTTTGGTGCTTTTCAAGGCCAAAGTCTTGACTGTTATACTAGCAACAACTAGAGCCTACACAAAAATACTTCTGTTGACAACATTTAATTGCAATACAAAAGACAGATATTAATCACTAGGGTGCCAACGATTTCTGATGTTATCTAGAAGCACACACTTATATTCAGTGAAAAGATTTAGGTTCAGCAGTGAATGAAGTAATCCATGAAAATTATTTTTTAAAGAAAACATTCAGAACTTTTACAGGCTGAAAAGTTATATATGAATCAAGTACTTAGGAATTCCTCAACCAGGAAACTTGCCACACAGGATTATGGAGAAATATGGGAAGGATGAGACAAATATAGGTAAGTTAAAATAAATTTTGACTAAATATCAAAAAGTTTGAGTTATAATAAACTACACCAAACCTCAAACTTCTCAAGTTGACCTGTTATTAGTTATTAATATAATTCTGTGCACTGGTAATATAAAACACAACTTTTGCATTGAGCATAATATAGTACTTGCTAGGAAAATGGATCACCCCAAAACGTCCTGCTTTCTCTTGTCCTCTGAAATACATATATTTTTAAAAACAACCACAGGCTAAGAAGAGTTTTTATTATGATGGGAACATTTAGTTCTTTATCACATCGAGTTCATCCAATTAAAAATTAAATAACATCCTTAACTGAATTGCATTCAAGTTCCTCAAATAAATCGGACTATAAACTAAATAGCCTTAATATGACTTTCTCAATTAGTAAGATGATTTCTTTTCCTTCCAATAATTAAATGGCCATTTTCTGTTTCCTATGCAGAAGAAAACAGATTGACTTGACTTCAAGAAATTGTCAGCATGCATGTAATTCATGTAATGGCCAATAATCTAGTGGTACATTACTGTCTTTCACTTTTCTCCTTACAGCTTAAAACACTGTATGAAAAAAACCTACTTGAGGTTAATTCAATTTAAAAAGTCTTAAATAATTTGCAAGCAGAAAATGACTTGTCATCTCATTTTTAAAGCTAAAGGAGTATCTATCAGGTTGTCTAAAAGCACAAAGAGGTGTGCTTTGGCGCCAGTCATGTTTTGTTACTCTACAACAATAACTTTCTTCTAATTTACTGTCAAACATTTAATGTCAGGAATGTCAATGAAGTTTTAAGCTATGCTTTTCGTCTGGCTATATAGCTACACTAAACATATTGCACTGTCCCTGTGCACTCCCATGCTGACACTATCTGCTACGCTGCTTAATTGTTAATTGTTTACAAGACACATTTCTCCTCTTTGGTCAAAACTGAAGATGACTCATGGTTTTGTTCTTTTCTCAATGGTCAATTTTGTCTTATGAAAACGGATGTCACAAGTGATCAGTATTATCCATACTCAAATTATTGTGAATCTTCGTGTATTTAAAATCACTGACAAAAAAAACTGAGTTCTCCCAGGAGGAGGACATGATCCTTATTCCCTCCCACATGCTTGCACAAAGCAATCTAAATTTTAAAAGCACAAAGTTGGCTTCTGCCAGTATTAAGGTTGCCCATTCAACTTTAAGCTGAACCCCTATAAGACAGTCTTAGGGCCCCTCGACATGTGCAGGTAAAGGCATGCTAGAATCTAACTCATGATCCATGCAATCATGCCTCCTACCCTGACGCATCAAACATCTGTTGATTTAAACATTAGTAAATATCTATAAGAAAATTGATGTTGGTTAGAGTCTACTAACAACAGAGCTAGAACTCTAATCTGTCTCTACTAATTCGTTATTCAAGTTTCACCCTTTCAAGACCAATGATTTGAATTTTATTCTATTTTTAAGTTATTCCAGGAGAAATAATGAAAATGAAATGTGATTCTCACTTTTTATAGTGAATGAACATTTGTCAAATTTTTATACAATGCTAATTGTAATAGTCTTTGATATTGAGTTGACCTGAAATCAAGAAATAATAAATAGAATCTCTGAGGTCTGCAACATTAAAACAATAGTAGCACATATTAGATTGGGGTGGGCAAAAGGTAGCTGGCCAGATGTGGCCCGCCAGGCCATCCTATCTGGCCGGGGGCCCCTAAAAAATTTAGAAAATTAGTATTTATCTGCCCCTGGCTGCCTGGCTGTCATGCAGCCCTCAATGGCTTGCCAAAACTCAGTAAGCAGCCCTCCACCCAAAATAATTGCCTGCCCCGTATTAGATTTAAACCAAGAATTTCTTCCTCCAGAGAAAGGATTACTGAAGACAGGAGCAAATCTGAACCTAAATTTCTAAAATACCTGAGAAAAGACTTATAAAAATACAAAAAGGAAATAAAGAAGCTGATCTGTGAATAACAGCCTATGGGCAGAGAGAATCCTTGGAGGATTGAGAGTACCTGGAAAAAAAGTATAAAGAGTTTTCATGCGGGCTTTCATGGTATGAATTTTAGTGCAAAAACCTCGATGACAGGAGTCTGTTCACTAAGGAGAAATGTAAAGCAAAATATAAAGGCCGTAGGCCAATGCCCAACAGAACACAGAGGAGGTAGTCAGGGTAGTTTTAAGCAAAATAAAAGCAAGGTTATTCGGAGATCAACAAGGCAAATAAAGGAATGTGGGTTAAATAACAGATGAAAATCATGATGTTTTCAGAAGTGATACTATGTAAAAATACCTTGGCTAACATTGTAGTGCAGCACAAAATAAACAAGTACTGCAATAAATAAGCCACAGGGGCACAGACAATGGGTGAAAGACTAAGCAACAAGAAAGAAATATCTATTTGATGTCATTCAGGATCAGATAGCAATTTCAATCATATGACTAGAAATCCAAAGAACTATAATAGCATCAATGCTTGTATAACTACAATAGAATCTGACCAAACCTTGATATCAGTTCTTTCCTCTGGTAAAAATGCCTGTAATGTTATTACTTACATTGTTATAATATTGCTACTTGAAAAAGACTACTTATAAATCCCTGATAGATCCAAGTAGGAGTAAGAAGCATTCTTTTTCAAAGGGCAAGAAATTTAACTGCAATTAGCATAGGTGAACAGTGTTTGCTAATGAATTATTCCAGGGCAAAGTGAGATTGAGGGAGTCCTCTACCAGTGTCAGCATAGTGCAGATACAATTGGCAACGATTGGCAATGATTTCCCTGGTGACAATTGCAAATAAATCCTGAACTAAAGTCTTTGGTTTAAATGAATATTTATAGCCAACCCATTACAGACTGGAGGATCCAGCATTTTTCTCTTGTTATTAAGTATTATATTTATGGTAACACAAAAAAATTCCAGTCAGAACTGGGGACTTATCAAGCAGGGCAGCATACAAATGGTCAGACCACATCATCATCATCATCTCAGAAGGTTTATAATCGAGGAGTTTTGCAAATAGAATACATTTTAATCTACTTCAGATCTAAAATTCATGTTTCTGGTCCATAAAATGTTCTGAAACCTTCCCATCAGCACCAATGTCAACCTCTCTAATAAAGTTAAATTGGAAGTATTTCTCTTTATTGCTGAAATCTTCTGTTACATTTTTTTCTGGAAACCATTCAGAGGGTACAAGACTTATTTAAGGAGCAAGGGAGTGACTAGTATCCACTTCACAAATGGGGAACTCCAGTCCAGGATATATTTTTTACAGTAATAGGCAAGAAATACTAATGAAGTGTACACTGAAGTCACATAGGTGACTTGTAAGGCCATCAACCTCTTCACTTTTTTAGCATAATCCATTAACAAACACTTTTAATCTGTGACAGCTGAGCTAAAGATCAGAACAAAATTCATGCTTATGCTACAAGGACTTCGTTAGTCCCCTTTGATTAGGGACTTCTGTGAAAAATAGCAGGAGACCAATTGTTCTTGTTCATTTAAAAAAAAGTAATGATTTTCTTAAAAGTGACACTGAGTGGTTTGCATTCACATTTACACCTGAAAATTTTTTGCTTATTTTTATTATAGATTACCACTAGAATTATTATAACTGACAGAGATTAAAGATTTTTATTCATTATTTTGTTTCTATTTCTTAACTTTATGCAATTGACAGCAAATTTCACTTAAGTTTTGGTGGACCACTGCAAGAATGTATTTATAGGCAAACAGCAGCAGAGTGAAAAAAGGACACTACCCCTTGTGCCAGATCGACTGCTCAAGCAGCATCCCACACTCACTTTTTAAAATACCCCAAAATCCATGTTCTTCCACAATTAGAACAAAAAATGACTACACGCATGCGCACACACACGCACACTATGGGCCCTGTGAATTGCCAGGCCAGGCCGACCAGTTCAATGGAGGCAGGCCCGGCCTGGCATGATACGCAGTCCCCACAAGCAGCGCCAGCCCCTGGGTGACAGCACAAGCGGCCCCAGTGCTGACTGAAATGGCACAGCCCTGCAAGATGCTGTAGCAAGTCAGGCCGGTCCCACTACAAATGGCACAAGCGCCGCACCCTGGGGAGGGCTGGCAGCAATGTGGCCTGAGTGTCCCTTGCCCACTGCTGCTGCGGGGGTTGAGTTGTGGGCCCTGTGCAGGGGGGGCTGGGACCCTGCAGGGAGCGGCTGTGG
>NW_017729003.1:2331845-2347553 GCF_001723915.1 Gavialis gangeticus | reverse complement strand
AATTCCCCAAACCCCTAGACCCTACTTACTCGGAACAGCTCCCAAGTCAGCCTTGAACCACTCCTGCTTGCCCCAGCAGGTGAATGAAACATGCTAGGACAACAGGGGGCACCACAGTGATGCTGGATGCCAGACCATCTCTGGAGGTCCAAGCCCTGGCTTGCCTCAGGGCATGGTAAGGAACCATGCCCTGCACCACACTTTTCTCCCTGGTGTTTTTTGTACCTGAAAATCCAGGTATCAAATTATGGCAGTGTCTCAAACTAGTTAGAGATGCCACAAGACGCACATGCGTGCTCGTCTGGATGTACCCTCAAAGGTCAAATATAAAAGAATGTTTGTAGATCAACCTCTTTTTTTAAGACTAATTTCAATTTATATATAGATAATTGCAGGACTACTCAGCTAGTAGTCTTCATTCTAAGAAACTTGAACAAGATGAAATCTGAGAAAAGTAGTCATTTTCCTAAAATGAGAGATGGTAGATATAAACAATTTATTCTGTCAGCTCATCCTCATGCCTACAATTACCATACTTACGTTGGAACTTCCATCATAAAGTGGAGGATAAATTTTATGAATGCCACATGTACTGTTCAGAGATAATGTACTGATTTTTCTGAATATTTCTGGACTATTTTGTTTTCATTAGTTTAGTTTCACCTACATAATTACTAAGTTTCAGTTCCTCCCAAATTACTTAGCACTCCCCATACACACAGAGATTAATTGGGGTTTTTTTAACCCTTTGACTGGTGGTTTTGTTGTAAGAGAAATTCCATCCTAGCTAGCTGATGAATTCATTTATAATTGATGTTTCAGTTGAATGATTATTAACCTTGAATCACCTCTTCTGACTAGTACCAGATATCTTAAATCAGGGCCAGCAAATACTCTCTTCTTAGCAGGTGCAGTTTGTCCCCATTCAACACTAACAGACACAGTGGACTCTTGTGATCAACACATATCACACAAGTAACTGGAGGATACTTAGAAAGTTCTCTTGTGGTATTATGATGTTTTCTAACTATTTTGACTATTTTTGATTGTCTTTTCCTTCAGAGTCAAACTGTGTCCATTAATTATAGTAGCTGGGCCAAATTCACACCTGCTCCCATATAAAGATCAGTCTAGGATTTGAGGGAGAGGCTACATATGTATACCCCATAATGTCATGGGGTAACACTGATTTTTTTTCTATATTGATGTTTTATTAATAAAATTTGGTGTTAAAAAAATCATTTGTGAAAAATATCCTTCACTATACAATAAGGGAGGAGGCACAGCAGGTATTGAAAGTGTACATAATAAGACATTTGTACAGGGTATCAGCACCATGGAATTTGCTAGACAGTGGGGTAGAGACAGATGACCACCAATCACTATAGAGTTAACTCTGCCAGAATTATGCCACTTGAAGTTTTCTCTTGTTTTAAGGCAGCTGTGCAGAAAAAAAAAGGAACAGCAGAATCTGTATCTGTGGGTGTATCTACATGTGCAATTAATGAGAAACAATAAACTCTGGAGCAATTCAAGCCAGAGTAAACTGTTCCCAGGCACAGCATCTACACGTGTGCCTGGGACAGCAGCAATCTGAGCTGGGGTGGAGCAGGCCTCCATCTGGCTGGGCTCCAGATCAGCATCTATGTGTTTGTGGTATGCCCACAGTCAGCATCTACGTGTATGTTTCAGTGCAGGTAATTATTCTTCTGTAAGACAGTACTTTCCCTGAAAGTAGATGTTGCATAGTGCATAGACGGTGACACATTATTGCAGAGCTAATTAATTGACTCCACAGTAAACCACACATGTATATGCACACTCTTTGAATGAACTTGCATCCATGTTCATTCTCTTCAAAAGAAATGTATTTCACGAGTTATCTTGGCAGCTTCTGGGCTTTAGTAAACAAATACAGATAGATCTTTAAACTCTGATAGAAAAGACATATTCTGACTTTTGCAGAATCTTCCAGAAGATTTGGGCCACTTGGATAACCTGATATCTTTCATAATATTAAGCTACTTCTTTTGAAATTCTCTGGGAGATGACATATTTTGTTCATCTGTCTCAAACAGCTCTCAGATTATAGTGCTCAAATTGATTTTTTTAACCACAGGGCTCCTCCCTTGTTCTTCAGAGTCCAGTTTTTCATTTCCTGGCTTTTCAAAATATTTTAGATGTATTTCAAGACCTTATCTTGACATTAGAAACTATAAACCTATGAAACATGGTAACTGACCAGCCAATCTTAATTAATTTTTCATGTTAAAATGAAAACCATATTTGCAATGTGCAGATCTTGAAGTATATTATATTTAGTGGGGTTATTTCAGAGGACACCTGAGAATTTCTCCTTCTTGGGAAATTCTTGATTACAGTATAGTTCCTCAACAGCCTTTACCAAACCCTTCCCTTTTCCAATCCATGACAACGGTGACTAATGACTAAATAAAAGGGCAGTCAGTGTGGTCATGCCTTCTTACCAGCTTGGCTGATGGAACAGTCCCTTAGGATCAAGGACAACTAAGTTCACTTACGCCTGGATTTGGGAAAGCAAAAAGTAACAACAGGTTAGTCCCCACACTTCGGTATTTGGCCAACTACAGCTTGTTCAAACTAGAATATGTTAACTACAGAGCAGTTCACTGCAAAACTTATAAATGCTTGGATTGGAATAGTCAAGTCTGTGTCTGATAGGATGAAGTGTAATAGTCTGGTCAGTTACAGAGGTAAATTATGAAAAAGTCTACTAGTCCTAGTAACAGAAACAGTCTACTAGGTCTACTGTGAACTTAAGACCACTATCTCTGACTGCATATGGAATATTCTGGAGAAGACCAGTTCTTCAAATCCCATCTCTTTCCCTAGTACTGCTTCATCCAAGTGCTGATTTTTTTGCCAGGTAATAAAATGCTTTAAATTTTACACAAAGATACAGAACTGGACACATTCTTGTATCACTTGCATTTAAGCTTATGCTGTTTCACTAGGTTTTACAATTGTTTGACATACTTGATACCTAATGTTACCAATGGAATCTTGTGGAATATCATAAGAGAGGCCTTTCTCTTAGACAGCATTAAAACCTCAGTGTCTGGTCAGAATGAAAGACTTGTTTTGTTTAGTGAAGGGAGTTGGCCATTCCAACAGAACAGGAAGTGCTTTCTTTGAACCAGAGAAGGCCTCTATACATCTTATTAATAATGCTTTGTTAAGGTATACAATGTAGAGGGAAAAAATGGGTATTCTTGTCATTTTCACTATTATTTGGGTGACCATATGTCCCAGGAAAACTGGCACAGTCCTGGCTTACATAGTCCAGTCCCGGGCATTTGGTCAAAAGTGCCAAAGCAGAGTCCAGAGGGGACACAGAGCAACATAGGCTGGCAGCTGGACAGGCGCTACTGCTGCTATGTGCAAGCAAGGTGGGCAGACTGGAACAGGCACTATACCGCCCCAGTCTGCCTGCATTGCTCCTGCACCGTAGCAGCAGTGTCTGCCCAGCTACCTGCCTGGTGCACCATGCCCCTCTGTGTCTTTGCCAGACTACACTCGGGAACTTTGACCAACCAGCTGGGACCACACTATGGAAGCCAGGACTGTCTTGTTTTGCCTGGGATGTATGGTCACCCAAAGTAGTGTATTCAGAATTTTTTTACTGGCCTGGTATCATGCATTACTGAAATACAAGTAATAGCAATTATGTGCCACACTACCATATACAGTGCTCACAAAGTACAACTTTTTCCACATGGCTTGAAAACACAGTACTGCTTAACTGCTATGTGCCCTTAGATTTCTATTCTGAGGTTCCATCATTATTTCCCTGTAAAATTCTACTTCTTATCTCCCATTCAGAATCAGACAACCCTCCCCAGATTAAAAAAAAATAAGTTACAGAGCATTTAAACTAGTGGAGTTTTGTAAAGGGCTAACAATGTTCTTTCTGCAGCTAAGGGGGGAAGGAAGAAATCACTCTCTGCTTGGTAGTTGCCACTGTCTATTGGAAGCATAAAATATTTACCTCATCCTGCATTTTTCTTTTGGAAAGAAATTAAGTTAAGCCTCATCTAAAAGGACATATGGGCTCTTAATGCTCACTTATTTATAAAAAAAAATGTCAAGTGCTTTTGCATTTTTCTCCATTTCCTCTTCAAAAATGTTATTTTCAGCAGTAGCCTTCACTGGCAAAAGTCTGTCTTTATTTTTGTGCTGCATGTCCTTAGCACATTTTTTAGTGTTTTATTCATATAAAGATAACAAGTTAAGCTACACAAACCTCTTGGGTCTCAAAATTAGGTGGAAAACAAGGGCCCAATCCTGCCTTCATTGAAATCAATGACAAAAACGCCTATCAACTTCAACAGAATAGGGTAAGGTCTTACATAAACATTGATTTTTCTTTTGAAAATTATCGTTCTACCAGGTTTTGGGTAGCTTAGAATCAATGACATTTCAGTATGTTCAGTTGCAGTCTAATACGGAACATTTAAAATAGAACTGGTGAGTAAATAAATTCCACCAGACTGACCACAAGGGAAATGTTTATGTTGAATATCTAAGTTAAAAGTATTAATAGAAACATACCCTTTCCATTGAATCAAAAAAATTTTTTTTCAATCAAGAAAGAAACTGATGGAAAAATTCCAACCAGTTCTAATTTAAGAAAGCCTTAATAGAAGATTTTCATGTTTCAAAAAATACTTTCAGTTCCTTTTGTGTCATTTATTGTTTTAATTTGTTTCTTAGAGGCTAGATGTACACCTTGCTGGGGTCATTTGATCCCAGTACTCTTTCCTACCATGGCAGGGGGTCGGACTCGATGATCTGCTCAGGTCCCTTCTGACCCCAGAAACTATGAAACTATAATAAGTAAACATACATTAATCTTTCACTAATACAAATATTTGAAAAAAACAAATCTTGCTTTAGAGTAACACTCTAAAAAAAATGACCAATCATTCAGGTTGCAGGATTTTACCTGTTTTGTAGTTTGATTAATGAAAAAAACAAGTCTGCTGTCATTGCAATCTAGTCTAGATACAGACAGACTACATTCTTGCAAGAAACCAAATTGACTTCTCTCATATGTCACATTAATAACTCCCTCCTGGGAGTTTGGCCTTTTTAGAGGAAGCAGACAGCCCTGTTGCAGAAGCCCACCTCCCAGCAATTGGCTAATGAGAGAGTATCCTGCTAGCAGTTAACACCCAGAGGAGAAAGCAGCAAGCAAGGCAAAGGAACAGACTGTGGGGAGAAGGCAGTCTAAAACCCAGATAAACTTGACACCAGGAAGCGGTCATAGTCAAAGACCCTCACCTACCCATGGAGAAGGGTTAGAATTTTGTTTGCTCATTTCTTTTGTTTGTTTTTTGCAACTGCCGTGTTTATATGTAAAGGACTGGCTGATAGGCTCCCAAGAGGGCTAAGCCAGCCTGCAAAGGAGCAGGCTCACCAATTCACTTACAGGAGGCAAATACAATAGCAATTTTACCCTCTTCAAACTATTAATATGCATAAGCTGAACTGTTTTCTTCCCTACCAGCAAACAGGGTGAACATAGTAATGAATGAAAAAAATGGAACTGTTTTAAATCCTGGCAGATGAGAATATCATTGTTTTACCTCAGGGATGATTTTAATCACCAGACAGGAAGGGTAAGATGATCTATAAACTCCCTATTGATCTTGGACAGAAGCACCTGCTAGAGGGCAAACAAATTTTATTCACTAAATACAGTGAAGGCAGTAGGCTGTACCACCATTGCTACACAGGCAACAGAAAAAGTAACCATAACTACCATAATACAGGGAAATATGAAATAGGAAACAAAAATTTGTAAGAGACAACGTAGCAGAGTATCTACCCTAGAAGATGGAACACAGTAAGTAGGGAAAAATGAACACCAAGACAAAAATGAAAGAACCTCAATTTATATGGTCTGTAGTACATATTGTCTATAGACAGAATGCTACCTTTTAGGATGCTATTCCTCTACTTTGATGCTGGTTTGAAACCACCACAAAGCATTCTCTAGATAAAAGGAGGGCAGTTTGCAACACTGGTAGCCAGTGAGCGTATACAGAAAATTGCATCCTTCTCTCAGTACAAATTTGCTATCAAATATCAAGTATGTCAAAACCCATCCAGAAGTAATCAAGATAAGAATGAAGTATATAAAACAGCTGCCAATACCAAGCCAAATATGTGGTTTACTTATAGAAATCCATGTATCCATAGAGCTTTCATTTAAAAAAATGATAGTTGGAGGCCACACACGCAATACCTTCTATTGGATTTACAGAATTTGCTCATTTATCTGTCTAGAAACATTTCCAGAATTAGCCCCAAGTGTCATACATCAAATAGATATAACTTTCAAACCTTCAAGACAATTTAGCTTTGTCTCTGGTGGCAAGACTCTTTTTTTAAAAGTTATATCTGTATAGTGGAGAAAAGTGAGGGTTCATTGAATGATGAGAAGATAAGTAAATTACATTGAACAACATGTGCTGCTGTGGAGGGTCAGGGAGAAAAATACTAGCAGCAAAGTCAGGATGCTCTCTTTACATATTTTTGCCATTTGTTGAAATTTACTTCTTTTTCATCAAGAAAATTCCTCTAGTTCACTATGACCACAACCAGGATACCTGACACATGGAAGATATTGAATGTAAGCATACTTTTAAAATTAAATCTTCATATTTTCTCAAGGAGGAAACAACTCTGAACACCTGAAACCTGAGATCCTGCTCCTGCCTTTGTCTAAGGTAATTTCCATCAACACAGCCTCACAGGAGAGCTGAGACTCCTTATCAGCTAAGAACTGCTGCCCAGAGGGGATTTTCCATCTATTGACCCCTCTGTGAAATCCTATGAAATATGAACTTTCATGTCTACCCTGGAGAACTTTTACAGTCTTTTATCCAATGCTTCAAGAAAGGTGTTTGTGCCCGAAAGCTTGCAATTAAAGATTTTTTTTTGCAAAAATCTTGTTGGTCTAATAAAAGATATCACCTCTGTTCCTGAGCCCTGATGGCTTTTTCCTCTAGACCAATATGGCTACAACCTGGATACCTAATAGACGATTTCACTTGCTTAGAAAAATTAGGGACTCAACCAAGGGATTTTGACTAAGGTTAAAAGGCGAAGGCCCTCTCAACCACTATACTGGCAAATCCACTTGGTGGAAACTGTATGTATACTTACAAAATGACTTCTCTTTTGCCAGTGTAACCACAGAGTAGTTACAGTTGTATCTGATACAAACTTAACAGAGATTGAGATATGTTTATACTACTTCTTAGGGCCTGTCAGTGTCAGTTCACTCCCATCTCTTTCAATCTCCACTGAAATCATTAAATTTCACCCTTGGCAGTCTGTCCCCACCCCACCTATGCCCACACCACCAGGACAGGATGTTGAGCTTCTTCTTAACCCACCTGTTCCTGCAGCACATTCAGAATTACAGTCCATGAGCAAAGGAAGTCTACCAGTAGAAGATGTAAAATTTGGTAATAACATCTCACAACAGCCTATTCCTGACCTCCACATTTTCTGAATTCTGTACTCTACCTCTACCACCCATAATTGGAAGGAAACGCAGAAGAGAAGACATATAGGGCAGACAGATTACTGGAAAGGCTCTGCTCAAGAAATAGAAGTAAAATGCACCATAGGTAAAAGATAATATCAAAGTGGAGAGTGGGTGCCCATGTGTCTTGGGCCACTTAAGGGTGACCCTCAGGGTCAACCTGAAAGAGCAACATAGACACTCTCACACAGCCCTAATTGACATTGATGTAATGGCAAAAATTTCTACTGTTGAAAGCAGCAGCATGACAGTCCCAGAAGAAACTGCATTTATACAAGCATAGCAGGGCAGCTCTGTGCGTGAGGCATCCCTGGAGCATAGGGCAACAGTGGTTCTGATCATGGTGGTGCAGTCAACCACTGATGTGATGGTGCTATTTTTCCTTCCCCTGACAAAGGCTGAGCTTGCTGCCTTGGTTGATCTCTCTCAGTAATGCTACCATGCATTACATGAAATGACTGAAACACAGGTCCATCCAATGTGACTAGTTGTGAAATGTAAAATTAAATGAACAAGTAGGCAGTTGCTTTTATAAATATTGTTCTCTAATGCCCAGTTCCACAAGCTAAATAAAATGCTTTGATAGAAAGGTCAGCATGCTTTCCAATGTAGCCTTTGAAAGAATGGACATGTTCCGAAACAGAAGCGGCACTGGGAAGCGGAGTTGGGGGGGCCTACAGCCACTCCAAAATTAGCTTTGGCCCCACCATAGTCCCCCCCTCCCAGCATCCCACTTCCCCGCCCAAATCATCACTGCCTGCCCCACTCCCACCTGCAGCGGCGCACCTTAAGTGGGTATTGTTAAAAAAAAGAATATGTTTGGCAAGAAGACATATAACCCACCCACCCCAATTATCTGTCTAGCCCACCTCAGCCCTTCCACCAGGAAGAAGCAGTTGCTGCCCCTGTTCCCAAACAACCATGATTCAGTCAAATCAAGTTCCAATGAAAACTGTGTGAAAATGGTGTAATAAAAGATATTACATCTAACCAAAGAACCTTGCCTGCCTTTGACTAACTATGGCATTTGCTTCTGTTTCATTTAAGAAAAGCCTGGATTGTTGGATCCATACCATGGGGTGAGTGGAGAGAGAGGAACAGGGACTGAGGCCAAGGGAAAACAACAGCAAGAAACCAGTAATAAACATTTTTTCATACTGAACAGTGGGTTTGATAAGACTGCTGGTGTGGGGTAGAAATATATGGAGGATACCAACAATAGGGACAGTATCACTTAATGTAGGATTGGTTGGGGTTGCTTGTGTTGAGTGAGATGCCTGCATTTGAAGCTGGTAAAGTTCAAACTGCTAAATGGGGACTAACAGGCTAGTAGTTCTAGGTTCCAACCTGGTAGGTTGCTGACTGCTAAATGGGGAGCTGCTCAAATGTTGAATTGTATGCCTGGAACTAGGAGAGAGAGGATTAAACTGTTTCAGATTAAGCCAATATCTTAGAACTTTAATATGTGAAGTGCATGCTCCAATGAGGTGTTACTTTGTTTACACATTGACTGATCTAAGTCGACATGTTGAACATGATTTTTTACTCTATTGGCATGTCTACATGTTCATTAATGTACCTGAGATACTGCACATTTCATTTAGTCCTTGTTTAGTAAAGTACTCACTAAATGCGCAGTAACTAGAATTACTGCACAGTAATGCCACTGCACATTTTTTGTGGTGACACTTAATGTGCATTAGCCCAATAACACTGCTAGTAAGCTACTAGCATGGTTTTTAACCACCACACTACTGCACAGTGTTATTCGGCTAATGCACAGTAAGCATCTCACGTAGATATATACATCATAAAGAGGCATCAGTGTAGTGCCATTAAGCACTAGTGGCTATGTAAACTGGCATGTCACATTTATGTTTTGTATTATCATCATGTCAGTTACCTGACTATGGAAAAAATATATATTGTTTTCACTGTAAACCAAGTTTTGGAAAACACCACAGACAGATCCAATGATCAAGGACAACTCAGGCTGCATTCTACTGCTCCAAGTGAGCAGAGGGCAGAGCATGCACCTTTCACACACAAATGCCCAGCTGTCAAGAAGATACAGGCTGACACTGAGTAGTCTGGGTACCCAATTATTGCTGCCCTGTGCAGTGCTGCCATCTGTCTCTAGGCAGACTGAGGAAGCCTGTATGGCACACTAAGATATGTGCACATTGGCTGCACCAAATCAGCCCTGGTTTTCAGAGGCTCATCATTTGAATATATTTTCATAAGTATCCAAATTAGGAAAATTTCTACCAAGAAAATATATCCAGGAGAATTTTCCCATATCATATGCATGTATGTACATAGTCATAGGTGATGTTAAGGTTTTGTACTTCTTCATCTCTATATGTTACCCATTTCACCCCTTCTCTGTCCTCAGACTTCTGCATCGTACAAGACTCTCTATCTTGTACCTATCCCTGCTTTTCAAATTCAATCCAAATGTATTCTTAACTGTTAACTCATAGAAAGTCCACTTTTCCTTCAGTATTCAAAATTTCTCAGACTTTCAAATTTCTCAAAAACTTTCTTAAACTTTCTGGTTTGGGGGGCAGGAAATGATTCTTTTTCAGGAGATCCCAAAAAATTCCACCACATTTTTAAATAAGTACTTTTTTTCTTTCTCCCTTGTACAGGATTAACTTCATAGGACAATTTTTCAAAATTATTTTCAATTGTACAGACGCATGAGGACTTTTTCTTTATGTCACATTCCAGAGGGACATTCTGAAACAGCTATTATGTATTCAGATAGACAGCAATGGTAGCACAGTAGCTATTCCTAGGAATCTCCTAGAATTAAATCCGTAAAATATATCCAAAACCAAGATTGAGCTGCTTCACATAAAGCCTTAGCAATTTACTTTCCTCTTCTTTAGGCTTCACCATGGATATTATTTATCCTTCTGTCTGTCACTTGTGAATTTAGCTTTTGATATTCCCCCACCCCCTTAACACATCCATACTCTCTGAGTAACCAGAAGTTCACTTTGAACATTTTCCTATATCACTGTAAAATTGCAAACCAAAGATTTACCCTTACTCTGCTGAAATGTCAGTGAACACAACTGTTATTACATCATATATAATAACCTGGCCCAAATGACAGACCTAATACCCACTCTCTAATTAGGTGGAACATCAAATTTGAAGTCTACAGGCCCTACTGTATTTGGAGTTGCTGGGTGATGAGATAACAGCCATGATCAACTGTCCTTTTCATCATCTGCACGTAGCCAAAAAATGGCATTTTTTTCTATCAAATAGAATTTGAATTGTGTTCCAGTTTTTAATCCTCAATACTGTATTAAAGTCTATATGGACCATTAAAACCATTCAGAAGTTTCAACTGCATCTGAACTGAGTGATGTGTTTTGCTGAAGGGCCTTTCCTACAAAAAGGCAATAATGGATTTAATGGATGGAAGAGTAATGGCACAGAGATATATGTAGGAAAAAATGGGCCCTGGGAAGCAGTCTCTTACTCTTTCCATCTCCTCCTCTCAGTTATCTCCCGTACAGCAGCAATAACCCCACATTGCCTGCTTTGACAATGTGTTATAGTGGTAGGCAATAAGAGAGTTAGCAGAGGCAAGCAGTACTTCTAGGGTGAGGCAACTCCTCCTAGGGCATTCTCGCCTCCCTCCCGTTAGGTGGTGCCTCAGGCACATGTACTGCTCGCCTACCCCATGGTACACTGCTGCTCCATTTGGGTGTAGAGAGCCAGGGACTTGGGAGAATCAAGTGCTAAATGCTTTATAATTGACATAAATTGCCAAAAGCAATTTTACACTTGCTAGTCCTGGCCTTTCATGATACAGATGTACCTGTTGTTTTTGCTAATAATATCCATGTGAGGAGTTTATTTGGAGCATCGTGTTGAAACTCATACCCCAGCTTCCTAGACATTTCCTTCCACATGTGGAGAAGCTCTATATCCAGTAATCTAATGAAGCAAAGCTTCAGTCTCCTGTACTGAAAGTACTGTCCTTCCTAAAATAAGGCCAAATATGTAATCCTTACATTTTCAAACATTTTTGAAGTGCAGCCTCAACTATTTTGTATGAAGAATGCAAGTCACCTGTGAGCAGCTATCATTAAGTGAACTTCTGTTTGACACAACAATTGGGATATGTAAAAAGATAAACAGGAAGACCCTGCTCTGTATATGAAATATTAGGGAGTAAAGGGTGCATGACTAGAGCAGATATTCTGTGATTCTAATGTGTTAGCCAGTTAAATCCTTTTTCCATATCCTTTGTTTATCACTTGACACAACAACATGCAGCTTCTATGACACAGTATATATTGAGAAGGGTTGTGTTAGGATAGAGGTCCTCAGACAGGGATATGTGGTGAATTTCCAGAGGAAATGTGAGAGGAAGAAGTAGGAAATCAGAAGAATGGAAAGGGAAAATATGAACTGAGGGAAATGAACAACTCTACAACCTCTGTCAGGTTGAAGAGAGTAAAGTATGCTTGTAGTATTATGAAGTGTTCAGAGAGGTACACAGTAGGTGTGTGCAAAATGGGCCCTATTTGATTTGGATGCAGATTTGGCTGAAATCGGGACAATGATTCAATTTGTTGATTCAGATCGCTGTCCCTGATTCAATTCGGCTCAGTAATCTATGGGTGAGAGAAAGTGAGTTAGAAAACAAAATCAAAACACTTCAGGGCACGGCACAGGACACAACCTCCGGAGAGAGATTCCCAGGGAAAAGGCACTTACCTGAAGAGACTCTTTGACCTTCAGGGAGACTAAACACAAGAAAATTGTAATAGTATTTGTAACAACCAGGTATAAACCCTGACTTCTGCATAGCAGTTTTGAAGTAGAACATCACAAGTATGAGAAGCTGCGGTTGGTCTTTTGTTACTAGTATCTTCCATAGCCAATTCTAAGGGTTCCTGGCATGTCTTATGGCTGTGGGAGAGGGTAGGTGCACAAGGTGCTTTTGATTTTTTGCATAAGATGGACAATAAACAAAAGAGTAAGTCAGTGACTTCAAAGTTCAGGTTTTGAGTCTAAATGGCTACTAATCAGACTTTCAAGCTCTAAATAAGAAGGAGACTCCTGCCAAGGAAATATTTCAGCATTCATTGTACTGCCAGCTGAAACAGGAGGTTGGAAAATGAATAAGAGATGTCACATTGAGTCATTAAGAAGAAAAAAATTGCTGGCTGGGAAGGCAAAAATAAAAAAGCAAACATCATCAAAGTCCTATCATCAAATCAGAGCAGGGCTCTGCTTGGGGACTACAATGCTTGGGCTGGCTTATTTCCCCTTTGGGCACAAATAGACTATAGCAGGGTTGCCAAACATATGGTCTGGGGGGCTGGATATCCCCTGTGGAGGTAGGTCATCCATCCTGCAGAGCTTCTTATTAAATGGATGATCCACTTCTGTAGGTAGTATATGCCCTGTGGGCCTTGTCACTGCAGTTGCTGGAGCTGCTGTATTAGTGCGGGGGTATGAATGGCTGCATTAACCCCCTGCATTAACCACCAGGGTTCTGGACCCACACCAACACAGCAGCTATGACAGCCACAAGAATGTACTGCTGCTGATGTTCCATCATGTGGAAAAAATGGTATAGTAGAAAAGGTATAGTGAAAAATTTGGGAAAAATTGAAATATGTGCAATATTTATTTTCTTATCTATCTACATTTATTTTACTACTTTAAGAAGATAAAATATATTATCTATAACTTAATTTACATATTAAACTGTAATGTTTGGTATATTTATTAAATTTAAAAGTATAAATGCCTTATTATTATTTGAATAAAACTAAGGCATTTAAAATAATTATATGTAATTATTGTTACAGATGGAACTAAAAACTGCTGCACCCTAAGGTATTTAAGCATATCTTAGTTTTTTCCAGTTCATGAGAATGAGGAGAAAAATAAAAGTTGAAAATAGAAGCCATCAAGATTGTAGTAAACAAAGGAAGTTTTTATTATTTTGACTTAGAAAGCCTCCTCCATAAAGTCAGCACTATCCAGAAACAAAAGAAACTCAAATTTTTAGAAAAAGAGCTCAGAAAAAACACCCCTCTAAGGCTTGAGACAAACTTCAGCATATGAAACCAATACATCATTTAAACAATCAAATATATCCTTGAAAATATTAGCATTGCAAGTTTCTTTGTCTAATCAGAGTCAAACTCAATTTCTGAAATATTTTCTGATTCTGACCCTTTATCTTCATGGCCTTCAGAGAACTAAAGGTTTGCATGGATCGAAACAAGCTTCTGTACCCTTTCACAAGATAGTTTATTTCTTTATTTGGTGGTAAGCAAGCAGAGTCAGAGGCTGTGTTGTACAAAGGCCTTGCTACCTTGTTGCAGGAGGAATAACTGGCAGAGTCCTACATTGCAATCCTGGATCAAATACCTGACCATGTTCTGTATTCTGCAACATTTGAAAGTACTTTACCAACATCAAGCAACCTAAGTGTGTGGCTTGCTTTGTAATCCAGTCAAATGCTGTAGCAATGCTATTATCACTAACATTTCTACCTTTAAATCTTAAATCCAAAAGATTTGCAGCTGCATGAATTGGCTGGCAACAAAATTCCTCCCACTTGTGAATGAAGTCTTTTACTTTTCCTTCTTCTGTACTCCTAAGTGAAGATATATTTACATTGTCAAACACAGTGGATTTTATCTGGGCCGTTACGTAAGGAATGTCTGACAAAAGTGCGCTGTCTGATTCAGATGCAGTGACTTCTGAAGAAATTGACTTTAGATTCTTCAGGGAGGTCTGCAGCTGGACCCAGAAGACATCCACATCAAGTGCAGTGCTCCTTATGCTCTGGACTACTTCACGATCTTCAGTTATGACTGTTTCTTTAACAGCTTCTTTACTTTTTAGTAAACTTTCAAATGAGAACACCACCCCATCCCATCTAACTTTACTACAATGCCACCATTTTGAATGCCACCATTTTATTCTTCCCATTCTTTTCTTCCTGCTGCTTCTTTAAGATTGCAGCTGCAATATGAGTAGATTTTACATATTTTATAACTTATTTTGCTCTATTATAGATTTTTTGCAATGTGTCCAATTTCATGAAATCATTCAGAAGCAAGTTTAGGCCATGGGAAGCACATCTTATTGCAGTAATATGTTGATATTTGTCCACTACAATCTCCCATGCTGGTTTCATGTTACATGTGTTGTCAGTCAGCAAAGAAAATACTTTACCACTCCCAATCTTCTGTAGGACTTCAGATATTTTACTACTGATATACTGTGCAGTAGGTCTGTTCTCTTCTGTTTCAATGCTTTTATAAAAAAACTGGTTGAAGTATTGTTAGCACAAAGTTTATGATTCCTTCTCCCCATACATTTGTCCACCCATCGGTAAGTATTGCAAGATAGTGCTTCGTTGATTTTCTCGTGCAGAGATTGCATTACACATTCATATTCTGACTCTAGAAAAGGCTTGCTCAAAGAATGCCCACTGGGAAAATGGTATGATGGTCTTAATAATTTAAGTGCTGCCTGCCAATGTTCATTTTCAGTGATTGATAATGCTATCCCAGAAGCATATATTGCTGTTGCAAGAGCTTGGTCAATTTTTTCTTGCTCTTCAGGTGTCTTGTCTACAAATGAAGTTAATTGGGAGTCTTTTGAACTTAGTTGAGTTGAGATATCTGTTTACCTGATGATGTTGACTGGGCAACATTTTATGATGTTGATGTTACAGAAGAAGCAGGAGGACTTCTGGATCCAGAACATTTGCAAGTGCTACTTCCAGTCTCATCATGTTCTACCTCACTCACACTCATGAAGGATTTTTTAATGTCTGCAGGACACTTCATATATACAAGGATGCATTTGGTCATCCTGGTAGTATTTGGAAGTGCATATTAAGTGGGCAGAGAGCAACAGGAAACAATTCAATAAGGACAAGTGCAAGGTGCTGCATCTAGGGAGGAAGAATTGCCATCATACCTACAGGCTGAGGGGCGACCTTCTCAGCTTCACTGAGGCAGAAAAAGATCATGGAGTCACTGTTGACTCCAGAATGAACATGTGTCACCAATGTGATGAAGCAGTTGGCAGAGCCAATCGCACCTTGT
>NW_017729003.1:2330553-2331156 GCF_001723915.1 Gavialis gangeticus | reverse complement strand
GCATATGTTAGAAAATGATCACACCATGTTGGTAAAGGAAAAAAAAAGTAAGTAATTTAATAGCTAAGTTACATATATAAATACTAAGCTACAGCATGTGAAAAATTTAGTAATTGATGGAGGGAAGCCCTCCCCAGTAAGATAACTGTGGACCACCCCTTCCACAACAGGACTTCAGCAGTTTTTTCACAAAAGCCAGATGGACAATAAGCTGCTTGTTTCCCTGGAGTAGGGAGTTGCCAGTATCTACTTCCAGTCCTTTGAGGGGAGAGGTGACCAGGTTGAGAGGCCCAGTCAGGATTCAGGAGGAGAATATATTGCTCTATCTCCACCAAACTCTAAATCAAAGGTCACCAGAGGAAGGAAGGCTGCAGGCAGTACAGAAATACACAAAAAAGAAGGCCCTGGATCCTTCCTTCCTCCTCCTATGCAGACGGCAGTACCCTCTGGGGAAAGAATTGCATCTTAGATTGAGAGTTGTATCATGTCTACCATATGAAGGAATTGTAATGATCTAATACAGTAGATTGTCTTACATAAAACATCTTCATATTATATAGTATTATAAATCATTTTGAGGGAGTAAAGGGCTGCTGTAATAAA
>NW_017729003.1:2321361-2325553 GCF_001723915.1 Gavialis gangeticus | reverse complement strand
CATATGAAGGAATTGTAATGATCTAATACAGTAGATTGTCTTACATAAAACATCTTCATATTATATAGTATTATAAATCATTTTGAGGGAGTAAAGGGCTGCTGTAATAAACAATATTTGAAAACCTTGTCTTAAAAAGCATTTCATTCATCATTCTAAAAGAAAATATTTCATAAAAGTTTTTCTCAGTCTGTCCCAGAATTTCCAATTGTTCCATTGGAAAAAAAGGAAAGAAGTCCTTGGAAAAAATGGGGAAAAATGTTTTTTTCCAGGCCTTCACATCTTGATTCAGAAGGGGACATGTATGCTGCAATACATTAAAGATAAACTATCTGTTCACATTGTCATAATAAATGTTGACAAGCAATTTCTTCAGCCTTAATTTTAACATAGTACTTTAACAGTGTTTGCTATTCCTCCCTTTCTCCCCTGCAATCAGGGGCAGATAAAATAAAGCCTTTTTCCCTGCTTCCTTTATTTTGTTAGCCACAAATAGCCTTCAAAAACAGAATAAGGATAAAGAAGATGTGAAGTGAAGGTTCCTGTGATACTGGGAAAAATAAATGTTAATACTGGAAATGACACTTCTGAATTTCACCCCCAAGATCAAAGAGAAGATGCTGTTGTAAATATTTCAACATTAAACAAAAATATATTTTATGCCATTCAACGGATATTTCCTATCTGTGCTGGTTCTAGAAATACACCCTTTGAGTTGTCACACAACATCCTTTGAACTTGCTCTGTATTCAATACTGGTAAGGAAGTTAAGCCCACCAGCAGCAATACATTCCTGCTGCTTGCATTTTTATCAATGGCTTGCTAGAGCACAGGAACTTTGGGCAGAGACTCCAAGTATAGTGGTGCATTCAAAAGACAGATAACTCTCTCTGCCTTTCACGGCAAAAAGAAATAGATGGCCCTTGCTATTTGTTCTCTTCTTCCAACAGATGTGAACATAGAACACATATTGCCTAGCTTCCTTTACCTATGCAAGACAGCAGCACTCTCCCTGACTTTTCCTATCTCTTGCAAAGGAGAATTGGGTTGGAAGGACCCCACCAATTTGTTTCTCAACTCAATCTGCTTTCATCTCCCCGAGGAGGAGGCAGGAGCTAAAGAGAGAAGCCATCAGTACAGACTGCAGTAAAAGAAAAGCAAGGTAATGGCCTGAGATGACAAGCTTGTGGTTTTTGTGAGGAGCTTCTTACAGATAGAAGAAATGGGAAAGAAACTAAATTAAACTCAAAAAGCAGAGAGGGCAATAATATGGACCAAAGGAAGAGACATAGAAGAAGAAGATTGTAGGAAATAAAGTACCACTTCATAATGATACCTTCAGTTCCACTCATATAACCGCAAAAGAGTATTTTGTGAGGAAAAAGGAGATTTATCCTGTGACAACAATGGTTAGTGTATCATAAATTGATTCATTAACTCTTGGCTTCTGAAGAGAGACAGCTGAAATGACAGCATATAGTCACACCTTGGTTCTAGAATAAATGTCCAATGAACCTGGCTGGCAGCTAGTCATATTAAATTGCTTGGTTTGTTGACTACCAGAAAAAGTAAAATACTGTTCAAAGCAAGTAAGATGATGAGCTCATCCATGTAAAATAGTATAAAAAATTATGCAAAGCTGGGGATATACATGTCAAGAGCTAAAATGTGTGCATAACAATTAATTTACCTTGAATCTAATATGTTGATGTATTAGATTCTGGATTAGGAGTCTTAAAGGTCTTGTTGTAAGATAGAAGACCTATTTGTAGAATACAAGGTGTTGAAGGGAGAGACTACATTTGGGGACTGAGATCTTTCTTCCTTAGAAGATCTGAAGTTATACATTTAAAATGAAAAATTTATAACGTAAATCGTTTTGATAAGCTTAGAGAATGAGAAAGATACAAAAAAAAGCTAAAATAAGCAAATAAGTAGAAACAGATTTTTGGGCAGAAGCAAACTGAAATCTTATTCTCAATCTAGTAAATGCTCAATTATAAAATTTCCATGATTTACAGATACAGTAACTGAACAACTGCAATTAACTGCACAGTAAAATTTTAAGATCAGGTTTTTTATCTGAAAACAATTTCTTTAATCCCTACACTAAGATCTAGATTTTGCTTTTATTGGTTTATAATGCTTTAATGAAAAGAAAAGCCTTTAACCACTTGTTCTAAAGCTGCACTAACATAAAGAAGTTTAAAGAGCATAGCACACATTTTACTATAATGGGTGTAGCATAGCAATGCCATGATTAGGCAGTCTATCATCTCCTACTCATAGCAACTCCCATTGATCTAAATGAGAATGATGTTTATAAAAGGAAAGGAGAGTGGATCCAAGAGACTTCCAACTACAAATTGTACACTGCAGATAAAGTAAGTTATGACAACAATTTGTTTAAATAGCTGTCTTTTCAGAACTATCATCTAAATTCTCCATCCTGATGTTCACATGGCTCCTGATAAAAGTCAGACACAGTTGTTATTTAAACTGCCCTTGTTCTGAAAAATGCTGGCTATCATCATCAGAAAATAAGAGCATGTAATAGACTTTGGGTTTCAGTTTAATTTTACTGACATGTTTTAGCAGAACCACGTCCACTTTTTTGCATGGAAGAGAAATGGAAATGGTTCCCAATGGATTACCTTTGGAATGATTTCAAAGTTACAGGGTTTGATTACCACCACAGTCAATGGCCTTTTATTCTTTGTGATTGCATCCATTAATGATAATATAAAAACATTTATATCAAATTCAATTTAGTGAAGTGTAATCAGAAGTTAGAAAGGAAAAGTCAATAAAATAGTTTAATCAATAAAATTTAATAATAAACTACATATTAAAATTGAGAGAGACTGTGACACACACAAACAGTGAAAGATTTTAGCATTAACACTCTTCTCTTTTCCTCTTCTTCTGAATCATTTTTGTACTGAAAGGAAGTCATGGAAGATTTACTGTTCTTTCTTTATCAACTCTTATCTTCCCTTCACACGCATACAGCAAAAGTACTGCACTGCAATTCGACAGATAATTAAAACTCAAGCACAAAAGAGAGCTACAACTGCATGCTTGGCATCAAGAACATGTACCCCATTGATGACAAAACATTAAATCTATCCTAGTATTATTATGCAATAATTTCAGTACACTTTGTTGCACTTGATTTTAAACACATTTCTTATTCACAGAACTCAGGATATTAAAAAAATCCATACATTTAAACAAACACCCCTTCAATCTCTGGGAATATTCTGAACATTTATTCATCTTCAGCAACTCACCCCATTGAGATGCTTCCTGGATATTTATGGGTTGCAAAATCAAGCTTTGTATTAGTCCTGAGCCAATAATTCACAGTGAATATTTTACTCAAATGAGTGTTAATGATATTCTCACATTTGAGGGCAGTTGCTTTACTCTTTGGATCAAATACGACCAAATTTGCGAGGGGTATTTGAAATAGGAACTTTTGCTTCCATGGCAAAGTCAATTTTAATCAATGTTTAATTTGATGTCCAAAGTTGTATCTTGAGACCTTCTAAAAAGACGTGCTTCCTTATTGTCTCTGAATGTATTAAAAGCAATAGAATTTATCTTGAATTCTCTTGACACAAATATGATTTATTTTTCTTATTTTATCTCACCACAAAAATCTTGTTGCAATAATTATCTTGCAGCAAAACACGTGTGGAACCAGGAGAAGGAAGAGAGAGCTGGAAGAAGGATGACGAGAGCTAATTAGACACGGAGACAGAAATTGGAAGAATTACAAGCCTGTGACTGAAACAGAGAAACCTAAGGGAAAGAGACTGGATTGAATGGGTGAGGAGACTTAGCAATTGTCATGGAAAAATCTTAAGTTATGGGTGCTGACAACACAGAAGAGTCAAAAGCTAGCACGCGCACTTTAGTCTTTGAGTGGAAAATTCCAAGGCTCACCCAGCACGTGCCCCCGGGTGACCCGAGGGCCTGTCAATCAAGCGTGACTTACTTTTCCACCATGCGCATGCTCAGTTAGATACAAAGCTCAGTCAGACACATGCTCAGTTCTCTGACTGCCTGACATAATCAGACCAGAAAATTCTGTGAGGGGAGCATTCCAACTGGCTACTAAATTCTTATAAAAGGTTAAGGAGCCCCTCCCTCGGGGGGAGACCCGCTGAACTGAGGACAGAGGCTG
>NW_017729003.1:2301366-2316361 GCF_001723915.1 Gavialis gangeticus | reverse complement strand
ATCTCAAACCGAACTTACCTTGATTCCACGGCTTCCGACCTCGGCTTTCATCCTCGACCATCCGTCCGTCCCATCGTTCCGGCATCAACCTTGGCACTGTTTTCCATCGACTTTGGCATCGCTTGCAGCCCACTTTCGTCCATGTTGGACTTTGTTTTCTTACAGTTCCGTTATTTGTCTGTCCCGTTTATGAGCCGTTGACCAGCCCTGGGACTATTAGGTTGAGCAGCTGCCCCTAGCCCTCTGGGGTTAGAAAGCAAGGGCTCACCTAAGAACCCCGTGGGCCAACGGACCCCTTTGTTGTTTATACTGTAACCGAAGAACTTGCCTATGCCATCAAAGCGTAAGTTAAATAAACCCCTTTGGTTGGAACCATAAGCTTGTGTGCCACTCAGACTCAACCGCCGTTAATCCCACCTGTTCGTATACCTTCGGCCCACCGTGACCGGTCCGGTTCTCCACGACCACAGCAATGAGACTGAAACAGGCAAAAGGGGCCACTGCCAAGCAGCGCAAACACACTGCCCTCCAGTACCTGGACTGGAACCCAGACTTCCATCCAGAGTCTTGCCGTTCCTCTAAAGTCAATGACAGTTAACCATTGACCCTGCTGGCAGATCACATGTATTGCTGCTCTCTATTGTTGATTGTTACTTAAAATGAATCAACTTGCTATTTCTAGAAGTTTCTCTGTTAGCTTTAGTAACAAGTATCCATGCAGTGGATTTAAGCATTCAAACCCACATGGTGTCAACAATGCCATATAACAGAAATTCTGTTTTTGCTGATTAGTTTTGTAAAAGCCTAGGCCATTACATGAAATATCTCTCCCCTCAACTAAAACTCCCCTGGTTGCTATATCAAGCACCCAAAACATTAAGGAACACTAGAATTAAGGTTTCCCCTGAAATCTTAATGCATATTACCCTTCCTTCTTCATAGAGGTCCACCATGAACCAAACTAATTCTGTGATCAGAGTTTTTACCCGCAGGACTCCTTCCAGGATGTTCTGATCCCCCCCTATAATGACAATGCCTCCAGACTTTGTCTATGAGCAGATTTCATTAGCAAAAATATTAAAGTAAGATCAACTCCCAAACTGATCCTTTAGGAGAATTACTTTCTTCCAGATCAACAGTCTCCTTTCTAGCACAACCCACTGTCATCCCTTTAGACAATTTTTTGCTTATCTTAGCTAATAATTTTCTATTTGCTATCATATCAAATACCATCTAATCTGTAGAAGAGATTTATTTAATTTCTTATGTCTAGAAAATCAGTTACTCGAAAGAATAGCAAGTTTATTCTGCTTGCCTTTCTTAAACTCTCCCCACCTACTACCACCACTTGTCATTAACTTCTCTGTCTTTAATTTTTCTTTCCTTCAAAGATTATTCAAAAGCCTTGCATAACACTGAAGTCAAAACTAACAGGCCTGTGTTTGTCTAGTTCACCATTCTTAAATACAGATATTGCATTTGTTAATTTTCAGTTACAGTAACTAACGTGATACATGAATTGAAAATATCACTATCAGAACTGTGATCATATATGCCAGTTCTTGCTAAATGCTAGAATGAGGTTTATTCATTTCCCCTCTGAGCACATTAAGTATTGCTTTCACTTTGCATAAATTCACATCAGTCATCCTCCCTATTGAAAAAGGAAGCAAAGTATGCATTTAACTTTTGGACCATACCCAGGCTATACTGAATGCTAGCCCACCCTCAAGCACAGTGACCCTCATCCCATACTACTTTATGAGACCAGATCAGGTACTGTATACCCCAGCTAAGAAGTTACAATTTGAAACAATATGCAGAAAGCGAGGAAAAAGGGAACAGTAGAAAAGTCTCATTGCTACACAGCCATAGACTCAGTTGGATGGTTGTAAATAAGTTGAAAGTTACCACCTTAATACAGGACTACCTAGGAGACAGTTGCGTCTTACTCTTTTACTTTTTTAATAGTGCAATTATTGAGAGATTCCTTAATTTGGCATTTCTTTGCTGACATTTGCAAAGCATTCTGTCCATGACCCAGTACCATATTACAGGCCATTCAAATTATTGAAGGGAATCTGAAAACACTGATTGTGACTAAAATTTAATTGGGAAAGAAAATCTACTGGAATCTGTCTCAATGCATATTATATTCAAAAACTACTGTCCTTTTACATAAACATTCCCTATGGACATTCCATTTTCCTGGAAAACAAAGTTTATCTGGAAGATCAACCTGCATGTAACATTTATCATATTATAAAGCATCTATAATAAATTGTCAACTTCAGTATCATATAGTAATAAATGAGATGAGAAAAGGACAGAAAAGCCTAGAGCAGTGGTCTCCAACCTTTTTAAAGTGAAGATCATTTTTTGAAGTAAAGGAAAATCCAGGATTTACCATCCCACCCCTCTTCTCCCCCACCCAGCAGGTCAGTCTGGGGGGGTGCAGATCTAGGTGTGCAGGACAGCGGGGCCTCCTGCTGCTGCATGCACCCTGGCAGAGGCCTGAGGGGCACGTTTCCTCCCCGCAAACTGTGTGCAGAGTGAGGTGGCTTCTGCTGCGCACTGGGCTTGTGCCCTGAGCCCCAAGCTGCAGCAGGGCTCAGGGCACAAAGCCCAGCGCACAGCAGCACCACTTCACTCTGCACACAGGTCAAGGGGGCACGTGCCCCCCACCCTTGGGCCTCCACCAGGATGTGTGCGGTGGGGGGAGCCCCACACGCCTGGACAAGCTGCCTGGGCTCCTACCCTCCCCCACCCTGACCAGGGCCCCACTCACCTGGTAGCAGGGGGCACAGAGGGGGATTGTCCCACTCACCTGGCCTCACCCTGGCAGTAGGGGGTGTGGCTCAGCCCAGCCATCTGCGTCCTGCTGCTTGTATGTCCCACCACTCCTGAACTGTGTCCTGGCTGCTCCCCATGTGCATCATGCCACTCCTGCTCACAGAGCCTCTGACAGTTAATCTCATTCTGGGCGGGAGCTAGCCCCCCCAAACTGAGATTGATTGTCAGGGACTCCCCAATCAACCAGTTGACCACGGGCCTAGACTGTCAAGTACAAGGCTCGTAGCAATGTAGCACAAATGCATCACACAGTACTCCTGAGGAGTTAACTACTTGGAGTCCAGGAAGACCATAAACTCCTCAGATTATACCAGGTAGACTTAACTATACTCAACGTCAAATTGTAAAGACCTTCAAACAGACTACATTTAAGAAATGCATATCAACACGGTGTCTTATTAGGAACTTCCAGTGCAGCTGCCTTAAAGGTAGCAACATTGAAAATTGTCGTGTAGGACTTGGGTGTTTTCTGACCATGTATTGTAATCCTGGGTAAAGTGACTAGATGGCAAGATCTTAAAGCATGTGTGTGCACAGCACCAGATCCTTGCCTCAATTAAAGCATAAATGATAGATTAGTGGCAGTAGTAAATTTTGAGTCCTAATTTTCCTAATGCATGAAAAGAGTGAGACAAGTTGCTTACTGAAGTCAGGTGTCATACTGGATTTCAATGGTGGCTTCTCTGATGGATGGTAATAATAGGGTAAAGGGAGTAAGCTTCTGTTTCTAGGATGTTTGTTCCATAAAGAGCAAAGGTTGTCCTGGGAATCCTTTAACATAATTCCCAGATTAGGTTCAGTAAGAAGATAACTATTCCTTCTAAAACTATTGTCCCCAAAGGCTAATCATCCACCATTGTTTGTACTTCTCTTGAAATGTTATGGCCAAGAAGAGAGTCTTATTAGTCATAACCAAGGAAGTCAGAGCTAAACAACACCAGACCATTTAACACTGTCAATAGAATTCCATGGAGGCCCCCAGAGGGTGCTTGCTTGGAACCACTACAGTCTTGTTTGGTCTCTGAAAGTGTCCTTCCCTCCTCCCCCCCAAAATCACTCTAGGCATTGCTACTAGAGCAGTGGAAAGCCTTGGCTCCTTCCCTTTCTGATATCTTCTCCTTTTGGTCCTCAACCCTCCCTAGTTTTCCCTGTCCTTGACTCAAAGTGATAGCTTCCAGTTCAGCTAAGAGAGGGACTTCCTGTTATTGGAGAGGGCAAGTGCAATTCAAAGTTCTAAACAGCAAAGCAGGCAGGTCCTCTTGAATAGAGGCATTTATTGGGGCATTTATTGGGTAAACCAGAAGCTCTCTGCACCCTTCAAAAGGTAAAGTAGTTCCTTTATCCCCAATCCAGTATGTGAAACCCTGACCACTTTAAAGTAAACTCAACTCTTCTCTCTCCAATCTGCCAGTTCTGGAGACCTAAAACTTTTCCACAGGACTCTGTCTTAAAAGTGTTTCTTGCAGACAACACCCTGCTAGCCCCTTCATGATATATCCATTGTCATGTTGTTTTTCTTTCTTTCTTTCTGAAGAGCCGGCGAAACCGGCTCACCGGGACCAGGATGGATGATGCCCTGCAGCTATTCTGCCTGCTGGTCTGAGTCCTCCAGTGGATGGTGTCCACCTTTGAAGAATTCTGGGCCATCGAGGGGGCACTGTGCCAAGTCATGGGGGGACACCAGTTTCCTGCCTGTGACGCCACCAGCTGCTCAGGGTGCAGAGGTGAATCCAGTGAGTCGAGACCTCGGGCTTTGTCCATGTGGGCCAACCCCTGATGTCCTGAGGCCCCCCTGGGTGTCTCCACTGGCAGAACTGTATATATGTATATATGTACATGCTTCTTTTGTTCTTTGTGTTTTTTGTTTTTTGTCTAGAGTGTGAGGGCAGGCCTTGCAGGCCATGAGCCCAAGCTTTGTCCTTGAGGCCCAGATCTTCAAGCCAACCTGCACATGATCTCTACTGCCCCCCATTTGTCACCGTCCCCAGAATAAATGTTTCTTAAAAGTCTAAAAGTCAAAGTCTTTCTTTCTTTCTTTTCACTGAACGCCTCCTATGTGTTACTTGCAATCCGTTTTGTTGAATGGTCAAAGTTATTCAAGTCTCTGTAGACAGATGTACCTTTTATTATGTAAGGTAGGCCAGCAACTCTGGTTTCACTGTCGCTTTAGCCCATTCTTTCCTAGTGTATTAGCTTTATAGGCATGTGAGATTTTAACAACATAAGTACATCTAACACAAAAATATTACAGTAAACACCGTAATCCATCACAAATGTATATCACAGTGGGCGTGTCCACACATGATGCTACATCACCATAGCAACACACTATGGTGACATAGCATCCATAGGCAAAACCTGTGATGCTGTAGGTATGTTGCCATAGCAATGGGCTCCCCACTTATAGTGCGTTGCTATGGCAATATAGTGCCTAAAGTAACCATGCACAGCACACACAACACAGTACTGTGCCATCTTTTTGTGCTTCCAAAATGAAGTACTAAATGATGATGCAGCAACAATGGTGCCATAGCGGCACATGTAGACGTGCCCACTTATATTTTCATTGACAGCAGCCATAAATCGCTTCCTAGTCTTTTGAGGCATTTAGTAAAGTGTTACCTTTTATTTATAGTCATATTTTTACCATAGCTATAGGCACATATGAAACTATAAAATCACTTACTGTATTTTTTCCTTCCAAATTGGCCCCAATCATTTTTTGCCTCTTAATTGTAAAATATTATTTTGGATTGGTTCATTATGACTTTAATTGGATGCTGTGTCCACAAGATAATCAGGGAGAGAATGTAAATATAAATATTCTAACTTTCAAAGGTGTGACAGGGGTGTTGGGGGGAATAATAGAAGTTCCACCCTCAGGCCGTGCATGTCATTGGCCCACCCCCTGCCTTGGGCAGTCCACCCTGCTGCACCTGCTGGCCATGCCTTTGATGTTACCATAATGGTTGTTAAATGCAGAAAGCTGCTCTAATTGCACCCTTAGTGTGCTGGGCCAATTACATGGCTCTGAAGCAACCCTACACTGTCTCATGCTTAGCAGATAGCAGCCAAATAACCCATAGCTCCCCCAGCCCCTTTGCTTGGCTTCACTTGGCCTATGGCTCAGATTTGACCTCAGGCCCCACTGTGTGGGGCCTTGGCCTCCTGGCCCCTTCTCCAAGTTACTCTCTGCCCCTTAGTGGGCCACTACTCCACCCCTCACTGGGCTCCTTGGCCTTATGCCCCTTGGGCCCTAGGCCACACTCAGTGGGCCTTGGCCCCTATCTCAGGCTCCACTCTACGGGCCTGAACTCCACCTCAGGCCCCACTCACTGGACCTCAGCCCTGTGCCCTTCTGTCAGGGTGTGCTCCCTTAGCCTTTCCCCTCCACAGGGAACCCACAAGGCAGAGGGGGATGAAACTTTACAGTACCCCATCCTCACCTTTCACTGGGGTGGCCCAGGTGTGGCATTTCCTGGACAATGTCACCACTACAGACAGCCCCACCACACCATCAAAGTCCAGCACAATGCAGTTTCAGGTCTTACCCAGGACCACCAAAAACCTCCTCCATCCCCATAGTTCCTACCCTAACCTCCAGGCTTTCAGAGAGCTGCTCTCCCTAAGCTATGTGATGTTACTCCATTGGCTCCCTAGATGCAACTGTTGGCTCTTCTCCTAAGGCTTGGGCTTATACGCTGACTGTCCAGACCTCCTTCAATCAAGAAGCCTCCTTGCAATCATGTGACCGCCTAATTAGGCCTAACCAACATCTGCCAGCTGCTCCACAGCCTGCCTAGACCTCTTAAAGTAGCAGGCACAACTTGTGCTCTGCCACAAAAGGGAAATAATATTTATACTATTGCTACTTCTATTATTATTATTATTATTTCCTATAATAGCAATAGTAGTGGGAATTTACCACAGTTTGAGCAGTCTCTAGCAGCACCTTGCTTAAAGGGAGGACAATTTCAGTGGGTAGAAATGAATGTCATAATTTCTTTTTACCTCTTAAACAGGTAATCTATAGTGTTTCTACTATCTTCTTCAGTTCCTACATGGCCCCAAAAGCAAAGGAAAATATAAAAAAGGACTGTTGACACTATTTCAACCACAGAAGATAATGACAGAACTACTATTAATAAAATCACTCACATTCACACAGGTCTTCCTCCTGACTGTCACTGAAACTTCTCTCCTTCCCACCTTCCCTCCAACCCCACATTTTTTTTCAACTTAAAACTTAGAACTTGGAACAATTCCTGGAGTCTCCTTTATTGATTCTTACAAAGAAGAGTCCCCTATCTCACATACCTCCCACTTTTTCTTAAGTTAAAATTGATTAATCCCTTGAAAACTAGGTACAGAAATTACACATAAACCTGTATAAGTGACCAGAAACCAGTCTAAACATGTAACAGAACAGAAGTTCAGTGCACATGGACTAATTTAAAAATGGCAAAAGCCAGTGTAAGGTAAACCTTGTTTGTTCTAGCCGAGCACTGGGCTGCCCCAACACCCAGGCTGTCACAGAGACATCCAGAAAAGTCTCTGGCCCTAGCTGAGCCACCTACCTGCACCTGTCAGCCAGGCCATTAAACAGGGAGGAGGGTTAGGAAGGGGAAAGTGGAGGTACCCACCCTGGCCCCCCATACCCAGCCAGAACAGCTGGAGCAGCATGTGGCTGGGGCTTTCCCCCTCCCCTGCTGACTGGCCCTGCCTCTCTGAAGGCCACACTGAGCCAGTCAGCAAGAGAAGAGGGAAGGTCCCACCACATGCCCTCCTAGCTCTTCTGGCTCTTTCTACTTCATAAAGAAGCGGGGAAAAGGCCTGGGGCCTGTTTCCCTGGTGGGACAGAAACCTCCATGCTGGGACACACATAGAGGGGCTGGCATGAAGGCAAAGATCTCACACACAGACAACATCAACTGAAGAATGACCCAGTGCTTCAGAGCCATGTTCTCTCTCTCCTCCTTCCCTCCCCTCCTCTCTCCTTTGGGCTTCCCCCACACACCCAGCCACAGCTGCACCCCACCATCTCCTTTGGGTAATCAGTGGTGATCCACCAGTCAGCTACATTTGACTGCCCTCGGCAGGCTTCAGCAAGAGTGTCCCCAGCCCACTCACCTTGGCCAGTGTAAGCATCTGTGTGGTCTCCCATCCCCCTCACCAAAAGGAGCACGTGTGTTCTCTTTGCTCCCAACCCAATAGAGACCTGAGTGCCCTATGCAGCTTAACGAAACCTGATTCCACCTCAGGCTTTTTATGTCTGTACCTAGCTCCAGTGTATCTGGAATGAGATACCATGTATGAGCTCTAGGGATCCAAGAAAAGTTCATTATCAACTGGATGGAAAAGGTTAAGAGCGTACCTATAGTACAACAGAAGGACCTAGATTTAAGAATGGAAATGCTGGTAATCACCCTTTTTAAAAAACCCAGAAATACCTGTGTCAAGATGCAGAGTCTTGTCAGACAAAGCAGAAGAGGAAAGTCAATCTCCTTGTTGTAAGGTAATTTATCTTTTTGTTATTTTTCAGATTGCTTATCTTTTCCTTCAGTATCATTCCCAATAGTGTTTTGAGCCTTTCACTGAAAACTTAAGAGGTGGGGGCAGAGGGTCTACAGAACTAGTATCTGATAGAGCACTCATTGACTGGTCCTTCAATTACATCTTCAGCTGACTTCCCTGGACTATTTTCCATTTCTTTTTGCTTTCTGTGAAAATGACAGATAGATGAAGCACTAGAAAGATATGAGTCTCCCCTAGGTAATAAAGGCAAGCATTGTATTTGTCATTTAAGGAGAAAAGGGGTGCTGACAGGCCATACTGTTTTTAAAACATGACAACATCATGATTCCTATTATTAAAAAGGAATAGAAAGGTGGGGATGGGAGGAGAGCATTCTAAATCAGTATTTTCATACCTAAACAAATATAGACACATGTAAAGTGAGAAGCTCAAGTAGCTGAGCTCAAGTGCTGATACTGGCTCTCTCCCTAAGCCTAAGTACAGGGCAAAGCAACAGGAGTGGCAATTGGTTTGGCACTCTCCTTTCTTACTATTTGGATAATGCACACGGATAGGTAGCATGTATGTCAAAGCCCCTTTGGTACATCCAGTACATTAAGCACATCAGCATCCATGCAGCAACATACACAGGAACACACACATCTAGAAGTGCTCCAGGCTTTTACACCTGCCAGAAATACTTAGAGTAAAAATGTTTATATTTGAACCAAACTGCATTGAGAATTCTGCCTGGAATGTACTCTACTGATTCTTGCAAAGGAGGGTCCCCTCACTCAGATCTCCCACCCACTGACCAGAAGGGATTTCTCTATGCCAGTGATTCTCTACCTGGGTTTGGCAGACCTGACCTCTTACACTTTTCTTTTCCCACACTTCTCCCCTCCCCTCCCCTACTTTTCTGCCCTTTGTCTTCCTAATTTCCAAATATTTCCTTTTTCACAGACAGCCTCTTTTCTACCTTGAATTACTACCACTGTGGAGTTTCCCTTACTCACCTTTAGCTTTTTCCCCCTCCCTTCCCTGCTTTACCTTTTGTTTTCCTAATTTTTACCTATTTAGATTCCCACTGATGTACTGTTACCCTTTTAGTTTCTTTCATTCCTTGGAGTAAACGAACAGCAGAGACTTCCTATGTCTGAAGAGGGGTGATTGCGCCCAATACCTTGCTACGACTTTTTTTCCAACTACTCAGTTGGTCTAATAAAAGATATCACATCTGCTCAAAGAATCTTGCTGGTCCCAGAGTCATACAGCCCAGGACCAGGACTTGATGTTCTCATTCTGCAACTGCCTCACCCAGTTAGGGCAGAGTGGTCACCTTATCTTCCCCCGGGCGGCGGGCGGAGAAGGGCCTTCGGGTCTCTATGTACTTGGTGCCTATGGGAGACAGTGAAAAAACAGGGCAAGGTGGAATGAGATCCTGCCCTTACCATCTTTACCTGGCATCATCTTGGTTCTAGCTCTCAACTGGGTATCACTAAATTCCAAAACATTAGGGAGGGGTGCCTTCAGGCTAAAAAGGTTAAGAATCACTCCTCTATGCCAGAATATTCTATCACTACTGGAATAGTATCAGTACAGCAGCAAGAGAAAGTCTGTTGTTCTTACCTGCAAGGGTGGGAACCAATTAATAGTTTACTTAATATGCCCAGAAGCTATCTTAACTTTTCTGCAAAGCTACTCTGGGCTGGGGAATCCCACCCTAAAGAGACAGATGACTGGAGAAATCTACCCCTCCCCTGGCACTCCATAGTATCTCCCGGGCACTGAAACTGCAGACAAAAGAGACAGTTTGTAAGACAAAAGTTGTGCATTTCCACAGGGTTCTGAGTACAAGCAGTGTTTGGGGCTAAATCTCTGCTTTTACCTGAGGAAAAAGCCTGTGGCTCTCCTTCACCAGCCAGACATATTTGAAATAAATTATGTGAAAAGTCCTAAGAGATTTTTCTTGTGAAGTTTTTCAGTCATAGGTGGCAACCTTGAGGGTACTTTGATCAATAAAGTGAGCATAAAAGCTCCTATAGGAGGTAGGCTTTTGCCCTGCAGATTAGATATTGGTAGGTTTTCTCATGCTAAAATAAGCTGAACTATGAAACAGATGTTGCAACAGGTTAAATCAGAATACTTGCCTGTGCCTTCTCTCTTCTTTGAAGAGAGGAAAATAAAAATGATACATTTTAAAGAGAATTCACTAAAGTTCATATTGATGTTTGAATAAAAAAAAATAAGTCTTTCCAATGAGAGTTGTTTTAAGCACTGTACCTCATTAGCAATTCCTCAGTTTTTATATTTTTACTTACATCTAAACAACTATTATGATGGTTGATGGCAATGTTGGTTAATATATTTCAACACCCATCAAGCTACTTTCTAGATACCAGAATCCTTTAAGTTTTCTGCTGAATTTCTTTCAAATTTAATGAAAGAATTAGTTTCTCTGGCAATGATGACAAACAACATTTCTGCAATATGAAGCCCACTCTTTCTAGTAGATCTGCTCATATTTGAAAGAACAAATGATAGTTGCTTGGAGTTCTTAGATGTTTCATAAAGACCATGTGAACTTAAACATTTTTAATAAAAGTTAATAAACTTGAATTTATAGTCTTTTTTTTTTTTTTGCTTTTACAGTGCTGATATGTTATTGAATGACAATACACAGAAAACCCCCTCAAATGCACTATCATCATCTTGCATAAACTGTAATATAAGTTTAAAATATTTTCTTTCATAACTATAAATGTCAGCCTGGTATAATTTGACATAAACTGATCATGTATTATTAGCTATATAATACTGAACATACCAGACACAGTTAAGATCACTGGTTAGGATTTTTTTATAGTCCAACTCAGCCAAGAACAGCAATTCCAAAATTTTGAGACTGAAAAATGAGTCCATCACAGCTGCATTTGGGTTTTTAAATGGGGTATACACAGCTAGATACTTTACTTAAAAACTCCTGGTAGGCAGTTCATGTTGCTCTACACAGTTTCAAAGCTGTCATGATAGTAAGTAATAAATTGTGGAAAAAGGAAATTAAAGAATTCTTTGCATTATCTGTAACTTTCTCATTTTCCCTCTAATCACAATGTTGCTCAACTGTCTCCTTTATTACTGAAGATACAAATCCTGCTTCCTTCAGAAATTCTCACCATATGACAATATTCAAACCTGAACTTTCTATATAACTGTTAAAAAGTCTTAAAAATTTAAGCAATTCAACCTTAAAACCCCTAAAAAATTATCCTTTTGGGGGCAGAACCCACTGGAACCAATATTTATTCAACCATTCAATATTTAATCAACCAAGGTTGATTAAATGTCAAATATTAATCAAACAAGACAAAGTGTTTTCAGTGCACTGTTTTCCTGAATGTTTTAGTCATTTCAATAACAAGCAAATAACCACTAGAAAGGCTGATTTACTGAAAAGTGTCTAGAGACTTCATAGAGAGAGCACAAGGTCATGAACTGCAGAAAGTCTCTCTGAACTGAGAAAAGAAAGAAACAGAAGAAAGTGAATTTCACTGATGTCTTCTGTACCTAGCAGCTAGCAATATGAAGTCAGCAAATGTACTCATCATTTCAAAAACAAATCTTACTGTCACTGCTCCAGTGAAAGCAGCTATTAGACCAAATACCATTTCCATGCAATAGTTTCTATGAGACAACCAGAACATATGCCCTCTTTCTATTAACTACAACAGTTGATAAAGAAGGGGGAGTGAAATGCCACAACAGGTTGTTACATTTGTAAATTGCTTTGAAAATGTAAAGCACCCTAGAAATATTAGTGTATTATACAGAATAATAATACTAAGGACCCAGAGTCATAAGAGCTAAGTGCAGACAGTCAAAAAGTCTGAGGCTGAGTCAATTCAATCTTTGCAAGTTAGTTTAAGATGCACAGATTGAACCAATAAGCAAGTGAACAGACATTCACTTTTGATTCCAGAAATGCAGCCACATGCCTGCTGTGGCCCAGGCCAAAAGCCAGAAGGGCACTAGAGCACGCCTCCCTGCTCTACTGGAGCAGACACCTTGGGCCTGTGAGGGAGGGGTTTGTAGGGAAGGTGCAAAGCATCCTGGGATACTGGGGGACTATAAGTTAACTTGAATCTGGAGGGGGCAGAAACTCAATAAACCAACTTAACCTAAATCCATTACATCTGATACAACATCCATCCAAGTTTATCCTAAACCAGCTTCACCGATTTTGAATGCCACTTATGTGCACTGAACTTCTGTTGTGTTACAGATTTGAACTGGTTTCTGATCATTTATACTGGTTTGTGTAATTGTTGTCCCTAGCCAAGATGTCCAACAGGTGATCTGATTTAAGTTAATCTGTAATAAAACAGTGAAACCTTTTTGACCTGAGAATTTAGTGGATATTTAGGGTCTCATAAGCAGTTCCCATTGGGGTAAAAGCTGATATTATATGTCTTTTGTACAGCCAGTCCTCTTTGACCGGGTACAGACATTACACTTTGACTGGTATAAGTGATAGCAAATTGGTCACTACTCATAACAGAACAGAAACTCAGCACACATGAACTGGTTTAAAAATGGTGAAACTTGATCTAAGAACTGTTCCACCCACCAAAGGACAAATATGTGTCCTGTTCCTTACCCATCTAAACTATGCCACTTACAGAAAACTGCATAACTTAGATTGATTGCACCTCTGGCTTTTAAATGTCTGTACCTAGTCTTTGCCTACAAAGAAAGTTCACAGAATCCTATTTTGAAGAATGTAGAAGGAATCAAACAAAAGAGATTATTTTTTCAAACAGGCTTCCAAGCTCCTTTAGCCACACTTTACCAAAAAATTATCTTGGTTTACTTCAGGGATCTCTAACATTTATCCAGCTTCCTACATTTTGCTTCCCACATTTATCCAGCTTCCAAACAACATGCAGCCCCTAAATGTATGTCCACTTCCCAGTACAACTCTTTTACCCACAAAGCCTATATCCCAGACCAACATCATGTGACTTGTGTTTTAGACAGTGGGTCCTATATTTCCAGTTTTATTATCCTATAAAGAAACTTAATGGCTTTTTGCAGCTATTCAAAATAAACTGTAGCCATTGTACCTACCAGTTTCAACAAGAATTCACCCAAATGTGACCAGGGTAGCAAATGTGGAAATTGACACCTATCCTGTTTCCTGATTATAATTTGATCATCCATTGTTGTTTAGTACCAACTGGCTTTGGACCTCCAGAATGTTCGTTCACATCACTACAATTGTTTCATTCATTTTTTGTGGCTCCTATTTAATATTGCCAGGTAAACATGACACTTGGATCAATAAGAGTTGCAGACCTCACTCTATTTTTCAAATCACTCTCATTAGGAGATGTAATGTCCAGCACTGTACAGATATATCTGTACTGTGCATATATATTTATTCAATGAGGGCTCACAGCATATTCTAATCTGTGTAGATGTGTAGGATACCATAGTCTATGCTTCAAGCAGTTTACAAGACAGATCAAAACAGTCACTATGATAGGCAGAAAGTTAGGAACACCAACACTTCAACTTCATTATCATCTTCTCTTCTATTAAATCTTTCATTCTGTATTCCAAGACCAAGATGGAAAGTGTTTTACAGTGCTGAGGACTCTCAAAAGTCAGTATATAAAGCTATCCCCTGCTCAATAAACACTTACATTTACTAAAGGTATTTAGAGGTACAATTTTGCAATACAACTCTTTCTTTTAATATAGAAATGTTAAACATAGTATACCTAATGCATGTAAAGCTACTACAAAGAAAAACTATTTAAAAGTAGGTTAATTTCCTAAATACATATGAAAAAAGTTATTAAACACGTCTTAAATTTATGTATCCTAATGAGACAGAAATTAGAAGTATGTGCAATTCCCCCTCATTCCTTTGATCTAGGTTTGGGCCAAAAACAGAGCCTTCAAATCCAAAACCTGTTGATTTTTTCACAAGATTCAAGAAGACAAGTGAATTCACATTAAAATAGAAAGCTTCAAGGCCAGAATCCCAGCAGCTAAAGTTTTGGGTGGGATCTAAAAGCAAAAAGGAGCATTTTTTTCAGATCCATATTAATTACATTTTTATAAGTTGAAACCTAAGAAAGTAGTAAAGTCAGGAAAGAGGCACTTTAAGATCCTATGGGTATATGGTATACAAAACCTAGGTTGTTAATTAGCCTTAAACTACCTTTTACTGGATAGCCATGCCTGAAGATTAAGATTAAATCTTGAAAGCATTAAAAAAAGAGAGTTTAGCTTCAGTTGTTGCTAACTGATGTTTATTCTGTTTGCTGCTACAGCAACAAACAGAGCACAGCTCACATTCTGGATGATCAGCAGGGATCTGGGTTTTCTGTTTCCCATGGGAAAAAAGCAGAAAAATGAGGATTTTCCCCTTTGAAGAGGGAAACCCCTTCACAAACAGTTCTCTGGCAGAGTACCAGCCTGCAAGAGCTGCTTGCAAAAGAGCCAGAAACTCTAAGCCCTGTCTTCAGGGGGAGGAGATGGGACTGGGGCCTGAGAATCTGAGTCAGCTAGGCCTGGCTCAGATTTGCTTTCCCTCCTGAAGCCTTTGGGATAAATATGG
>NW_017729003.1:2290494-2296366 GCF_001723915.1 Gavialis gangeticus | reverse complement strand
CCAACACTTCAACTTCATTATCATCTTCTCTTCTATTAAATCTTTCATTCTGTATTCCAAGACCAAGATGGAAAGTGTTTTACAGTGCTGAGGACTCTCAAAAGTCAGTATATAAAGCTATCCCCTGCTCAATAAACACTTACATTTACTAAAGGTATTTAGAGGTACAATTTTGCAATACAACTCTTTCTTTTAATATAGAAATGTTAAACATAGTATACCTAATGCATGTAAAGCTACTACAAAGAAAAACTATTTAAAAGTAGGTTAATTTCCTAAATACATATGAAAAAAGTTATTAAACACGTCTTAAATTTATGTATCCTAATGAGACAGAAATTAGAAGTATGTGCAATTCCCCCTCATTCCTTTGATCTAGGTTTGGGCCAAAAACAGAGCCTTCAAATCCAAAACCTGTTGATTTTTTCACAAGATTCAAGAAGACAAGTGAATTCACATTAAAATAGAAAGCTTCAAGGCCAGAATCCCAGCAGCTAAAGTTTTGGGTGGGATCTAAAAGCAAAAAGGAGCATTTTTTTCAGATCCATATTAATTACATTTTTATAAGTTGAAACCTAAGAAAGTAGTAAAGTCAGGAAAGAGGCACTTTAAGATCCTATGGGTATATGGTATACAAAACCTAGGTTGTTAATTAGCCTTAAACTACCTTTTACTGGATAGCCATGCCTGAAGATTAAGATTAAATCTTGAAAGCATTAAAAAAAGAGAGTTTAGCTTCAGTTGTTGCTAACTGATGTTTATTCTGTTTGCTGCTACAGCAACAAACAGAGCACAGCTCACATTCTGGATGATCAGCAGGGATCTGGGTTTTCTGTTTCCCATGGGAAAAAAGCAGAAAAATGAGGATTTTCCCCTTTGAAGAGGGAAACCCCTTCACAAACAGTTCTCTGGCAGAGTACCAGCCTGCAAGAGCTGCTTGCAAAAGAGCCAGAAACTCTAAGCCCTGTCTTCAGGGGGAGGAGATGGGACTGGGGCCTGAGAATCTGAGTCAGCTAGGCCTGGCTCAGATTTGCTTTCCCTCCTGAAGCCTTTGGGATAAATATGGCTTTTGGGGGGCTGGGGTCTAGGGGCAGGGGGCTGCAAGTCAGGAATGAAGGGCACTGGCAGAACTGGTGCAGGGCCCTGTGGGCAAGGTAAGGGGCATGCTGTCAGGGCTGGAGTGGGCAGAGCTTATGGAGAGATCTGGCCAGGTGGGAAGGGAAGGGAGGTGTGGGTAACTGCAAGTGCTGGGGGGAAGCTGCAGGGAGAACTGGCAGAACTGGCATGGGGCAGGGCAGGGGTATATGGGTGAGGGTTGAAGGAACAGGGAGAGATCCATGGGCACTCTCAAGCCAATGCAGAGGAACCCGGGAAGCATCTCCACATGGGGACCCACCCCTGCCATGCCCCATTGGGGGTAGGGATGAGCAGGCAGAGTCTCTTACCTGTGTGAAGGAGGAGGCAGCAGCAGTGTCCACAGCACTGCAGCTCCAGGGCCCCTAAGGTATTCAAGGTGCTACCACTGCAGCACCCAGCAATCACTGTCCTGCACTGTGGATTAAGGCCAGGTCTAGGCCTGGGGCAGGTGCAGGCTGCCTTGTCCCTGGTTATGCTGCTTCATCTCACAGTGGCTCATCCTGGTTCAGCTCAGGCTGGGGCTGGGGGTGTTCCCAACCAGGGAAGCAGTGGTGGTGGCATGGGGCTCCTGGCAGCAACAGCACCAAGTCTGCCACTACAGCCCCATGCCCTGTGCTCCACAGAAATCTGGGGGGGTACATTGCCCCCAATTCCTCCCTGATACATTACAAATAGGCATGCCTGGACCATCCCAAGGCCATTGGGAGGCTCCTTGTGGTGTAGGACCAGTTCAGGAGCTTGGCCCCTAATGGCCCAAACTGGCCCCACATCAGGGGCCCGCAATGGCACAGGGATGGTCCAAGCATGTCAGAGCTTGGTGCATGCCTTCAATGGTTTAGGGCCAGTCCAGGGTATCACAAGCCAAAGATCTGGCAAATCCAGACCAGCTCTGCATCATCACAGCAAGGACCAAGCTCCAGAAAACCTGCCCGCACCCATCCCCCACATCACATACACCCCTCCTTCTCCCAATGATCCCCCCTTCCCCATACACCCATGCCATGACCCACACACTAAGGGGCTGGGGCCTGGGGGTGGGAAGACATCTGAGGGTCCCCTCTGGCATGGCTGGGGAGGCCGGGGGCTGCAGGTCAAGAACACGTGGCATTCCTGGCTTGCTGCCTCCTACTCCACATCTAAACTGAGGCAGGCCCCTGTCCTGGGATGCCATGACACCCTCTCAACTTTGGTGCCCTGGGCATTGGCCTCACTGCCCATCCCTAAGGCTGGCTCTGCCTGCAGGGCATGCTGGCAAGGCTGGTGATGATAGGGCAGGGGGATGCAGGTCATGCTGGCAGAGCTGTAGGGGGCTGTGGCTTGACAGTGAAGGGCACCAACATATCAGGACTGCTCAGTGCCACAAGGGGGGGGAGGGGGATGACACATAGCTGTAGCTGGATCTGCATCCTGGTGAGCAAAGAAGGCAGGGGAAGCTCTGATTTTCCATGAAAAAAAAATGAAATCAAATGCCATAATGTGTGTGTATTTACAATTTATTTTATTATAATGATTGAAGCACAGGTAGGCTTCCAAATTGCTTTAAAATTGTAACTGTATCAATAATATATTGTGTTCAACTGATACCTATCTATATAGTGCTTTCATTTTAATCATGGAAAAACACAGATTTGGGGTTTTTAATACAAGAATTTTGGATTTTTATCAGAGAATGTGGTATTTTTTAAACAAAAAAACCAGGATCCCTTATTCAGGCTATGGTTTGTGTGAATTATTCATCTCTACAAATGATAATGTAGCTAATTGTAGTGTTCCATAGTATGAAATAATAGTACATGAGTAGGTGAAAAATTAAAAAGTCAAAAAGCCTGAGGCTGAATCGATTCAGTCTTTGCAGGTTAGTCTAAGCTGCACAGATTAAATTGAAACAGAAGTGAAACCGGGGATGCACTAGACCACAGATCTCTGGCTGTATGTTCATTTCCTCTTCCTGCTGCCCTGAGGTCTCTGGGATTTGCAGTCCAGACTTACAATAGCAGCACTCTTCAGGGTTGTTCATTACTTCCTCTTCCTGCTTCCTCTGGGATTTGTAGTCCACAGTTGCAGCCAAAAGTAAGTTTGAGCAGGGGAAGGGGTGTTTAACACCCCCTCCCTGGCCCCAGACACCAGCTGGGGTTTGCCTGGGAGGGCAGTCCCCCTGACCCCTTGCAGACTGGACCTGCCCTCCCAACTCCCCTTTGTCAGCCAACCCTCACTGCCCCAGCTAGGGAGCAGAGGGGTGGGGCCAGCCCTGCTCTCTGGAGCAGACAGCACGGCTTGACCCAGCCCATGGCTGCAAAATGCTGGGATGCTGGAGGACACTGATGTAACTTGAACCAGGGACAGAAGTTTTATAAACTGGTTTGACCCAAATCAGTTAAGTCTGATACTACATTCAACCAGGTTTATCTTAAACCATTTTCAGCCATTTTGAAACTGGTTTATGCACGCTGAACTTCTGTTCTGTTACAGGTTTGAACCAGCTATCGATCACTTAAACCAGTTTACGTGTAACTTCTCTCCCTAGCCTAGAGGCCTGGTGAGCATGGGGACTGGGAGCTGTATCTGAGTTGCCACTAGAGGGCTGGTGAGCTGGACAGCTTCTGTTCCTGCTCTAGGGGCATGGGTGTAAAAGATTCTGGGATACTGAAGGACTTCAAGGTAGGCAGTACATCTGTGGGGAATGGCCGCACCTTAATACAGGAGTAGGCAAAATACAGATCCAGATTCAGCCTGCCAACTGATTCAATCCAGTCCACAGTGGGTCCCTTTGCCCCACCCAGCTCAGGTGTAGGGGGCAGCTCTGGCCATGGCACATGTGGCTGGTCCAGCTGACCCTTGGTACAGAGGTACTGCCTGGTATAAAGTGCAGCCCACCCTATCCCCACACACAGCTCTTGGGCATTCTGTGAGCTGTAGTCTGAGGGGCTGGGTGGTGCAGTAGCAGGCTGGGGGCAGTGCAGCAGCCAGACTCAGCTTCCTGGCAGGCTCCACAGCAGCAGCTCACTCTGCCCTCACACTTTCAACAACCACTGCCAGCATCTCCACCACTGGACCCATCCCTGCTTCCACACATCTGTCAGCAGGGGCACCAGATGGAGCGAGTGAGGTTTTCATGGAGACCAGCCCACGACCACTGCAAGCTGGATGCACTCAACCAGGCAGACGGGATGCAGCCACAGACCCACAGGGGGATAGACCTGGGGATGGATAGGATCAACTGGCAACTTCCTGCCCATCCCCCATCCACTCACCCACTGCACTGGGCGGTATAAACAACTGTAACAGGAGGCAGAGGCCCCCTACCCCAACCCTCAACAGCTTACCAAAACTCCTTAAGTGACCCTCCAGCCCAAATAATTGCTCACCCTTGCCTTAATGTAACAAACTGGGCAGATCAGAGATAATCCTGCCCTGGAGTGGCATAACTTTGAGCTGCATAACGAGTGCTTAACACCACTTTAAAGTGTTAATGTGTGGACAATCCAGGGGTTAAGAGCTCTAGGAGCTGCCCAAAAAATTACCATGTAACAAAACCCTATATGCTTTGATACACTATAGGATTCTCTTTGCCTGTACATGCAGGGTTTAAAAGAAAGTGCACGTATATCAAAGTCTTTGGGATTCTGAAGAATCCTCTTCACCAGCTGCTGTGTGATAATTGGTAAGGATCCTCAGCTGAAGAACAGCAGAGGGCTAGGAAGGGAAGAATAAGCATTCCTGATACAAGAAGAGAATTAGAAAAGTTTACTGTTTTTAAAGTGCTGCTTACAATGCCAGCAAAATAAAATATTTCTTATGATATATGGAAAACTCTATTGTAAGGTTAATTGCCTGCTAAATGACCACTGTAATGATTCTGTAGGCAGTCTTATTTATTTAGAAATCAATGTTAGTGGTCCCCCACTAACACAACAAGTGGTCAAACAACACAGAATACAATTCTTCAGTATAAAAAGGAACATGAAAAACACAAATCCTACTATTAGGTTAAACTGAACCTTTCAAGAGTTTATATGCATGGTACTTTCTACCATAAAATGAGCTAAACTCGGCTCTGGCAGAACTCTGCATCAGCATTTCAAGGAGAACTCCCTTCTACCAAATGGCATCCAATCTAAGGGTACACCACAAAAGCAACACAGTGAATAGTAACCAGACAAGATGTGGAGGCAGGGGAGGCGGGGGAACAATAGATCTCAAAGGACAATTGGGTAGTAAATTGTTATGAAGTACAACCAAGGCCATAACTTTAAATTAGAACCAAACAATCAAACAGTGAAGAATATAGAACTTCTTATACTCAAAAAGGCCACTGCATTAACTTTGGTTTCAAATAATAATGGGCTTCCAAGGCCAGGTACAGACATTACACTGTTACCAGTATAAGTGATCAGAAACTGGTCTTTACCCATAACAGAAGTTCAATACACAAAAAAGGTCTATAACAGAACCCATAACAAAAAAGAAGTTTGGCACACATAGACTAGTTTAAAAATGACAGAACCCCATCTAAGATCTGGCCCTCCAACAAAGGGCAAATGTGTGTTCTGTTTGCTACCAATCTAAACTATGGCACTTACAAAAAACTGTGTAACTTAGACTGATTCTGCCTTGGAATTTTTGAACATCTGTACCTATCCCAGGTGTTTTAGTCAATTATGAAAATGGATTATAGGGTTCTAACTCAGTTAGGTGCTTTTGAAAACATCATCCCTCAACATTATCTGAACATATG
>NW_017729003.1:2270520-2285494 GCF_001723915.1 Gavialis gangeticus | reverse complement strand
ACTCAGTTAGGTGCTTTTGAAAACATCATCCCTCAACATTATCTGAACATATGCTTTGTAAAAAAAAGTTTTAGCTCTATCTTCCAGATCTACACATTCACAAGGAAGGAGTTAGCCTTACAAATTTCACATAATGAAGAAATCCAACTTATCGCACCATCTCTTTAATTTGAAAAAGAAAGCAGAGAAGGGCTTTTCCATCCAAACTTGCAACATTTCACAAACAGTAAAAAGATAATTTATATCAGCAGCCTATAGAACTGCTGACTTTGTTATATGAAAGTGTTGAGGACACCTCACGAGCCCATCACTGGAATCTGTTTGTAAGTCATAAACAACTCACTCCCATATACATCAGCTGTCAGACTAAGAAGCATTACGGCCTCTATCAGTATGTAAAGGTACTCCAGAGTCACTTTCTATTGACTTCCTGGTAAAATATGTTAAATGACTGTCGCAGGGGCACTTTGGTACCCAGCTCCTATAAAGAGATACAGGTGCTGGTTGCCGGGGCAACTGCAGTTTGGTCAGCTGACCAGAAGGGGGCAGGGCCTGAACTATATAAATGTAATCCAGGCTGAGGCCAGGGAAGCAGTTCCCTGCCAGCAGCTGAGGAAGAGGAAGAGGGAGCTCTGCTGGAGTAAGCACAGTAGAGAAGCCTGAAGGCCTGAGCAGCTTCTGCTTGAGGATCCTGGGGGGAGGAAGCCCTGGTAGGGATTTGCATAATAGTTAGCCAGTTGGCTTAGAGTTTATGTTGTAGCCCAGGGCCTTGAGTCTTCTGTTTGTAGTTTTATAAGACCAGAGGACTGGGAAAGGCTACTAGGGGCTGGAGGAGGCCTCATAGGGGCTCCACAGTGGTGTGGGGACCCCAGTGCCAGAGAGGGCACAACGTTCAGGGGGCACTGACCCCAGCCCAGAGAAGGGGCGCAGAGGACTGGGGGCCAGGTAAGGACGAGGCTGCCTGAGTCCCACAGGAACTGTTGACCCGAGGAGGGAATTTGGGGCCAGGCATGGCTACGGCCACCTGAGCCCCAATTGTGAGAAGCCCCAGGATGGGCGCAGGTGAGAAACCCCAGAGCGGGCACTCACTTTAAGACCCGAGGAGGGGATTTGGGGGCCAGGCATGGCTATGGCCACCTGAGCCCCAATTGTGAGAGGCGCCAGTGAGGGGCACTGGCTGCGTGACAAGCCCGGGGGCGCCAGGGTGGGCACGGCAAGGAAACCAATCAAACAACGTCCGGGACATCTGCGAGGCTTGGGGCATGGTACAGGGGAGGTTGGAGCCACGCATAGCCCATAAGGCTGGGGTGCACCAAGTAAATCCATACAGAACAGGGGCCAGGATAAACCAGAGCACCGTGTCCAAGGGGACAAAAGGCAGCCTCCCTTATAATATACATAACAGCAAAGACATGGCAGGAGAGAACGAGGGTGCTTTATCATGAACGTGGCACGGTAGGGGGCGTTAGGAGAGATCACGGCCACTCCTAGGACCCCGCGCCGTGACAATGACAAAAGGACAAATGATTATAGATGTTGAGGTGACTACCTGAACCACTGCCTATCTTAAGGACAACTGGCACAGCCTACCTCCATTCTCAGCATTAAAAAGCCCAGTATACCCAGTGATCTTCATTAACCAGCTAAATATAGCAAAATATATTCAAGATGGACTTCTCTCGACACACTTTGTGACAGCAAATCTGGACAAAATCTCCATCAGAAAAGGCAGTTCATGTATAACCTCCTGTTCCTCTCATCTCTCAGGGGACTAGTCAAACCAGCTAATATCTGATCAATCTTTTCCTCTAAGTAAACAGAAAGGGTTCACAATAAGAAAAGCTCTAACGCAGCTTAGACAAGTTGGATTTCATCAGCCTGCCCATCACTCTGAGCTGTTCTACTAGCTGTGGCTTCTTTTGAGTCACAGCATGAGTAGAGAACAACTTCTTTGTCTCCGTCACACTCACAGCTCTGGAACATAAAAATTCTCTATGCTGTAATCAATCTAGCTTGGAGTACATTTTCCACTATCATCATTCTAGCCTCCCACCTTGTCACTTCATTAGTTGCATGGTGGCCTGTGAAAACCATGCAAAAGTAGGGGGCATATAGGTTTCAGGCTGTCAGTGTCTGCGGATAAATGACTGTTATATTTCACTAAAGCATCAACAGAGTGATTCCGTGTACGTGCAGCAGCATACCTTAAATGCAGCTAAAAACAAAGTGATCCATCAGCCTTTTTTTGGAGAGATTATCAAGACAGGTTTTCACATTAACAGAAGCATGAACAGATTCCAGTTTTAGCCTGGAAGCTCATGTCAGAGAGGTTACCTCCACATTTCCAATATAAAGAAAGACTTTGAAAATAAGATTCATAGCAGTGCCATAGTTTACATGCAGGCCAAGTGAACCTGGCAGAAAGTGTTAAATGACTGTGACTATGATCCTGGTCCAGCACAGTAAGTACTGAAGATTCAAGGATCAAGTCTGGAGAGATCTATCATGGATTAGAACCCAGCACAGAAATATATTACTGCCAAGCTTTAATTACAGAAAAAGAAACGCTAGCATCTTATTCAGAATTGTGGATGGTGACATATACATTTGAAAGTGACAATACACTGAACAATATAAAAAAGGCTGTTGGAAAGGGCCTTTGGTAACCATTGTGCAAGAGCCATGAAATAAGACTTCACGCATGACCTGATAAATGTCACCATCTGCTCTACCCCTAACTACTGAATTTTATGGACTTCAGTCCTTTTATTTTATATAGGCAGACTGCTATAGTACCTAAATACCATGAAACAACCATGTTGGTAATATGTCTGTCATGACCGAAATTTACTGTTTTTTATCTTATACCCTAGTTTTCTAGGTACATTCTCCTTCCTGAACAAACTGTAAGTGGATGTCAGTGGCTCAGTATTCTAATTTTTATTGGTGTCAGAGTCTCAGGAGACACAAAAATAGCAAATCCCACTCCCATCTGTTTTATAAACCATTTACACAACAGTAGTTTCCCTTCAATGTTCATGTTATAGTATTTTTAGCATTTTGAATAGAGAAATGCTTCAGGTATTTTAAATTTATTTCTGTAGCTGTGCATTGGTTACCTAGGAAACAGTTGTAGAATGAAATTTGATTGGAGATGTTTTCAAAGTCTTAGCTAGAGTCTCAGAGTTTCAATAGTGGAGATGTAGGTCTGAGAGATAAATTTGCTTCAAATATCCCAGATATAAAAAGGATATTTACTTGATAAACAATTATGTGGGACATGTGTAACATGTTATACTTCCAGTGCTCAGAAACATTAGACGCCTATATACGTACATCGAAACTGCTCTGACATACTGTAATTACAGTATACAGATTAATCGAGTCTGCTGGAGCGTGGTAATTACTTTGCTCCAGCAAACTCTAGCATCACATGTATCTGTGTGCCCGCAATGAAAAATGGTGGTGAGGCACTTTACTTAAAGTGTCCCTGCCACCATTTTTCAGCATGCGAATGCAGATACACACGATGCTCCAGGTGTTTTAAGTAAGAGCAGTTCTTAAAGCTGCTGTAATTTAAGTGCCCAACCTGCCACCTCCTGGAGCATGTGTATAAATGCACATTATGCTCATGCAGCCAGGCAACAGAAACAAAGTTACATATGACAAATCACAAATAACCCACACACAAATTGAGTATCTTAATTTTGAATGACAAAAGAATGAAATAAATAATGCCAAAAAATCAATGAGTAAATGTTAAATGTAAATGTAAAATGAAATGTTAATTTTAGACTGTGGCTAGGCTTTACATTTGTGTCTGGAAATAAACACTTTTCCCAACACTAGAAGTGAGTGTAAAGGCATTCGACTTGTTTGCAATGAAAAAACATAATAATTGCACCTCAAAGTGTTAGTGCTCACAAGAATCTCGTCAGGGAATGAAGTTGGTACCTGCTGTTTTTTGGCGCTTATGTGTAGTGCCTGTTCAGTTTCACTTAGCATAATGGGAATCCCCAGGATCCTCCCCTCCAGGATCCCATACTCCTCCACTCTCTTCTCCCGCCCTCCCAAAAGAAAGAGAGGAAGAGTTGTTGGCTCCCTGATAGCATGACTAGTGGTAAGCTGACAGGGAGTCCTGCAGGGACTTTGCTGCTAGAGCTGATTAAACAGTTGCAGCTCTCTTTGGTAGTGTACAAGTAGTGGTGTAAATTTTTGCTGCCCTTTGAACAGTTCCAGGGAGGCCTCTGACTGTTCAAGCAACAGCAGGAATTCTTTCACTCTAACCCTAAACCCTCTCCTGCTGCCTATTCCATTGATCACCAGATTAGTGGAGCAGGCAGGCATGGGGAAGGATGAAGCCAGCATTATGGAAATTACCACCACCACTGAAAGAGCCCTGGCAAGAACTGCAGCTCTGGCAGCAGCACTACTGGGGATGGTAAAGACAAGAAAAATGGTTCTTCTTGCCCATGCTATCCTGGCAAGGCAGGGAGGAGGGGAGATGTCTTTTCAGCAGCTGCCAGTTGACCATGAACAGCAAGGAAAATGGTAGACTGTCAATGCTCTTCTGGGAAAGTGCGGGGACTCAAGGATCAATCCACTATCTCCTTCTGACTGGGGAGCTCACCTTTGAGGCAGTTTTTTCAGCTCTCCAGCCAAAACCAGGAATGCTTGAAGATTCCCTTTCTTGCTATATTTTCATGGATTCCCTGAAATTCTTACTGCTGCAGCTGAATTCCTAGCCCTACGCTAGACAAATCTGTCAGAGAGAAATATCTGTCTAGCTATACTTAATCATGCTTGAGAGAGGATGTATGACCATTTGAGGTCCTTTCCATCCCCACCTACATTTTTATGGTTCTTTTAATAAACAGCAAATTGCAAATGAGCTCCTAGAAGTCTTACAAGCAGAAAGAAGGAAAAACTAAAGTTCCTATATTACTTAAGTGCTCCTAAAACACAGGGGTGCACTTGGTAGCCGTGGTGGTCTGAGACAAAAAGACAGGCAAAAAACTAGAACTCTTAGTTCCAAAATGATACCTTTTATTACACCAACTGGAAAATGGCAAGAAAATTGTCCTTTTCTTCAAGTTTTTGGAATCAAAGTCCCTTCATCAGGCTTTGGGAAAAGTGTAGATGATACAAGATAGTAAAAAGCCCCCATAGGTAGGAAATAAACTTCATTTTTGCACAGAGGGAGCTGAAGATGGAAGGTTGTCCCTCTGGGTCCATGAGAGTGTCTTTGTGAGCTGTGTTGAGTAGCACATTGATATGCTGATCAAGTAGAATTCCTTCCCTGATCACAGCTCAGGGATGAAGGGACTTTGATCCCAAAAGCATGCAGAAAAGGACAATTTTCTGACCATTTTCCAGTTGGTCTAATAAAAGGTATCATTTTGGAACCAAGAGTTCTAGTTTTTTGTATGCCTAAAACACAGGACACTTATTCAGGTGATCCAAAGTTGCAGAACCAGAAAACCAATCCAAGAGATCCTAAAACCAGCTCTTGAACCACATCTGAGAAGCATGGCCTGCTCAGTCCAAATATCCACTCTGAAGGCACTTCCTGGCATCTTTTTCAATCAGGCTGGAAACAGAGAGCTCTAGAAGGGCAGCTAAGGGAGGGACAGCAGAGATGAGCTCAGGGTGGTTTCAAGGCTTATTTGAAGATTTGGCACATGCAGCCAAGCAGCGTATGGGTGAGGCTACGCTTCTCAGAAGCAGGCTTATGATCACCAGGGATGTATTATAAGATGTACACTTCCTGTTCAGATAAAACAGGGGTTTTCAAACTTTTTTGGTCAGTGTACCCTCGGTGGCCCCCCAGAGGCCAATCGATGAGCGGGGGGGTGGGGGGGAAGAGGAGTGTGGCAGCAAAACCAGAGGCAAAAACAAAAGTGTTGGTGGCACATGCTGTACAGTGCCAAAAGCAGCACAAAATGCTGGTGGCCTCCTGCTTCTCCATGCTGCTGCTGTGTACCCCCTGGGGCCTTCCCAAGTACCCCCAGGGGTAAGTGTATCCCCAGCTGACAACCCCTGAGATAAAAGTTACCCTCATACAGCTAGGTACATTTTTCATTGTGCAGGGGACAATGTACTGTAGGGTACTAAGACCCAGGCACTTTCCTTCTCTCCCTACACCATGTGGTATTGAGGAAATCTGCAAAAAAAAATCAGCCAGATTGTTTTTATTGGTGTCTGAGTCCCAGCTAGTAAAAAGAACCAGATTTTTACCAGCTAGTTAAAAGAAATTTGGAAGCATCCAAAGCAGGGACTTCTTACAGGAACTTCTCTGCCTGTGATGACTTTTTGTTTGCTCCAAGCCCTTCCTTGCCCCTGCAGTCTCCTCACCTCTCCCCACCTTCCACACTTGCCCTTCTTGCCTTCTTGTCTCCTGCCCATCTCCTTTCACCCCTCTATTCTTTTGGTTTAACTAATTCCCTCCCAAGAGGCTCACCACAGAAAAATAATCATGGCAGTACCATGTTGTTTGACAGCACAAGTTATCTCACACAATGTATGTCTTACATCCCTTCCCTGTATTCTTCTTGTCTTGTCTACTTGGATTGCAAGAATTCAGAGCTGTCGCTGTCTTTTGCTCTGCACTTGCTTCATACAATGGGATCCAAAATGTAGTTGATCCTTAGATATCTCAGTAATGGAACTGATTAATAAAATAGTTCCTTTAACATGATCATCACAAAAAAGGATAAAGCAGTCATCCTCTCCACCTTTTTAGTAAGGTCATTTTGCTATATCATAATTTAGCCAAAGGTATATAAAAAACAATAGTGACAATTGATAAATGTCAAAATCCTGCATCAACTAAATAAGTCTAATTCATATAAAAGAACCACACTCTGAAGTTCAAAATATATTACAGGGATTCAAAAATTTTGTACTTTGTCAAAACTAGTAATAAGTGAACTGAGCCATTTTGTCAAAAAATTCCAACTGCAGTTGTTACACTACCCAAAGGTGAAAGCTCCCATGTGAGCAAAAGCACCACTTCAGTGATACTGCAATATTTTACAGTTGCTAGAAAAGACTGCTTCTGTATTCTTTTTAATACACCCAGTACAGGCAACCAAAGGACATTTATCAACAACTGGTTTAATTAACTGCTTGAAAGAGTACCATTCAATAGTCTTACAATGCAGAGTTTTAGTAATTTACCCATTGACTGGAGAAGAAGAAATAAAAAGTCTAAGATGAAGGAAAACAAAAGATCAAAACCTGTAACCTTATAACCTATAGTAGAAAAATATCAGACTGACGTATATCTTCTGAAGTTCCATTTTCAGCAGTTCACTACCTTCTGATAACATGATGTTTAGAGATATATATAATGAGAAGTAGAGAGTCATAGCAACAACAAGTTCCAAAGCCATAGTTTGATCACATTTCTAGATAGAAAGTAGTCATCTAGAAGCAGGTATTAATAGGTCATTTTTAAAAATATAAATTAATTGATCTCTTTAACAGACATTAAGTGACCATTTCAAATACAATTAATTCATAGGAACTAGCACTATGAACGTAAGGGTTTGTGAAAAATGTAAACCCAAGAAAACTTAGTATGTAACACTTATGCTTCTATAGAAAATGCTTATGAAATGACATTATACAATAATCTAAGAAAGATTTTAAAAAACTTGTCAAGAACTACAACACACAATTTTTTTGTTATCACTTTTATAAACAAGACAACTTTTTACCTTACCTACATTTGCTGTAGTAATAGCCACAGTTATTAATCAGAATTTTATTCTTGTTCTCCCCACACTTTATAGGGACTCTTCATGAAGTCTTAATGAAGAAAACCTTAAAAGGGTTTTTTATTGTGAGGGCTAAATGTCAAATTAGATGGAAACTTGCTTGCTAAGATTAGCAGCTTTTGTGTCTGTGTATGGTTTGAGAGCATGGTATACAGCTATGTGCTGCTCATACGGGGTAGATAATATTCTGTATTACTTTTCTAGCCCATTCTAGACCTGTGCCAGCTTCAACTAATTTGTACCAACTTCCTTTCAATCAAGATTATCTGCCAAATTTGGTTATCCCTCATTAGGCCTAAGAGGTGGATAATCCTTCTCTTATGGGTCCTAGGCCACCTGCACCCCTTCAGTTGCATAGCACCATTAACATAATGGAAAAGGCTGCAGTGGAGTTAGCCCACAAGGTTCAAACTAACAAATAATTTATTGCCATTTCTACAATCATTTCCTTCACTTTTTCAAATGGGCTAGGTGCAGACGTTACACTTTTTGAGGTTTAGGTGGTTGCAAACTGATTTATACCCATAACAGAACAGAAGTTTGGAGCACATAGGCTGGTTTAAAAATGGCAGAACCCAATCTAATATAGACCTGGATGGACGTAGTATCAGACTTAATTGATTTAGGTTAAACAGGTCTATCAAACTTCAGTACCAGATCTCCTCCTGACTCAAGTTAGGTCATGGTCCCCCTGGCATCCCAGGCTGCTTTATGGACCCCCAACCACCTCCTCCCTGCCTTGCAGAGTGGCTCACTAGCCTTGGCTGTGATCAGCTGATCTGTGCTGTCAGCTACAGGTGGGGGATAAAGGAGGGGAAGGGAGAGTGTGTAGCTCAGGAATTTTCTATTTCTATGCAATGGCCCTAGGCATGGGGGATGCTCCTCAGAAGGAAGGATCAGGACCTTTGGAGCTCCAAGGGCTGGGAGACTGCAGTAGCTGTAATCTCCCAGCCCAGGGGTTTTATGCAGCTCCAAGGCTGGGAGATTGTAGCAGATTTGCTCTCCCAGGCCAAGAGTTTCATGCAGCCCTGAGGCTGGGAGATTGCAGCAGCTGTTTCTCCCAGCCAAGGGAACTCTCTGCTCCAGCAGCTACCAATTCTTGGTCCCAACAGCTTCAGGGCATGGATCCAATGTCTTAGGCCCAGGGGTACATGAAACCACAAGAGCTAGGAGATCACAACTACACAGTCTCCCAGTCCCAGGTTTTCATGCAGCTCTGGGACTGGGAGATCATGGCAGCTGGAATCTCTCAGCCCTTGGAGCTCTAGTGAATAGCCTGGTGCAATTGCAGGAATTGTGCCAGGTGTCTGCTGCCACCAACCCCCCTGCTGTCACCAACTGCCCTGCCAGGCATGGCATGGTGACCTGCTCTGGAAGCCTAGGGCTGTATGCAGGGAGGGTTTGCAGTGACAACAAGGGGCTGGGTGTATATATATGCCTGACAACCAATTAGGGATGACCTCTGCTTGACTGCCCTCAGCAATCTCTGGAATGCTGGGAGGTGTGAGGGAGTATCCCCTGCCTTCTGGCCTTGGCCAGTGCAGACATCTGCATGTCCCCTGCCACCCCCTCAATCCAAAGGGCAAATGTGTGTTCCATTCACTCCCGATCCACTCTACACAGCTTAGAGAAACCTGTGTAGATTGGACTGGTTCTGCCGTGGGCTTTTTGAATGTCTGTACTTAGCCATGGAGATTTAAAGCTGCATTTGAATATAGAAGCGTGGGCTATTCAAAACATAATGCTATTCAAATCAACAACCAGCAACAGTATCTTTAAATGCCTCATAATTCAAACTCCCAATAATTCATCTTTATATTGTCAAATGACTCAGAGCTTAGTTTTTTTTAATATATATTAAATAGACTAGCCAATTTTATGCTCTGCCTGCCTATTAGTCTTGATAACCACTGGACCCAGAGCCTGATTTATGGAATGCAAACAATAGTCAAATAACAGCCACTACATTTAAGGATATACTTAAAAATAAAGTGTTTACTTTGAAAAAAATATATTTCTTAGAAGTAATATTTATAAATATTACTTTGTCATTACTAATACAGACAAAAATAATTCAAGCAAATTTCCAAGTGTACCTTCCATGTACATGTACTTTCATAGAGTATAAATAAAAAGAGGAAGACAATATGTAATGTGTTGTTTTCTGTGTATTACAGTTTCTTGGTTAGTTGTCCTGCTATAAATACAATTTTGACTGATGGCATCCATTAGCCCTTCGTATATACAAAAGTATAGCTTTTTTACAAAAAAAATTACTATAATATCAGTTTGGGGCTTTGCAAGTATTAACCTGATGCTTTGATATTTACTGCATTGCAGTGAAGATCTTAGTATGAAAACACAAATCAGTTGAGAGGTATCATGTTAGTAATCTATCATTTCCTGATATATTTAATAGCAGCACTTCTAAAGAATATAAAACCTTATATTACCTCCTTAGTACTGCTCAGCATATATTAGAACCACTACTGGCTAAATCTGGTCTGTAACAAACTACTTTTCAGTACAAATTTTAAATACATCTTTGTTTTTCCCCATCCAAGAAAAAATAAAATTACAATAAAGACAGAAAGTGACAGAGAGGGAGAGAAGAATGATGGCATACATGACATATCTCTCAGAGCACAAGTTCATTAAGAATTCATTTTTCTCTCTCCTGACATCACACTGTAGTGCTGCCTGACTCAATTTGAAAAGAATTCAGGCAGCTAGACTAAGAGGAAGGGATACTGAAGTTATCTAAACCCACATGCTTGAGTAAGAAATTTATAGTTTCCTCCCACTTCCCTCTAAAATATTTTATGTAACATTTTAGATAACTGAATAAGCAAAACATCTACATGTTACTACAGAGAAAATTCAACAAGAACTGGTTCTGGCAACAGGTAGCAGATCAATGTAATTTTCTGCTTCAAAAAAACATGCTATTTAAGAGGAAACAAAGACACAGAAGTGGGAAGGTGTTGTTGAAATAATAAAGAGAAAAGAAAAGAAAACCCCCGAAACATCAGCATTTGTTGAGTAACATCAACATACTTTAGCAGTAAGGCATGCAAGGAGAACTCAATGAGCCTCTGCAATAAAGTCAAAATCCTTTGCTTTTTCAGGTTCTAACTTTAAAATTATTTCAATATTTTTATATTAAAATAGTAATGAGTTTGTTTCTGTGACAGCTCTGAGTGGTTTGGACAAAGCAGTACAATGCTTTTCATAGAATGACTTGGTACCAAACAAAAATCTGCTATTCTATTTTGTAGCCATTGTTAGGTGGTAAGATAACCCAATTTATCATCAGATAAGCCAAGCAATGATAAGCTAGTCTCAAAATAAACTTTCTAAGGCTATTGCACATTTCATAAGGGAACTGATAGATTAACAAATTGGATTTGTACCCTCCTACAAATTCAGTGCCCCTGAATGAAGTTAAGAACTACTGCGAGCCACTTGGAGCTGAGACAAGTGGCAGGAGGTGCTTCCCCCCACTGGGATCAGTTTGCCAGAGCTGCCAGCTGGTCAGAGCTGAGCCTGGTGGTGGAAGGTGCTTCCTCCCACTGGGCTCAGGTCCCAGTACTGGGGAATTGAGCTGGCAGCGCTGAGTAACTGAGCCCAGTGGGGGGAACTGGAGTAGAGCACGAGGCTGCGCTCTGCCTCCCACCACCAGGCTCCGTTCTACGGGGCTGTGAGCCACCGAGAGCTCAGTCTGGTGGTGGGAGGTGGAGCTCAGCCTGAGTTCTGCCTGCCTCCTGCCACTCAGCTGAGCTCCATGGGGCTAGCAGAGCTGATCAGAGCGCAGCCTGGCAGCGGGAGGTGGGTAGAGCTGGCACTGCACTCCAATCAGCTCCTGCAGCCCCAGCATGCGTAGCCCAGTGGTGGAAGGCAGCGAGAGCCAGGGCTGCACTCCCCACCAGGCTAAGCCACATGGGGCTGCAGAGCTGCTCAGAGCACAGCCCTGGTTCTCCCCTGCCTCCTACCACCTGGCCAGCTGCTTCAAAATTCAAAACGTTTCAAAAATTCCAAAACATTTTGACTGGCCTTGTTTCATTTTGAGGCTGTTTTGAAGCCCTTCATTTCATTTCAATTTCGCTGTTTTGAGCTTGAAACGAGTTGAAACAGCGTCAAAATGAAACAGCCGATGAAGCTTTGCACAGTAAAATTAGTTTTGTCATTATTTCTGTTTGCAATTAAATTGTTGTCACCATGAAGCAGATATGGATCTGGACCTATTGTTCACACCAGTCAGAAGTGAAGGAGAGGTCTGGGCATTTTGGGGGAAGAGGGATGAAGGGAAACTAGATGCTGTAATAAAAGGAATAAACAATGATTTACATCTGATCTGTGTGTCAATGTTGTGCTTCACATCTGAAGCTGAAATCCCATGTGTCACATTTATCCCTAATACCCTGCAGTGACATTTTGATAACTTTCTCAGACAGAATAAATAGAAAACTGCCTAAAACACATTTTTGTGCTGCCAGTATATCATGCTTCATCTGTGAAGCAGGTTTTAGATATTTTGAAACAAACTCATCCATGCTGTGAAGTTGGTGTGCAAGGCTTTCTATTTTCATTTTACATATTAGAAAACTGAGGTAAAATGCTATTCAACCAAAGCTACAAATGTCCAAGGCAGTTTTAGAGACGAGGTCAAAACTTGCAAGAGCCTGGCTTTCACCCTGTACTCTGGCCCCACATCTTACATGTTTTATAATATTAAATCCTAACCTTATAAATCACATTTTAACTTCATTTTTAGGAACCTAGGACATCTATACATGTGGTCCACTTGTCAAATGAGCTTTAGTTAAAGTACGCCTGTCACCATTTTTCAGTGTGGGGATACCGATACATGTGACTCCAGAGTCTGCTGGAGCGCAGTAATTACCACACTCCAACAGCCTCGATTAATAAAGTCTGGTCAACGCATTGTAATTACAGTGCATCAGAGCATCCTCAATGCACATGTACAGGAGCCTCTAATTTTTTGATGAATGAAGTTCAAAGTGATCCCTAATCTTAGCTACTGGATAATAGGAGAAAACATCAAAAGTTTAACTATTGGAATAGCCCCACTTTAAAACTGAAGCAGAACCCAGTGTGAGAATGCAGTGACTGTGAGCTCCAGTAGGAGTGAGATCCCATGTGAAACTCTGAAGCACAGATCCCAGTGTGAGGCACTGGAGGAACGTGGATGTCATCTGTAAGGCAAGGGACACAGTAAAGAGAAGATCAGAGCTGTGTGTAACACCCTAGGTGTTAGGGCATTAAATGGGTAGCCTCTTACATTTTCCATCGAGTTTATTAATCAGCAAGATGTGGCAGGCAAGACAGGGTGGACTGCCCTAGACAGAGGGATGGGCCAGCATAGTGCAGGGCCTTGTGACAGCTGTCTGTCACCATGTGCTCAAAATACACTTTGAAAGTAGAGGAAAGTGATCTCATTGTTTCAAATGAATTTGTCTTACCATTATCCATTCAGATATGAGAAACTCCTCCCCACAAATTTAAATAAGTAGTAATAAATTATGCTGTTCACGTAACTGATGACCAATTTCAAATTTCTGTATTTAGTAAATTTAATAGCAAATTTAGCATATTGTGCAGCATGGGCAGATCTAGAATTTTGAAAAGAAGGATGCAGATGTCAATACAGTGTAAAACAACACACATGTTTTTCTCTAGTTAAAAATAAGCCAGAAGCTTTATAATAAGATAGGGGCCTAGGGTTGTATTATTTCATTTAAGACTGAAGCAGAAACAAATATAACTTCATTGTTTTTAACTCATTTCAGTCTGAATTGCTGTGAACTACAAGCTTTATTGCCAGAAGCAACTCACAGACACCAGCATTGCAGAACATAGGATAGCTTCACTGTTGGAACGTCAAGACCATTAAAAAGAAGAGAGGGGCATTAATATCTGTGGCATAAAGAGCTTAGAAGGGATCCAGTAGATTATAATAAGCCATGAGTTCTACTGACTCCCTCAGCACTGCCTTACTAGAAATGCTGCTGTCACTGCCAGGCAGTTGGTTTTAAACTTTAGTTGGACCAGGAATGAAATAGGAATGAAAATGTACCAGTGCATGCCCCTGGATTCACACCTGTTGTGAAGAGCTTGTGTGCATATGTATGCTAATTGTTTACAGACAAAAAAAAACTAAACTGAAAAGCTAGACTTGCCCAGGGAAGCTCAAGATTTCTCAACAAAAATGGCTTCATAAATCACTGAAGGTTCTATAAACGCTAAGTCATAGAACACATTCTCACTAAGCCTAAGTATAGACACTCAAAAAGCCTCAGGGTGAATCAATTCAATCTTCACAGGTTAGTCTAAAATGTGTAGATTGAACCAGTAAGCAAGTGAACAGACATTTAATTTTGATTCTGGAAATGGAGCCACATGCCTGTAGTGGCCCAGGCCAGAGGCTTGTGGGGGGGGTGCTAAAGCATGCCTCCCTTTCTGCTGGAGCAGACAGCTTGGGCCAAGGCGAACCTGCCCACATTGTGGGGAGGGGCAGGGGAAGGAGGCTGTGGGGGAGATGTAATGAGATTATGAGTTAACTTGAATCTGGAGAGGATCTGGGACAATAATTCAATAAACTGATTTAACCTAAATCAGTTAAGTCTGGGTGTCTGTACACATGATGTCATTAACATGTGCGTGTGACAAAAATGTCACTGTGTTCCTTAATGGCATCACAATGCACATGTGCAAGACTTTTGGGGGTTTTAACTGACTTTGCATTGTCGCAAACAAAACTAGATCCAGATGTAGATAAATATGCAATGTTGCAAATTGCAACAATGCAGCTGTCAGCTCACCCCACAGCTATGGAAGAAGCGGCACCTGCTGAAGGCAGAGGTGGTGAGGGTCTGATCCTTTTTTTTTTCTGGTGGAGCCTGCCCACCTCCCCCACAGCCAGGGGACGAGCTGCTGGTGGCTAAGCAACCCCTAAGCTGTGGGGACCCCTAGTCTTTTCCTCTGTGACAGTGGTGCCCCCTGGGTGGGCTGCCAGTGGGCCAGGTGCTTCCCCAGCTGGGGGTCAGGGAACAGGACGAGTGGTTGTTCCTTAAGGAAACGATACTCAGGGCCCAAGGGGTGTACATCCCGACAAGAAGCAAGGGGGGCAGGAGTGTCCGAAAGCCCCCCTGGCTCACCAAGGGCGTCCGGGA
>NW_017729003.1:2262225-2270379 GCF_001723915.1 Gavialis gangeticus | reverse complement strand
CATGATCCGGGGACAACAGGGCAGACCCTACAGTGAGAGACTGCGGGACCTGAACCTATTCAGCCTCCACAAGAGAAGGCTGAGGGGGGACCTGGTGACCGTCTATAAACTCACTAGGGGGGACCAGAAGGGTTTGGGGGAGACGCTGTTTCCCCTAGCGCCCGCTGGCATAACAAGGAGTAATGGGCAAAAGTTGATGGAGAGGAGGTATAGATTGAACATCCGCAAAAACTACTTCAGAGTTAGGGCGGCTAGGAGCTGGAACCAACTTCCAAGGGAAGTGGTGCTGGCCCCTACCCTGGGGGTCTTTAAGAAGAGGCTGGATGCCTACCTGGCTGGACTCATTTGAGTCCCGTTTTTGTTTTGGGGTTTTGTTGTTCTCCCGCCCTGCCAGGGGGTCGGGCTAGAAGATCTACTAGGTCCCTTCCGACCCTAAATCTATGAAACTATGAAACTATAAGTTGGATTGGACTAGGTGCTGCCTCTGATCTGGGGCAGCACCCAGCCTGCTAGAAGCCCATCCAGGTGGTCCCAGAGGTCACTGCCACTGCGGAGGGTAGGACCAAGGCTCCCCAAAGCTCAGGGGTCACTCAGCCTACTGGCAGCTCATCCCCGGCTGTGGGAGAGGTGGGCAGGCTCTGCTGAAAAAAGGACCAGGCCCCTCACCACTTATACCTTCATCAGGCATCTGCTGAAGGCAGAAGCAGCAAAGGGCCTGATCCCTTTTCTTTTTTCTGGTGAAGCCTGCCTGCAGCTGGGGCTAGCTTCCAGCAGGTTCAGTAGCCCCTGAGTTGTGGCAGGCCATAGTCCTTCCCTCTGCAGCAACAGCACCCCCCACCCCAGCTGCAAGTGCGCTGGGTGTTGCCTCAGTTCAGAGGCAGCACCCAACTCTGTTCAACTCTTCCCTGAGCCTGCCTGCTGGAAACCCACCAGGAACTACTCCCTGGGCAGGCTCAGGAAACCATTGGATCAGGCCAGATGCTGCACACCAGCTGGGGAAGCACCCAGGCCACTAGGAGCCCACCCAGGGAGCGACACCATCATGGAGAGAAGGACCAGGTTCCCCCGCAGCTCAGGGGCCTCTCAGCACACCTGCAGCTCATCCCCTGGCCATGGGCAAGCTCCAGCTCCAAAATAAATAAATAAATGGATCAGGCTGTTCACCATAACCTGATAGAAAAATTGAAATGTGTTTCAATTAAAAACACACAGTTTCAATTTTGCTGGCATAGAATAATATCTTGGGGATTAAACCCCCATCACCTGTACAAGCACCCTCTGATACTACCTCCATCCAGGTTTATCTTAAACCAGTTTGTGCCATTTTGAAAGTGGTTTATGTGCACTGAACTTTTGTTGTATTACAGTTAATGAAGAACATCCTAAAAATTCTCTTTGTAAATTTTATCACTTGAACATTAAAATTTTGCCACTCTCTCCGTTTTCTAAGTGCTTGCTTCAGATTAAACACAACCACTTAGGGCACCTATACACATCACAGGGTTTAATTCTCATTAAATTAAATAGGTTTATAAAATTTGGGAGCATCACATCAGTATTTACACACACTTGGTTTTTGAACAAATTAAGCTCAGTCCCCTCCCCATGGGAGCATGGAGCCAGCAATTCACACCAAAAAAGCAGAAGTAACTGAAAGGGGTGAACTACAAAAAAACTGCAGCACCATTTGACGGACAAAGAGGCTCATTACATGTCTTCAAGTGCCTTTGTGTTTGCACTCAATGAATCCATGGACACGACACTTTAATTTGCAGCAAGCCAAACTAAACTACGTCCGAGGTCTTTTACTTTAATGCACCAGAAAGACTTTTAAAGCATCTGGGAAACCCATTCATGCAAACAGTCACACCACTGTAGTGCAAGAAAGGGTAAAAAACGTGGCTTGCACAAAAAGCCCTTAGTGTTTCTGTTCATTTTAATTGTTGAATACAGAGCTAACATCAGAACTGGAATTACATACCTGAAACAGAACTTCAACAGAATTCAATGCCTAAAGCCCCTGCCAAATTTCATTGGTACCTAAAGTCTTCTCATGCCCCATGAAGTTTTGAGAAAGTACACCTTGATGAAATATGCACTTTTGTAAAAGTTAGCTTTCTTTTTTAGTATGGCATTGGAAAAAATCAGAAGGAGCACTATGGAGAACTAGGCAGCCTCTCAAGAAGGAATAAAAAGAGAAATATACATACAAGTTGCAGTGTGTTACTTTAAACAAAGTGATCATGCTGTATTGAAAATGGGGGGAAATGCTAAGATTTGGAGCAACTTTATCCAAAATCATTCTGATAATAACACTGTACTATATTTTGAAAATTTTCTATCTTCTACTGCATTGCACCTAAATATGCCAGAAAGGGGGAAATCCTACTTCTAGTAGGACTGTGATTATAGCATTTGCTCAAAAATAATAACAAAGAAAAGAGGATATATTGTGGGAAGGGTGGGAAATGAGGGTGAGGGTTCATAAAGAACTATATGAAATTCTTTATTCTTCTTTAATTTAATTATGTGCTTTTCTAAATCTAGGCTTTAAGCATTATTCCTTTTTTTACCTACACAGAGACAGAAACAAAATGAAGAAAACATTCTAAAAGATTTGTTAGGAATTGTACAGACTCTATTATATAAGCATCTCTGTATGCTTTTGTACTCAAAACAAAAGTCATATTTCATTAACACAACTCTGACATAAAGTTAAATATTAAAAATGCCATCTACTCCCAGGAATGCCTTCATGAGAAAAAGTAATGGGGCTCAGCTGACTTACATATTCAGGAGTTACAGCTCTTGTACTATTAAGAAACCTGAAAACCCAGCTTCTTCCTTTTGTGTCACACTAGTGACATACACAGGATGCAAATTGTCATAAACAGTGAACTACAGGATATCTGTAGACATGGTTCAACAGATAAATCTCCACGTGGCATGGAGATGGCATACCACACTACTATCATATGGGGCACTCCATGCAGAGTGCACTGCATGATGGTGATCCCTGGATGAATAGTGGCTTTTTAATGGCTGTTACCAGATTAGCTTAATTAGAGTGGCTTAAGGGTTCCAAGCTGCCCCTAGTCAGGATGGAAAAATAATACACCACAACCTACATTCTTTTCAAGGGGCTCTATGCAGAATTTCACTAGGAGAGAGATCCAACCTACATCATTTACATGGAAAATACCTGTCACATAAGCTTTTAAATTTACCTAAGTTCATATTTCTTTATTAGTCTGCTCATTTTCACCTTTGGAAAATAAGACTCAAAATTTTTTTTAATGAAATTGTATGACAAAAAGATATTTAAAAATTCACTAAATGGCTGTTGTGTCTGGGGATATATGATTTTCCAAAGTCACAATATGGAAATACAAAACATGCTATTTAAGTGATTGCCTAATGTGTGTACCAAGGCCAGAATAATGTTTTACAAATTAAGAATATTTCATTTTATTTTTTAATCTGAACCTTGATGTTGAAGACAGCAAATGTATGTACAAATGATCCGAGGATATTGATATCTCTACTGCACTGGTGTAGCAAATCTCAGAAGCTATTAAAACACAGATGTTTTATTCCAACATCTTGACTCATGAAAATTTCCAGGAGAATTAATCTCTAACTTTTTTGCTTTATCGTCTTCAAGTTGTGAGACCATTTCTAATGAGAGTGAAAGTAGGTTAATAGAAAGCAGGCAGGAAGAGTCTTCAGGGTTTTTGTTCATGTTGCAAGGAACCTATAAAACTCGCAGCCCAGCACTCAAGACTAAATAAGATTTAGCACGCTAAGACAAAGTTATGTGGCCTATCAAAGACTTCAAGATTTGGACAACTGTTAACTGAACACTTATTTTGGGTAACTAAGTATATTTAGTTTATGGAAGGGAAATGCTTGTGAACTTTGCACACAATCAGAATATCTGTAACTTGGGACAGAAACCTATCTACTGCAAGTCACTCAAGTTCATGGCAGAGGTTTGAATCATAATATGAATTCAACAGAATGCAAATCCCTTTGATTTTGTGAATCTGCTTTTGATTTACTATATTTACCAAAATCCAAGATAACTTTGAATTTAAGGTGACCCCCCCCAATAATTAGATTCTTTATGTGGAAAAATATAAGTGTTATAATATTCCAGTACAGAGACTAATTATTGTAGGGTCATCTTAAGCTTGTCCACAACTGTGGGGGAGGGACATTGGGGCAGGAACCTGACCCAATACTTTGCTCCCCAACCATGTCTGTGTCCCTGCCACCTGTTCCCCAATCCCTTGCAACTTTCCCCTCCTGGACCTGTGCCCCTGCTGCCTGATCTCCGACCTGATCCCCACTCCACAGTGCCAGATAATTTCCTATGAGTTCTGCTACTGCATCCTCTGACCCACACTGCTGCCCATCAGAAGTGCAAGTCAGGGGATGGAGCAGCACCATATGTTCCTGCCCCATTCCTCTGTGTAATGTTTCCCCATTTTTAACCCACATAACTGCCCAATCTTCCCTTGCACATGCTGCTGCCCCATCCCTTGACTCATGCTGTTGCCCAATCAGCAGCACAGGCCAAGAGGTAGGATAGCAAAGCATGTGGGGACTAGGCAACAATGCATGCTTCTGCCCTGTGCCCTCCAACATATTGCTGTCTCATCCCTTGAGCACTCCTTCTGATCTCCCATCCCATCAATAGTGTGTGCTGCTGCCCCACCCCTATGCACATGCTACCCCAACCCCATCCTGATCCCTTATCCAATCCCTAACCTGCACTGTTGTCCACCTCCTGCCCAATTGCCCATCTGATCCCTGACCTGTACTACTGTGTATCCCCTGCCCATCCCTGACCTGCACTGCTGCCCTACCCACACCCAGTCCCTAAACCCCATTAGTACCTGATGCCAGATCCGAGACCTGGGCCCTGACCAGAAAGCACTCACTGCACTGCTGTTGACTCCATGGCTACTGAATCCAAGCAGCAGCAGCAGCCACTCCACAAGCAATGGGAACTCCAGGTTGGGAACCAGGGCAGAGCAAGGGCACTGGTATTCACATCTGAGATAAGGCCAACAAGGACCTGGTGAATTCCAATCAACAATAATGGGAGAACATCATCAGCATTTGGGGTGCCCTCCAGGGCACCATCATCAGCGCTTGTGAAGAGACTCTTGGATTCTCTACCAGGAAACATCAATACTGGTTTGATGAGAACAACCAAGAGATCCAAGAGCTGATCAACCATAAGCGCAAGGCCTTTTGTGCTTGGCAAAATGACACCAACTCCATGCAAAAGAAACAGAATCACCAACAAACCGAGGCAGAGGTCCAAAGAAGGACCTGTGATATGAAGAACAGATGGTGGAAAGACAAGGTGAAGGAGATTCAGTATCTTACCGACATCCAAAATATGCAGTTTTTTCAGTGCCACCAAAGCCATCTATGATCCGAGCACTCAGGGACCAACCCCCTGAAAACTAAGGATGGAAGAGACCGAGATCAAGGAAAGGGGATCCATCAAGGTCCATTGGAAGAAGTATTTTGAAGACTTTCACAACTGAGAGACTGTTATTGATGAGAGTGTTCTCAACTCCATCCTGCAACACCCAGTCAGAGGTGATCTTAGAATACCTCCAATCCTTGATGGGGTGAGGAAAGCCATCAAACACATGAAGAATGACAAGATATCTGGAGCTAACGGAATCCCCATTGAGATCTTCAAACATGAAGGAAAGGAGCTCACACCATAGCTCCATGCCCTCATCTTAAGGATCTGGAATGAGGAGGAAATCCCAGATGACCACAGGGACACTATGATCATGACAGTCTTCAAGGAGGGAGACAGGTCCAACTGTGGAAATTACAGAGGATCGCCTTTGCTGTTTACCACAGGAAAGAACATTGCAAGAACTCTCCTGAACCATCTCTTTTCACATGCTGAAGAGCTTATCCCAGCATCTCAGTGTGAGTTTAAGGGCAGGGGTGGGCAAAATATGGTCTGCCAACTGACTGGATCCAGCACACAGGCAGGCACCTACCAATTTGGTGTATCCAGCCCACGATAGTCCCTGCAGCACTCCACATGGGGCCAAGTCCTGCTTGCTCCTGCCCAAGGCAGCCCATGCTGAGCTCCTGCCCACACTCACCTACACCCCCGCCAGTGCACACAGCTTCCCAGTGGAGCTACTCCCAGTGCAGCTGCAGTTGCCCAGGTACTGCTCAGCTTCCCCCACCTATGGCAGCTCCTCCTGCCCCTGCTGTGCTACACTGGGCAGAAGGTAACACAGGAAAGCCATGGGGATGGATGCCAGGCAGCAGATACACAAACAAGGTGGAGAGTGGTAGGAGCTGCAGCCAGGCAGCTCCTGCCCCAGCACATGGGCCTCCAGCTCCAGCTCCAGCTTCTAGCTACCTTCCACCTGCCCAGCATGATGAATAGCTACCTACAGGTGGCTGAGTGAGTGGAAGGCAGCTGCGAGCTGCAGCTGGAGCCCCATCTGGAGCAGAAGCCACCTGGCTGCAGCTTTCCCTCACTTGGCTGGGCATCTGCTGCCCAGCACACATCCCCACAGCTTCCCCATGCTATCTACTGTGCACAGGAGTCAATCAAGGTCAGGAGAAGGATGTTCCAAGCAGTACCCAGGTGGCTGTGGTGGCAGTGGCAGCAGCCCTGCTGGAAAACTGTGCACTGGCCAGGACCAGGGCTGTGCTGTCTTGCAGGTACAGGGCAGGTGTGGGCGGAGGGGAGTGTGGCACAGCATGGACTACCCTGGGTGGGAGCAGGCAGGGGTCAGCCACATGCAAGTGCCACAGGACAGCCATGGGTCAGATTGGTGGGAGAGAGACCAGGCAAGTTCTGCTGTACATGCCTCCTGCCTTGCTCAGTCCCTCCTTTCTCCCACCCTCAGCTAGTTCCCAGGACCTAGCACATGGGCAGCCCCCCCACACACACCCATAACCCCCCCCAAATACACATATACCCACCTTGCCAGATACACCTACATGACCCCTTCACACACATCCCCATACACCATCCCAAACACATTTACAAAAGTAAGACTCTATTTTGAGCTATTATTGTATGGATATACACTACCCAAAAAATCAAAATAATAATTATTTTTTATATAAAATTAAAATATGTTACAGTACATGTTTGGCATAATCTGTTACACTGTTAATGTCTGCATTTTGGTTATTAGGAGCTCTCTTTTTAAGAATAACACGTATTTTGATTGACAGTAATGTGAGATTTTTCCTCCCTATAAAAAAATAATTGATTTAACAAATAAATCTACTGATATAATAAACTCATTTTCTCAAAAAAGCTGGTCTTGTCCTCCAAAACATAACCTTAACACTAATGGTGCCTCAATTCTTTAGTGCAAATAATTGAATTTCTCTAACACACAATCAGTTGGAGTACTCCCCATTTTAGTATGAATTAAAGTTCTTCCAGTTGAGTGAATACCTGAACCTACTTGTATAAGAAAGAATCTGGATTCTAAGTTCATAGCTACTTTACTTCTATATTTTACTACTAGAACTATAGTACCTCAGGACTAACCAAGAACAGAACCCTATTGTATTAGGTGCTTTTTAAAACGAACTGGTATGCTGACTCTACCTTAAAATCTAAACCTCAAAACATCCACACGAAACACTACAGCAACATAGTCAGCAAGCACAGACCATGACAATGCAGCTACATTAGCATAGCAACATGCCCCCTTGCTATAGCACATTGCTATGTCAGTGTAGCTGCTAAAAATAACCGTGCGCCACCAACACGGCGCAGTACAGGCTGTTATTGTGCCATGATTTAGTACTTCCAAAAGAAAGTACTAAATGATCACATAGTAACAATGGCACCTTAGGGACATATGTAGATGCACCCAATGGGTGCGGCCACACATGCAAGCATGTGCGCTTGCAGCAGCTCAAATGGAAACAGTGCAAATTTGAGCCAGGGCTTTTTGTCTCAGTGCACATGCTTGGATATGCACTTTGTTGTGGAGCAAATTGTGTCACTGGGGGCAAAATAACTCTGCCTGGCTCCTCCTGGATAAGCAGCCAAGGGGAGCTAGAGCCCGGGGCCAGCACCTGTGCTGTCCCCAGCAGTAGAAAAAGCTGTCTTGGCAAGTAGCTCAG
>NW_017729003.1:2256331-2257225 GCF_001723915.1 Gavialis gangeticus | reverse complement strand
CCCTGGCAAGTAGCTCAGGGCTACTCGCTCTCAGGATCTTCTGGGGCCCAGCCAATTGGTATCTGGGGACACTACCCCTTGTGCCAGCTGGACTGCTGAATCAGCCCTGAGAGTTCCCTGTACCCTTTACCCACTGCAGCAGCCTGGCAGTGGGGGTTGCTGCCTGGCTGTGACCTGCTACGCACCTGCCAAATTTGGATGGGGACTGCACAGCCAATAGAGGCTTCTGGCCCTCTGGGCCAGCTGCCTGTGGGCTGTGGCTGCAGAGTTGGCCTCTGTGTAGCACTACTGCCATGTGTGCCCCCTGCCCAGCCATCTGGGCAGCTATTGCCTGGAAGATGTTCCAGGTGTAGTGGCCTGCTTTGAACTGTCAAAGCATGTCCTTGTGGCCCCATTTGGCCTGGAGGTCAGCCACAGCCAGCTGGGTTCAAGGTGCCAGCTCTGAGTAGGCAGAATCCTGCCACTGGCCTCCCTAGCAGGAATTCTGCTGTTCCCTATTTTAAAACTGAAAAAACCCTGATAAAAAAATCCCAAAGTCACTCTGTAAAATACCCCAAAAGCCATGTTCCTCCACAAGTAAAACAAAAGACCACTATAAAGAGAGAGTGAATGAGACACAGCCAGCGGTCAATTGGACAATGTTTTATTGATATATCTACAGTGTTAAAGCATGTCTCATCATAATAATAAAGTGAACTCTAAATACATGTTTCATGAATTCATGAATATATATTTTGCTGCCCTCCCCCAGGGGCTATGGCCCACACAGGGGTTATGGACCCCAACAGGGGATTCAGCCTACATACAAGGGCAACAGCCCCCCAACATGGGGTTACAGCCCCCACACAGGGGCTATGGCCCCCCTAACAGGGGCTACCACCCCCCTACAAAGCC
>NW_017729003.1:2251050-2251331 GCF_001723915.1 Gavialis gangeticus | reverse complement strand
CCTCTACATACCCTAGAAGCAGGGGTGAGAGGGCTCCAAGGCCTCCTGGCAGAGCCCCCTGGGCAGCAGGGGACAGAAGGGCCCAGGCTGGAGCCGCTGAGGCTGTCCCTCTTCTCCATGCTGTGCGGTGGGGACCCAGTGAGACAGATGGCAGCTGAACTGCCAGTAAGTGATAGGTTTTTTGGGTTTTTTTAAAACTATTAGTGGGGGGCAGAGATCGGGGGGGTTAGGAGTCTTGGCAGGTTGGGGCAAGGCAGGGTGGGGTTTGGGAGGATCTGGGG
>NW_017729003.1:2244669-2250871 GCF_001723915.1 Gavialis gangeticus | reverse complement strand
GGGGCCAGGCAGGGAAGTGATTGGGAGGATCGGGGAGCTGGCAGGGGGAGGGGCCAGGCAGGAAAGTGATCGGGGGGGTTGCAGGGCTGGCAGGGGGTAGGGGCTGGGCAGAGAAGTGATTGGGAGTGAGGGAGGACTGGTGGGTGGTGGGGCCAGGCAGAGCAGGGGTCAGGGGGGCTGGGGAAGCAGGCAAGACCAGCAGGGGTCCCCCCCATGGTCCTCTCTCCCTTCCTCCAGCCCCCTCAACCCATTACTTGCAGGCTCTGGAGCCCTGGCGCTGAACACGTGACCTGGCAGGCCACATGTTGAGCACCAGGGTGAGGGCCCAACCACAGAGACACTCTGGCAGCCAGAGCATCTCTGTGGAGGACCCAGCCTCTGGTTGACTGCCCCGCTTTTCTAAACTTGCTTTTTTAGACCCCTGGATATCCAGGGGTCTAATTTTCTCCCTGTGCTGCAAACTTGCAGTGCAGGGAACATTTTTTCATTCCTGCACGTGCCTCTTGCCCCATTTCAAAGGGGTTTGAGACAGGACAAGAGGCACATGCGCACTCGTCTGGACACGCCCAGTGAGGTTAATATTACTCTTCCCTATTAGAACTGGTTAAAAAAGATTTTACCAAAATTCTCATTGAAAAATCCAATTTCACTAACACTGATAACTCTATCTAAAGCATCATTTGGGGAAAGTGGAACATTTAAAATGTTAATTCTAAACAAAGGTTTCAGTCTAACTGACATTTCATTTCAATCACAAAAAACAAGGCGCTCACATTTTTAAATCAAAATATTTTGTTTGTTTTGATTTTTTTACATAACATTTTTTTTCACTTTTTACCCTCTTCCAGTCTAAAGGAAAGAATCAAAATACCAGAATTTCCTCAGAAAAGTTGTTTATGAACACTTTACACAAGCAGTCTTTAACAAAAGCAAAATCAGAACCCATGATTACATAAGTCACTGGCTATGACCTTAAGCATGAGACCACCCTTTCTTTCTGCTCTTACAAATTCATCAGTACACTTTATTAGACTATATGCTCCTTAAGGCAGGGACCATCTTTTATTATCTGTTTGGACAACATCTAGAATCATGAGGACTGATTTCACTCATCTTGTCTTGATGCAGAGGTCTGAGTGACCCTAATCAAGATGAATCTGACAGCTGGCAATACTAATTGTTACATGGATATTTGGGTGTGAGAAAAAGTGATTCAAAGACAGACCAAAAGGTGATTTAAGATATTTTTAAAATAATTTAATGAGGCGGTTTTTGGGGTGGTTTGGAGAAGTGTCTGACTCACGATATGTTAAGTACTGGGACTGACGATACTGTAGCCACACAGGAAGAGAATGAGTCAAGGTATTTAAGAGATTAAAATTATATTTTGTAGAAAATTCCTACAATTACACTGGGGGACTTCATTGTTTTAATAAAAGGAAATTAACTCAACCCTGTTTAAATGATGTCAGAGTTGAGCATAGTGACTTGAAATGACAAAAAACCAAGAGATTTGAAAACAGACCATGATTTCACAGAAATATAGAAATGACCTCTAACATCTAAAACAGTCACATTCAGGACAGAATTTTCTTACCCAGGGAATATTAATAGGATATAGCTAAATAGATTAGGTCCAATGTTACTTAAACAGCTTTTGGGTATCTTTTGTAAAACGGGAACAGATCTGTGACAGGTTTCCCCAATAAAATCTGTCACAAATCATAAGGACTCTTATAGAACAGGTTCAACACAAACACACAACGTCCTGTTTCTGAACCATTATAGCAGTTTTAAAGAGAGTACAAAAAACACTCTAGTTTTTTAACAGGTATACACTAAGCCTCAGTGCACTCTAATCCACCCTTAAATCATACTTTGAATGCTGCTGCAAGGATCTGAATGCTTTGGCAGAAAAGTGCACAGTTAGCAGTTATTTGCAGTTTACTGTCCTAAGAGATGACAATGATTCCAGTATACCAGGAATTCTTAATCCACACATCCATGCATACAGTGCATACAGCCCATCCCAGAAGAGAAGATGAACTGGCTAGAAGTAAATATTACATAGTCAAGTTATTCTTATCTACTAACATTCCCTCAGTACACACTCATATCTAGGGACCTACCCATATTGAGGCAGCAGATGGGCAATTTCACAAGCTGATGACAGTGCTGGCTGCCATTTTCATGGGTTTATCACACCACACCTCTGATTGGCCAAGCGGTCTGTCTTTTGTTGCAGCCCCACTCCTTGCCAATGATTGGCAGCCCTCTTGGGCAATCAGCAGCAGAGGGAGTAGGGGGCAGCTGCCATCTTGGCTTCTTCCCTTCTTGCTGGCAGCTTTTCCCCCCATCTCCAACCCACCTCCCCACCCCAGAGAACTGTGAGGCTGAACTAAAGCAACTGCTAGCTCCCACTGGGGAGCTAGAATTTTATTTCCCATGCAATTTCATGAAAAATCATGGAAACTGCCATTTTCCACAGTACTTGCACAAAAAGCTGGGCTTTTTTTGCAGTTTCCGTGAAAATCTTGATATTGTGATTTGAGTTAGTCCCTACTCATATCATTTCACAACTTTAGAGTTGCCTTTCTATTTCTGTCTCTCTTTCCAATAACATATTTGGAGTGCAATTTTGGAATGAACGGGATCTCTAAAGTTTGCACTGAGATCCTCAGAGAGTCTAGTAGGAAGGACTAACTGTTGTCTTTTATCTATTTTTGACTCATGCACAGAGATTTCCTATAGCCCAGATGCAAATTAAATATTATTTTCAAACAGGACTACGTCATCTAAACCCTGGTGTTGCAAACATACACAGTTACCTTTTTACTACCACGGGTAGGCTAACAAATTAATAGAAGTAAAGTTAAAAATTTAGGAGTCTGTAAGATCAGGACCTTAGAACATTTTTAGCAGAAAAAACCTAACCTAGATCCTTGCAGTTTATTTTCAATGCATCAGAAAATATAACAAATTACCTTTAAAACTTGAAACATTCTATTTGAAACATGTGCAGTCGAATTCAGCAACCAATTTTATATAAATATTAAGAATCGCTAGGGTGATGAAATTTTAATGAGGGCATGGAAGAGTGAATGAATATTTGATATTTAAAATATTTATTAAACTCAGTTCAGTTGACTCCAAACTATCATCTTCAAAATCACTTTATTCTCCATTATGCTATAATTATAATTTGGTTTGCTTGTTTACTTACTTAAAATTAGGGAATAAATACATTCTACAAGAATATTTTACAAGTTTCTAGTTGGCTACTTAAGAACATAAAAAGTATCCTGAGCTAAACTCAGAGTTTTAATATTTTTGGGGGAGGCAAAGGGAGTTGAAACATAATTTCTATACTAAAGGTTTCTATTTATAAAAGTACTCTTCCTGAGATCAAACTTACCCTTTATTCTTGGTTTACAAGACCAAGAAAAGACTCTAAATGGAATCTCACAAATGTGACTCATTTGCAGACCTGAACAATCCATCAGAGGATCACACGGAGGTTCAGCTTTCAGAGGGTTTTAAAAGATAGAAGATGAAAAGTCAAGTCTTTGCCTTGCAAGTAAAGATATCAGTTCTGTAAAATGAAAAAAACATAGCTTGCAAAATTAGTTTGCTAGATAATTCACTGCCTATAGCAAGAGCTCCTGCAGAAAGGGTGATCTACTCATTTCAATCCATAGAAAGTGTTATATATTTCTATCCATGGACTATTCCTTTGCATAGATCATATACTATAAAACTTAACTTCGTAAAAAAACTTGTCAATTCAGCAGAATAGATCATCTGCTATTTTACTTTAATCGAATACAATAAGAGTATTCATGTTATTAATATTAAACACACTACTCAGAGCATACTGCATATAACCATGCATATGCTCACATTAGATCCTAAACCAGGGACAGGGAAAATATGGCCACAGGGCCACATCCAGCCCTCCTGGCAATTTCATCCAGCCTGCAGGTTCCCACCAACTAATTCTACCCCATCCAGCCCATGTGCCTCGTGGGTGGATGGGCCTGGCTCAGACAGAACACAGCTTTGGGGCTGGACTGCTGCTGCCACTACTGCAAGCACCGGGGGACCTGCTTAGCTTTCCTGGCAATCTGCTTGGAATTGCAGCAAGGGAAGTAGCAGCAGGGCTTCCCTTGGTGGTAGAGGCAGGCTGGCCAAGCTGTACTTCTCGCCACCGCTTGCAGTACTGGCCAGAGCCAGGCACTGCAGGGCAGCAGCACCTGCATGGGACACAAGCACCCTGAGCGTCCCCATCTGCTGCTGCTGCTGTTGGTGCTGAGGGCTGTACACCATGGGGGGAGTACATGAAGGGTCCACACACACCCTCCACACACTCCCTCACACACCACAAATGCCACACACTCGCATCCTGTACCCACAACCTCCCCACATATACATATCCCCAACGTACCCTATTGTGAGAGTGTTCCTACCCAACGTGACTCTCTACTCATGTGATGGGAGGATAGGAGCTCTCTGGGGCTTGTGTCTTTATGGCGCTACAGCTGACATTTATGGGAGGGTTCTTTTTTTTCTAGCTTATCCACCCAATCTCACCTGCCATGACTAGCTGTAAAAAGGAAAAAAGGAGGGAGGCTAGCCACCCTACTCAGCTGTTATCTTTATTAAATATGCTCAGTAAGCTGACAGTTACTGGCTGGATACAAACAAGCCACTCTTTGCTGGGTACAGATGTGTGTCAGAGGGCTGCAGGGCTCAGAGCGTCTGTTTGCACAAGCACTCCTGCCTGCAGTACCCTCACTCAAAGTTTTCATGTCTTCTTCTACCGCAGGCTCGGCGTTGTGATGGTTGCTTGCTGGTGGGTCCTGTCAGTCACCTCTCTCGACTCCTTACTTCAGGTAAGAGTTGAGACTCCTCCAAGTCTTAAAGGGAGAAAGCTCCTTGCTTTTGTCCTTGTACCCCTCCCAGGGTGGTGTTTACTATCCTTCTTTTAGCATAGATATTTCTCTTCACAGAGTTTCCTCCACATCTGCCAGTCTGTCTCTGCCTTACTTTCACTTTCATCTCCTCTTCTTCTGATTGCTGCGGGACACGGTTTTTGAGTGTTCCCTGTCCCGTGCCTGGCCAACCAGAACTGGCAGGAACTGATAAAATGGGTCGTGCTCTCTGGCTCCTGTCAGGTTCTTCAATGAGTACTTATGCTCACCCCAGCACTTCTCATTCTCTTCTGCTCTGGCAGCACGGTCTTCACTGCCATACCTACTGACCCCCAGACACAGCCACATCCCCTCACAACACCTCACACTCCACCATACACACACACACACACACACACACACACACCCTGAACCACACCAAACACATAATATACAAAAGTAAGACTTAATTTTTGAGTTATTATGCAATAACTTCTATACACAGTACACAAACACAAATCATGATGAAAATATCATGACAAAAAGAAGGCTGAGAGGGGACCTGGTAGCAGCTTACCACTACAGTAGGGGAGTACATCAAGGGCTCAGTGAGCAACTGTTCACCAGGGCACCTGAGGAGAAAACCAGGAATAATTCCCACAAACTCCTGGAAAATCGATTCAGACTCAACAAAAAAAATCCTCTCAGTGAAAACATAATATATTAAAAAGCAATTGGCCAGAGAATAGACAATAATTGTCCATAGGCAACAAGTTATAATTATTAAAGCCCTGGTAAAAGGTAGCCTTATTATGGTTAACCAGAGCAAAAACAAATCAACCACAATTTAGTACACCTGAATTAGGGTATCTGAATCCAAGGCTTGAGTCCCATCCTGCCTGGAGAGGGAAGAAGGGAAGGGGAAGCAGAAACAACAGTGGGAGGCTTTAACTAACATCTCCTCAATAAAGCTGGCTAGAGGTTCATGAGGTTCAACTGAACCCACCAACACCAATGTCCAAAGCACCTAGGTGCTACAAGAGTTCTTACTAGGTTCAGACAGACATTCATATCCCCACTCTAACTCATGGCACTTTACATTAAGTGCCATGAGTTAGAGAACACTCTCCTTCCTCCTCAATAGACGGTTGACCTGTTGGGTCAGGGGAGGATCAAGCTTGCCTGCACCAGCCCAGATTGAGCCTATCTGTATTGCCAATCTCCCCAGCCCTGCCCTCCATACTGCTCTGATCCATAACCCCCCCCCCCCCCCCTCCCGCCCATCCGGGGCA
>NW_017729003.1:2236572-2244608 GCF_001723915.1 Gavialis gangeticus | reverse complement strand
ATGCTGGGCAAAGTACAGAGAAGGAAGCAAGCAACACTGAGCTTCCAGCTGAATTGGGACATGGATCAGAGTCCCCTCCCTCATGGGCCAGGCCCAGCTGCCCCCCAGTACCCCAGTTGGGGTAACTGGGGGAGCTCTGTTCTACCCCCACTACAGCTCAGGCAAACCCCAGCTGGCAGCTTGGAGCTGCTACCTCCCTTTGCCTCCCACTACCCCTCCCTCCACTGACAGCCCTGGGGGTAGCGCTGGGTTCCATCAGCCCAGCCTAACATGCATAAACATACTCTGGGGAGCACAAGTTTCCTAAGAGACTCTAACGCAGTGCCTTCATCTAATACTTCATTTGAGGAGGGTTAATTTTTCACCTAATCAGCCCCTTTGAAAGCACTCTGCAGCCATGCACGTGTGTCACAGCACAGCATTAGAACATTTTCAGTGGGCTCATTGCACAAAGAATATAACCTTTGTGAGAGCTCACTATGGCTTTCTCCAGAATTTTAATGGCAATTTATCCAGAAAAGAACGTTACACTTTAAAGCTTACAAAAATTTTCCATCACCTAGTAGAAGTTCACAATGCCTAGGTTGTTTGTTTGTGGTCACTGTACTGAAGTTAGCACACTAGCAAACTTCTTATCTTTCATTTTCAGTTCCTACAGATTATCTAGGTTGCTGATAGATGTGTGTGTGGGGGGGAAACAGCAGTGCTTTACTGGAAGAGGAAGCACATTAGTTTGATCCAGCTCCCAAGCATCTGTATAGATCAGGTGCTTCAGCAGGGCTTTCTGGCATTTTTATCTAGAGCTGATTCAGTCAGCCATTGGGGGTCAAACTAATGTGATATCTCTTCTAGGCATGCACTGCACTTGGTGCAGGAGTGCACTGATCTGAAAGTAAAGTGTCATTTGTTTATTTTTTCACATTTGTAAGCAGCCATAAAGCTATTTCCCTAAGGGATGAATAGGGTTTTCATTGTGATAGAAACTGCAGGCCTCATAAATTAATTTGATCAGTATTTTTTCTTCAATCCCCACCTCCTTGTTTTTGTTTTTGTTTTTTAACTGGCTGCTAGGAAAACCTACAAAGGACAGGGGTGCAAGAACATTTGAAAGGATAAGAACTTTTTGCAAAATGTCTCAACCACCAGCATAAAAATTTAGGAATCCAGATAGGATAAGTGATAACAGAGAGAAAAGATACACAACTAAATGCGGTAGGTGGCAAGAATTTTCCTTTGTTCTCAGTAACGGAGGGAACTACAGAAAAAAATATTTTTCCATCAGATTATTTTCCTCAGTATGCACATTTTGAAGGTGCTACTGATGACAAAGTCAGACTAATGTGCTTTCTTTCCTGAAGTTGGTATATCTCAAAAGTTATTGACTATAGCTAGGGAAAGACATTACACATAAACTGGTTTAAGAGATCAGAAACTTGTTTAAACCTGTAACAGAATAGACATTTAGTGCACATAAACCAATTTAAAAAAGACTGAAACTTGTTTGAGATAAACCTGGTTGAATATAGTATCAGATTTAACTGATTTGGGTCAAACCGGTTTATGCAATGTCTGTCCCAGCTCCCTTCCTGGTTTAAGTTAAACCAGACTCCCCCAGCATCATGGCATGCTGTCTGGGCTGGGGGGATTGGGGCTGTCTGCTGGAGCAGAGCAGGGGTGGCCCCACCCCTCTCCTTCCTAGCCTATCACAGCTCCTGCTGGCTGAGGGACGGCAGCAGCTACCAGGCTTCTCCCTTGCCCCCAACGCCCCTCACCACTGGCTGCTCAAGCAGGGATCCCCCCTCCCACCCCTCTCCCACAGCAGAGACCTGGCATCTGGCCATACGCCACTCACCCCACCCCCATGCTAGCTAATGTTGAGAGGTGTCTGTGTGGGTGTCCAATTTCACTGAACTAAAGGCAAACTGCTAGTGACTTGCAAATACAAATGCACCCTGCAGATAAGAAGAGCTTGAAACTAATGATGGGTTGGTGGGCTGATAAACTGGCTGCAATCTGTCAGCCTTCAAGAAGGGACAGCAAAAAGCGTTAGAAATCACCTGGTTTGCAGGTAGTCTGAAGGGGCAGAGAGATGGAGATTGAAAAGCTCAGTATCAATAGATGCAGGGTCTGGCAACACTCCTGCTCCTTGAGGACTGCAGGCAAGAGTGAGGGTTAAAACCCCTCCCTAATCAGAGCATCCTGCAGGGGCCTGGCCACGCTCCCCCTCAGCTCAGCACTATAGAAGGGAAGGAAGGGCTGCTCTAGCGCCCTCTGGCTTCTAGCCTGAGCCACTGTAGACATGTGCCTGCATTTTTTCAGTCCAGAGGGTATGTCTGTACAGTTACAAACTGATTCAGCCTAGGCAGGTTAGACTAACCTGCAAAGATTGAATCAATTCAGGCTCTGGCTTTTTGAATGTCTGTCCCTAGCCTGTATGTTTCAAAATTGAAAGCCATACCCATAAGAAGGCTTATCTGATTATTTGATTTCCTAGGACCTGTTGCTATTTTTGTAATAACATTAGTGATACTTAAATATGAATGCTAGAAATCTCTAGCATTTAAAAAGCTACGGTAACACAGTTCCTCAAGAGGCAATATCTAGCATTTATAAGTCATAATAAGAGTAGCCATTATATGGCTGGTACTCTCTCCAGTTGTTAGAATTTTTTTTTCCAAATGATTCCATAATACCACAAATAATCAATGGTTTAATAAAGCATTACTATCGTAAAATTTCCAAAGACCCTTTTCCATTTTTATATATGTAGATTGAAACTGTAACTCAGTCTAAAACCAAGGAAGTGTGCACAAACTAAACTAAAGATCCTCCCTCTGGCATTGTCTCAACAGTGGTCCTCACATTCTGGCTCAAATACAAACAGTAAGAGGTGGGGACAGCTGGGTCTGAATGCCAAGGGGTCCTTCTGCTGTCTCTCCTCAACAGTAAAGCGGTTAGAAGAAGGTGACACATGAACTCCTCAAAGCCAGCAAAGCAGAATTGGGATAAAGGTGGGGTGGAGGTACGGAGGGTATGCCATGTAAAAGACTGCAGTAAATACCACTCTCCATGGGGCAAGTTAGGAGCAGTTAAAAGTAAGAATAAAATTTTCTTCTGTGGGCTTCTCCTAGAGTAACACTGGTTTAGCTCTAATATCAGTGCAGAAGATAACATAAAGCACTATGAAACCCTTTTCAGGCATTTATTTTTTACATTGCGATATACATGAGAGGTGCTACATAATAGTAGTCAAGCATAAGTATTGTGTTCAGAACTGTAGAATTCTATTATTAATAAACTTTCCCAAAGAAAGTCTGCCATGAGACAAATGCCTATTTTATAAAAGATAGCCACAGTTGCTCAGAAACATATGAGCAGATAATGTCATATAATCCGCAGCAAAAAAAGATAGTTTCCCAACAGCCAGCTTATTTTAGCAGTGTTTTCCAAAAGGATCCCAGTGTTATTGCAAGAAAATATTTTCTACCACTCTTCTTTATACCAGAATATTGAAAATATAGGAAAGAATAAATGCTTTTTAAGGTAAAGAGTTGTTCAGAGCACTGTTGTAAACACTATGTGCCACTAAAAATCCTAGATTATTTTGGGCTAAAGTTGGATTTAAACACTGCACAGACCTGACCTTCCACACAAAGGTGAAGTAAATTCAGTCAACTAAAACTACAAGCAAAACATACTTTGTAGGCTTGAAGTAGATGTAACTAATTTCTAAAAGACCTTAAAACATAATGAACACATATTAATTATTGTGAAACATTGCTGTCTGCAATCCTTTAGTATGAAGATAATAGTCTTCCAGTACATAAGAAGTCATTGGTGAATCTGTAGATGACTAAGGAGGCTGTTCCATGATCTTCATGCTTGACTGCAAGCATGGCAACAGGTTCCAGGAGGGAGTAGATCTTGGTGATGTTCCCTTTGTCTCTCTCATTTATATGCCTTCAAGTCTGCTCAAAATGATGGATGCCTTGTCATACACCATAGTATCATTGGGGATGATTCAGGATTTGAGCCTCCCAGCTGTTGATATTAATGTTGCATTTCTTCAAACTGGTCTTCAGGGTGACCTTGAATCTCTTCTTTTGCCTACCTCTAGAGCACTACTGGTGAGTAAGGTTCACCAATATGCAGAATTTTCAGCCAGGAACTTTTTCAAGCAGAAAAGGTTATGGGCTAAACTAATTTACTCATGCACAAAGGAGGTGCATTTGCAGTTTGTCTGTGTAAATTAGCCAAAGTAACCCAGCTGCAATCCTACAGAGCACAAATAGCAAAATAAGAAAAACGTAGTTCTTGGTATAATGAGAAACAGAAACCTTAAGACATATCCACCTTTTTGGGTTATATGCTGAGGAGGTGGATGGAGGAAGTTTAAAAATGTGATAAGTTAATTTGGTATCCCTAAGAAATACTTACTGCTTTACTTCTGCAAGTCAAACTACTCTGCTTCTCCCACTATTTTTTGCTTTTTAGCATCTTGCATTCAACAGCTAATTTACCCCACTGTATGTCATTTAAATGTTTGTGCATATTCAATGTTTGTGCATACAAAGGATGACAATATCTATAGAATGGGGGTGAGCAAGATATTGCAAGGGAGTGTTAGAGCAATATAGAAGAAAGGAAATGGTACCGTTATAAACAAAGTTCATATGTCTGACACTTTAGGATACACAGAAAATAAATGACAAATAAACAATAACAGCAACTATTACAATATCCAGTGAGCAAGATTTGCCATCAACAGGTTCACAGAAGATTTCATAGACAAGTTAAAAACATGCCATGTAGCTAAGCTGTTTCTTCTTTCAATTACTGGCTATGAATTCTCCATAATGTAGAAAACCAGTTTCTTCCTGTACAGTGAAGCAACAATAAGAAATGAGTGACAGGGGAATCAGTGATGAAAGATTAAATCAGCTTCTTCATATTGCCATAATTAGACCAACAACATGCAGTGAAACATTCATTAGAGAACCTATTAAGCGATGGTGGCTTAAGAGTCAAAGCAAAAGACATCTAACTTAGACCCAGACTGGAATCAGTATGTCATGTTACCGCTGGTATCACACAGGAAAAATAGTGCTGTTGAATTTCCATGAAATGGCAACATGATGATAGCCTAGTTTTTCCTTCAGAAATAATGACATAAGTTTCAAACAACACTGTCAACTTCTCTAGTGGGTCCAGACAACAGGCCAATCGTAAGGCGCTACAATAACAGCCAGAATAGACAAGTGATAAATGTGGGTTCAAACAAAATAGAAATTGATTTCTGTCAAACAGTAGTCATGCATTACATGTGTACTAAGAAAACTTTACACAATACACTGAAATAAAAGTCTCTGCAAATAATATAATGCTTCAATTGTGCAAACATTAGTCTGCAACAGAGATAGGAAAATGTGAAATTAATCAGACCTTCTAGAATGTTTACTTCTTAAGCATTCAGAATTGTTTAACAGACATTCTAATTCAGTCCCCATTTTTGAAGTACCACATTACAATTCTTATTTATACCTCAACATGCCTGAGTAATGGCCATCTAAAGGCTCTTCCCCTCTCTTTATGACCTGAGATGATTCCGCAGAAACCTCGCCTCAGTTTCCACTTGACTCCTGAAACAATAGTGAGGCAACAACTACGCGGTAAGCTTCCAATGCCAAGTAGCAACACCTTCATATATGTTGCATGGGTTAGTATAGGCTACCAGCTACAACAGAAACAGTACAGTCAAACCTATGCAGTGCTTCAGGAAGGCTAATTAGTACTGCTGAATAATATGTCAATAAACCTACCTCTAAACTAATTATCCCACTGACAGCCCTGCAGACACATCTGCATGCTGCAGTCCACCCAGAAGGAGGGTGCTGTTGCCTGGCACCATTTAAACACAGTGACATACTCTAAAGCCTGAAACAGTATTACATTTGTCTTGAGGTTTATTTTATTTACCTCACTTTGCTAACACATGCTCTTTTAGTCCTTCAAAGTTTCTTCTAGGGAGTGTGTCACAGTTCACGAGTCACAGCCTTCTTTGGGGCCAGTGTCTTTGATCTAGACCTCATCTCCTCAATACAGGAACCCACTCAAACATTCTTCTTTGGCCAATACTCTCTCGCTCTTCTTCAGCATGCTTCCTTCTCCTGGCTCAGGAGTCAAAGTTACCCATATTTCCTTGGGTGTGTAGTTGCCTTCTTCTACATCATCTGTCCACTTATCTACTCATTCTCTTCCCAATTATAATAATCCCAAAAAGGGCTGATCGAGAGAGCGTGCAGTGGCACACTAACATTCCCCTTTTGAACTCGTGCTGCAGGAGCCTCCAGGGCACATCCTCTCCTCTCCCCTTCATTCCTCCCCTGCCTGCTGCTGCTACTTTCTACATTGTCCTGGGGATGGGAGAAGCTCCAGAGCCATTCTTGCCCACTCCACCTGGGCTGTATGGGGGCTGGGCTCAACTGCGGATAGCAGGAGCAGCAGCAGTGACAGGAGGGTGGGTTCTCCCACTGTGCCTGGTCTTTCTGGGACCAGGCACAGGGAAGGGAAATCCCCCTGCCAGTCACTGCTGCTGATGTCATAGAACCATAGAAAATTGGGGTTGGAAGAGACCTCAGGAGGTCATCTACTCCAACCTCCTGCTCAGAGCAGGACCACCTGCAACTATATCATCCCAGCCAAGGCTTCATCTAGCTAGGTCTTAAAAATCTCAAGGATGGAAATTGCACAATCTCACTGGGTAACCTGCTGAAATGCCTTGCTACCCTCATAGTAAGAAGGTTTTTCCTCATATCTAACCTAAACTTCCCTTGCTGCAACTTGAGACCATTGCTCCTTGTTCTGATACCTGTCACCACTGACAACAGTCCAGCTCCATCTTCTTTGGAACCACCCTTCAAGTAGTTGAAAACTGTTATTAAATCCCCTCTGTCTTCTCTATTCCAGACTAAATAAACATAGTTCCCTCAGCCTCTCCTCAGAAGTCATGCACCCCAACCAACAAATCATTTTTGTTGCTTTCTGTTGGAATTTCTCCAATTCGTCCTCATCTTTTCTGTAGTGGGGGGCCCACAACTGGACACAGTACTCCAGCTGTGGCTTCACCAGTGCTGAGTAGAGGGGAAGAATCACTGCCCTTTATCTGCTGGCAACACTCCTACTAATGCAGCCCAGTATGCTGTTAGCCTTCTTCGCAACAAAGGCACACTGTTGGCTCACATACAGCTTATTGTCCATTGTAATCCTCAGGTCCTTTTCTAAAGAGCTCCTGCTCAGCTAGTTGGTCCCCAGCCTGTACTGGTACATGGGATTGTTCCATCCTAAATGCAGGACTTTTCCTTTCTCTTTATCGAAACTCATGAGATTTCTTCTAAGCCAGTCCTCCAATTTGTCTAGATCTCTCTGAATCCTATCCCTACCCTCCAACCTATCTACTACTCCCACCAGCTAGGTGTTATCTGCAAACTTGCTGAAGGTGCACTGTACCGGCAGTCCTTGGACTTAACGACACAATTGGTTCCTGAAAACCACGTCTTAAGTCGAAATGTTGTAAATCAGGACCAATTTTCTCATAAGAAACAATGTTATAAATGGGGGATTGGTTCCTGAACCAAGGCCCGATACCCTATTTTCACCAAAAATACCCCAGAATTTTGTACTCAATCAATTATAGATGAGTAATATAGCTACATTAATGTGTTTATATTGTAAATAGCAATCGTATTGATTTGGAAAGACTTCTTTGAGGTAACTGCTGGACTTTTTGAAAGGCTCTTGGTTGGACTTTTTGAAGGGTCCTTGGCTGTAAAGTATTCTCAGGAGTCTTGGCTGCAGGTTTTCTCCAGAGCCTTGTCTGCTTTCTTAAATAAAGCATCCGAGGAAATTTGGACAGATGTACTCCAGGGAGATAAGCAAGACAGCAAACTTGTTCACTGGTGTGGAGTCACATCGGATCACGCGTTGTAAAGTCAAAACTGATGTCATAAAGTTGAAATGGGGTGTCAATTTATAAACGT
>NW_017729003.1:2231313-2231572 GCF_001723915.1 Gavialis gangeticus | reverse complement strand
CTTCCCTTGCTGCAACTTGAGACCATTGCTCCTTGTTCTGATACCTGTCACCACTGACAACAGTCCAGCTCCATCTTCTTTGGAACCACCCTTCAAGTAGTTGAAAACTGTTATTAAATCCCCTCTGTCTTCTCTATTCCAGACTAAATAAACATAGTTCCCTCAGCCTCTCCTCAGAAGTCATGCACCCCAACCAACAAATCATTTTTGTTGCTTTCTGTTGGAATTTCTCCAATTCGTCCTCATCTTTTCTGTAGTG
>NW_017729003.1:2219761-2226313 GCF_001723915.1 Gavialis gangeticus | reverse complement strand
GCTGCAGTCTCCACAGCACCAAACCAGGACCTGGGTGGAAACCTCCACAGTGAGTGGTCCTGCCTGGACAGACACTTCACAGATGCAAGCAGATGAAGAGCTGACAGTGGCAGTGTCTCTGGCATTGTGACACCCTTCAGCCATTTCTCTGGGTCTCTTAGTCTGCCACCTCTCTCTTCCTGTCCCTCTTCCCAAGCAGACCTTCCCTAGCCAACTACTCTGTAAACTGGCCTGTTTCCTGGTCCTTGGTCTGGAAAGCTTCCCTTTTCCCGGCTTCCCTCTCACAAAGCTTACAGTGAAGGAATGTGAGAGAGTTTCCAGTTAAGCAGGGGGCTTAAGTATTGGTCTCACTGCTGAGTTTTAGCTACTTACTAATATATATATGTGTATGTGTATATGTATATGTGTGTGTGGGTGTAGGTTAGCTACTCTTAATTAAAGAAAAAGCTGATCCCAGCAGTCTGCCCTCACCAATGGTGGGGGAGGAGAGCAGGAGTGGGGTGTCCGGTCATCCCTGCAGTGCCAGTTTCTATTCTCACATCTCCCTTTTCAAAATTCCAAACATCTCCTTGGGCAAGCTGGGGGGATAGGGAGTCTTGCACTTCTCATTCCATAAAACTCCTGGTCCTGAGGCCTTAAAAAAATAGTATTTGTCTGTATTTCCAGTGCTTCCCCAATCTCAGAAATGTACAGTTCCCTAGCACATTTGTTCACAATGACTCTTCCTACATTTTTTAGCTACCTGATTTATCAGGCATGTGGAACTAGTTGAATTGCCCTGCAAATCATTGCTTTGGTCTTTAAAGGACCTGTATATCTTTAAATAAGGGAAAAAGCAATTAGGCTCCTTCAAACACTTATGCCTGGGCTTAACTTGCAACACGTGCATCATTTCACTGACATGAGATTAATAATAGTACAGGTGCATGGGTTCACAAGACTGGGAATAAATTACACATTTCAGCTGCTTGCAGACATTTTTTAAAAAAGTGCTTTACCAGAAGAAGCAGTGCATTACTTTGACCCAGCTCTGCAGCGTTTGTATAGATTGTGTGTTTCGGCAGGGGGTTTTGGCACTTTTATCTAAAGTTGATTCAATCAGGTATTAGACAAAAATACTGAAAAAGCCCCACTAAAGTGCCCAATCTATACAGACATTGGGCAAGCCGGGTGCAACTAATGTGATGCCCCTCATGTACTGGGCTCAGAGTGGGAGTGTGCTGGGTTTAAAGTACCATTTTTTTAACATCTGCAAGTAGTCTTCTTTATCACTGTATTTCAAACCCTACAGCTAGTTGCAAATTCTGTCATATAAAAATGAACATCATGGGCCAATTGCAATTTTAATCTCTTAGGATAGTTTTACTCCTTATCACTGCTCTTTACGTTTTAAAATACATTTTGAAAAAAAGGGAAAATGCTTTAAGTTAAAGAAGTTTCCATTCACCCTGAAACATTACTTAAAATAGGCTTACTTCTAAACACTACATTTTTGTTTCAGTGAAGCCCATGTTTAATAAAGTGTAAAAGTACAGATAAAATTCAACTAACATCTTTGCCAAAAACAGTCCAAAGAGTGACTAAGGTCAAAACCCTATGAATGAAATAACGGAAAAAAAGTACATAAGTCATCTCTGTTGAATGCTGGGAAGGAATGTACATACCTCAAGTTCTGTGGTATGTACTTAGATACAAATAAAGCCATTCATAAAGTATCCACTTTGTAAACTAAAAACTATTGAAATTAGCCAGGGGGCTACCATAAAACAGCTTCAAGCCTCACAGCCTCTGTCTAGGCACAACAACTTGTCTCATCATTCAGATTACTTTTCCTCCAACAAAACTTTGCTTAACTTCAGACTTGTGCATATAAGTTGCATTATGAAAATGTTTATTTGTTATACATTCTGCTTAAATGAGACAGGCAAGTGACATAAACAAAAATGCATAAGCAATGTGAAGCCTGAGGAAGAATGTCTTGCATTCAAAAGCTCATTAACTTTATCCTCACTGCATAGTCCAATAAAAGGTATCAGCCTAAGAAATCCTTGCTTCTTGCATTTAACTGTGTCATTCCTTGTCAATTCTTTCATTATCTAAAAAGAATTAATGTTTAGAAGTATACAGTACTTGGGGCTTGGACTAGTTGTGGTGAAAATGCTAAGTACTTGTTTACATGGGTGATTCAGAACAAATGAATCAACATTTCCTTGCATATCAACTTGTGCATCAACACTTCTTATGTCTATCAGCCTATCAACTGCAGGACCAGAACTGAAGAACTAACATAAGCAGATAAAAAGGAGCAATGCTGCCAATTTAACAATTGTGGTTGTCTTTAGCCATGAAGTACAGACATTCAAAAAGCCTCTCACAGAAGCGTTCTATCTCACTTTACTGAAAGTGCTATAACTTAGAGCAGGGAAGAACTGAACAGACATTTGCTGATCAGTGGAGGTGGTGGCAGGGCTTGGTGCCTGAGTGTACTGGCCAAGGCCAGCAGGTGGGAGGGTAGCTCCTGCATGCTTCCAAGGAAAATCCCAGAGCCGGTTCACCCTGCTCACCAGCCAGCTGGCAACTGTCGGCAGTGGCTGGGGTAGAGAGCAGGGGGAATGGAGACCCCTGCAATGAGTGCCCCCCCATAGCTTGCTGACTGGGGTCTTGGGGGGGGCTGAGCTGGGTCTGCACAACAGGCGTGTAGGGTTGTTCCCTCCCCCGCCCCACTTCCTGTTTCATCCCAGCCGGTTGATAGCTGTAGCCAGGACCTGCAACATAGGACCTCCCAGCTGGATTTTCACCATGCCGGGAACTGGGGCCAGGGGGAAGGGAGTACTTCTGTTGTGTGGACATGGCTTGTCCCACCTGACACCCCAGCCAGCAAGCTGTGGGACATTCCTCATTGAAGTGGGGGAGTCTTCTTTCCCCCCAGGCCCCCGTTTCCAGTGTGGTGAAAAGCCAGGGAGGCAGTCCTACACTGAAGCTTCTGGCTGCCATTCTCAGCCGGGGATGGTGGGGAAGGAGAAGTACCTCACATGGGAAGTACCCCACCTGCCAGAAGTACCCCACACAGCTTATTGACTGGGGTGTCAGGGGGGCCAAGCCAGGTCTCCCTCCCCCCCCAACCCCAGCCTCTTGATAGCTGCAGCCAGAAGCTGCAGCATAGGGCTGCCTAGCTGGCTTTTCACCACACCAGAAACTGGGGCCAGTGGAGAAAACAGAGGGGGGGAATCTGTGTAGGAGAAAGGATCCATTCCCTTACCCCTCACCAGCTGCACAGGGAGGCAGAGACTTTTCTGCCTCCTATCTGTAACAGTTAAGGGGTGGGGCTGGGCCAGTGCTTGCCTAAAGACACCCAGTGAGGGACCTCTGGGAGATGAGCAGAATGTGACCTACATCGAAATGTGATGGATGTGGTACAAATGTTCAAAAAAGTGCTCTAACCCAAAGTGCTTTAGTCTAATACCACATTCATTGAGGATTAACTCAGAGCAGGATCTGCCATTTTTAAGTGCCTTAATGCCGTGAATGTCTGTTTTGTTTTGGCTCTAAAGCACTTTCTGTGCACTTAATGAGTGTTATGTGTTATTTTTGTAGCTAGCCAAGATATACATATTAAGCTCCTGTAGTGGTAAACTATGCATAATACTTGGTAAGCTGTCTGGTGACCTTTTTGCAACTTTAGACAGTCTACCTAGAGACATCTAGTGACTTGTTGACATTTGTCTGCTGTAGAAGTGTCTGTAATACTGAGGAACGGTTAATAAAAAGCTTTCTAACATAATGTTTGTTTGGTTTTTTCCATAAGAAGAGCTTTTTGTCAAAAATGACAAATTCCTTCAGGAAATTCAACGTTGAGGATATATTTGTTTTTAAAATATATGCAAAAGTATTTCTACAAAGTTGAACATTCTATTTTGATCCTTTTTTTTAAATAGGACACTGATCTTTCAATTCAAATGTCTTATTATTTAGACATTTACTGTTGCAAATTATTTTTCAAAGTTTAAATTTAAATGAAATATTATTGCCTCAAAATGATTTTTTAAGTTCTGTGGGAAATTCCAAAATCCTTATTTTTGTTCCTATTCAGAATTTAACTACATTTCAAGCAGCATAAAAATTCCACTTACTCCATAGCTCTAGTGGTACTGTAAATTAAATAAGTGTGCTAGCAAGACTTAGCAAAATGGTAACTTTCACTCAAACTCATTTGCTTAGTTCTAAAATTGGGAGCTGTTAAAGAACTATATCAAGGCATGGATATGTATATTTATTCAGAATTAATGTATCTGAAACATAATTAAAGCATTCGGATAATACCACTGTATCTATAGAATGCAGGAGTTAATATTCTTATCCACGTCCCTAAGTGATTTTCTGTTTGACCATTTGTCACATACAGAATAACTTTTTTTTTTTAGTATTATTAAAGTTTTGCTTTTGTAAGGCAGAGGCAAAGGTGAAAAGGCATGTGTTTTAATATTAGACCTATTTTTTAAAGGATGAAACTATAGATTTGGAAAGGCTTCCCATAAACATCTCATAGTAAAGAGCTTATTTACCCACCTTCTCTGGAAACTTAATTGCAAATACAAAATTTGTAGCTTTTTGGTACTTCCATGTTTTCCTCCATAGCAAATTACTGTTACTAGGCAGTACCATCATCTTTTAGCACCTTGTTATTTAATGTTTCCTTATTAACATTTAAATCTCTGTGGACATTTTGAGATTTTTAACAAGCTAAAATTCTTTGGTCAAATCCCTGCTCAGTGAAGGCCAAAGCAATAACAGAACTTTATCTTTTGCCTACATAGAATAATCTTAAAATAATGTATCTGGTCAGTGTTCTTACATTACAAAAACTTGCTAGCAGTATGCTTACAGAGATGCAGGGTGTGTCTACACGTGCATTAGATTGGGGAGCAGTTTACTCCCGAGTAAATTTCTCATGAGTAAATGTTCTCAATCAAGTGTCTACACATGCAAGGAAGTGATAGCAGATTTGCTGCTAATGGCAGCAAACTGTTTCTGCTTCCTGGGGCTCTGTAATGGGCCCCTGCAGCCACAGTGGGGAGATCTAGGCAGCTCCCCCTAGGTGCTAGCCCAGGGGCTGGCAGGGAGCCCCCTGGCCAGTTGTCTCCTGGCCGGAGCCCTGGGGGGCTGCCTGCTGCTGAGGTGAAGACAATGTCCCCCTGATCGAGCAGCAGGGAGCTCCTGGCCCTGGCTCCCCAACAGGGTCAGAAGACTTGGAAAAAGTTGCAGGTTCCACACACACCCTCCCCCCTCCCCCTGCATGGGGGCTTGCTACTAGCTGCTTGCATGCTCGGTGGTGTATTCGGCTTTAAATAACTTCAGTACGTAGCAAGATAAAACACCTCTGAGTTGTTTTATTTTGCTACCTTACCAAGTGCAACAGTACACGGGACACTGGAAGCCAATGCACTCAGGGCTTGGCGGGCCCCACACAGCTCAGGCACACAGACAGGCTCTGGGGAGGGAAAAAAATGGTCAGACTCACCACTTTTCTTTTCTCTTCAGTGGAGCCTGCCAGCATAGGCTGCCACTGGGTCCCACAGCCCCTGAGCTGTGTGAGGCCTGCCAAGCCCTGAGCATGTCGGCTTTCACTGCCCTGTGCACTGTTGCATTTTGTTAGGCAGTAAACTAAAACACCTCAGAGGTGTTTTATCTTGCTACATACCAAAGTCATTTGAAGCAGAATACACTGCCGAGCATGCAAGCAGCAACGTTATTAAAGCAGAATATGCTGCCAAACGTGCAAACAGCATCACCATTAAAGCGGTGCAAAAGGGCATTTAAGCTGCTTTAAAGGCCAATTTTGTGACGTACAAAGGACCTGAGAACAAAGTGTTCTGAAATGAAATTATTCACTATTGTAAAATGCAATAAAGAGCTTTTAAGTTCTGAGCACAGCAAAAGTTATTTGCATGTGAAACACATCAATTGGCAGGACATACAATGGCCTAGAGATCACAAATATTGCTTCAGAAATATAATTGGAAATGGATTTCAGTTTTAAAAAAATCAAATTAACAGAAGTAAGTTAACACAAGTTGCTGTAATGATGTAGGGGAACACAACATACTGGTCCCACTTCCTAATAATAGTAATAATTTAATTGGGGTTGTGTGCAATGGAGTAAAAGTGGCAGCAATCGATGGCAATTTCATAATGCACCAGGGGAAAATAAGCTTGAAAAATAAAGGGAACATGTTGTCGACAGCCTTACCATGTGGATAGCAAGGACTTATAGTTTTCCTGCATATGGCACAAACCTCCTAGCTCAATATCCTGACAATCTTGGTCTTAGAGTTACAAAGCAACTGAATAGCATAAAACAGAAGAGCCAAAATGAGAAAAGAAAACAGTGAAAAATGTTAGACTGCTAGGGATAAAAGATAATAATAAGGAAGAAGAATTTTAGCCAATGAGGCAGAAAAGAAAAAGCGAGGAAAAGTAGTAAACAAGCCAGAGAAAAAGAAAACTGGTAGGAAGGATAGAGAGTGAGTAAGACGACAGGAAGTGACAAGGATC
>NW_017729003.1:2212439-2214761 GCF_001723915.1 Gavialis gangeticus | reverse complement strand
AGAAAAGAAAACAGTGAAAAATGTTAGACTGCTAGGGATAAAAGATAATAATAAGGAAGAAGAATTTTAGCCAATGAGGCAGAAAAGAAAAAGCGAGGAAAAGTAGTAAACAAGCCAGAGAAAAAGAAAACTGGTAGGAAGGATAGAGAGTGAGTAAGACGACAGGAAGTGACAAGGAAAAGGAGTAATGACAGGGGACACAGACAGAAAAGAAAAGTGAGAGGAGGAGATTAGGTAATGGAAAACTAATTGAAAATGCTGGGGTGTCAAACAATGAAAGAGTATACAAGTAAGAATCACAGAGAGAAAGTGGAAGGCCCTTGAGGGATAGCATCATGAACTTGGTGACAGATGAGCAGAATGTTACTGGGAAAATAAGTTATTTTCTTCCTCATTTTTCAGAGAAGACAAGAGAAAAGTAACAGCAAGTGAATGATGCCTATGTAAGCGTATACAGAATACAGCTGCTAAAGAACTATTTGAGAGAGCATCCGTTCTAAACAGAAGAGGGCACCATCTTAGATACCAAGCATTACAACACCTCTCTCAAGCAGGTAACACAGTGGTTTAATGTAACTGGCTGTGTCTACATGAGATGCTACCGTACAGTTGTTACTGCGCAGTACTGCTGGCGAATGCCTTTTTGTGATGGCATTACTGAACAGAAGCCTAATACTACTGCACAGCAACATTGTGGTTTTTGCCACACAATGCCAATGTACAGTAGTATCAGGCTACTGCACAGTCAGTGTCTCATGTAGATGCGCCCACTGGCATAGTACAGGGCTGTATTCTCTCCATTTTGTGCGCTATTGCCATAAAGCTGACAATGAAGAAGTATATAGGTAACACATGAATTGGCATAGTATGAATACAAGATAAATGCCTTAAACTACACTTCGCTACTTAAAAAGTAAAAACGTAAGGTACAAACATTAGGTAGAATTTTACTTATCTTTGTTTCATCTTGACTACTACTATCTGGTGCCTCTGCTTTACTCTTCCCTTATATTTTGGATATTCTAATGCTGAATACTTTCACCTATTTGACAGTGGTAAGGTCATCAACATCTCCTTTATCTAAGTCTAACCCTAAAACATTATTTCACTTAGATTTTAATAGATCATTAACAAAATGAATCTGCTACTTAATACACCTTGAAACTTCCTATTCTATTTCCATTGTTTTGCGCATCTGTCTCAATGATTCTGTTCTAAGTAGTAACTGCCTGTTGTGTTGTTTTGCCATGTTGTTACAACATAAACAAGAGATCTTTTGAACTGGAAAACAAGATGTTTCAACCTGTACTACATTACAGTTTCCGTTAATATTTTTGTTAAATAAAATAAAAGTCTGAAATTTTCCCAAAATACTTTTTCTTTAATATTTTGTTCTGGTCAAATTTCATCAATATATAAATAATTTTGTGATACCAATCTTTATTTTCTAACAGAAGTCTGTTTTGCAAAACATTCTACCTACTCTAGTCTTTACATTTAAGAGTGATTTTACTGACAGATGAAAAAAGGGATGCAGAATTAGATCCAGGTATATTTAGAACTGAATAAGCTAAGTATGCCCTTTTGCTTCAGTTTCTATTTCCATGGTTTAAGAAGCAGAGATTATTAGTGAGACAAAGAGATAGGGACAACTGTCTTCTACAAAAAGAATGACTATTATTAGCTGTATTTCAGCTACATCTATCTACTTTTTTTGTAACCAAAAAGCTGTCATGCTTCTCTCCTTGAACAGAACACAGACCATCATCTCCATTGTTTAAACTGCCAATATCTTACTCTTCTTTTCAGTTTTAACATTTTAAACAAAGTAAAATCTTCTGGAGTGAAGAGCTGGTTTTGGGGGGATTTTTTAAAATCTGGAGTAAAATTCTGCATTAAATTGAGAACTCATTGAAATTATGCTTTTAAAAAAAATTCAAACAGGTAGCTTCTAATTCTTATTAAAATTATTTTCCGTAATATGAAATAATTCAGTACCGTAAGTATTCTGGCAAGTGTTCACGATATTTCTTTAAATCACCCAAATAAAGTAATCATACTTAAATAAATACACACATATGTAAATGCATGTGAATATAGAAATATAAATATACTGTATAGGTACATGTACACACACTGATTATTCTACCCAGTGAAAATATAAAATATATTAAAGCAATTTTATAATATATTTTATATAACTATATTAATGAAATTTTATATTTCATATAGTTTCATAGTTGGTAGTGTCGGCAGGGACCTGAGCAGATCAAAAAGTCTGATCCCCTGCCATGGGCAGGAAAGAATGCTGGGGTCAAATGA
>NW_017729003.1:2211886-2212428 GCF_001723915.1 Gavialis gangeticus | reverse complement strand
CATAGAGAGCTTGTGGGCCCCTCCCAAAGGGGAGTTAGTGAGTGAGAAAAAGTTAGAGAGGGGAAAGTTAGAGAGAGAGTTTTGGGGGGTTCTGACAGCAGTGCTGACAGGGAAGTTTCATCCTGAGAGCAGAGGCTGGCCTGACAGGGACTGCTCCTCAGGAGGCCTTTAAGCCCACTGGTCTCCCGTGCAAACCCTGAGAGCAGAGGCTGCTATTCACAGGGACTGCTCCTCAGGAGGGAGACCACGCTCGACCTGCGAACAGATACTGCCTTAGCAGAGACTGTCCCACAGGAAGAGATCGAACTGATCCTGACAGCAGAGGCTGCGGCTGCAGGGACTGCTCCTCAGGAGGGCTTTGGGCCCACTGGTCTCCTCACAGCTATGACTTTGCGATTTATTCGATTCGTCTTGATCTGATTATTCTGTATTGATCTCTGGCTAACGAACAAATTTCCGGCTTCGACCTCGACCACGATCCTGCATCTCGACCACTGGCTACGACATTGTAACTTCGACCTCCACATCGACTTCGGCATCTT
>NW_017729003.1:2210509-2211252 GCF_001723915.1 Gavialis gangeticus | reverse complement strand
GGGGATGGGGGGGTGGAGGGGGTGCCTGACTGCACTGGGGGAAGCTGTTTTGATGCTGGGGTTGCAGCACAGCAGGGGAGGCATGGGAGGTACATGGCCCTCCAGTGGGGGAAGTAGGGAGGGGGGGTCCTTTGGGGGCAGCAGGTAGCTGCATGGTTGACTCACTGGCACCAGGGCTGATGCCTCTGCTTGCACGGGTGGGACAGTCAGGAGACACTGCAGGGTTGGGGGGAGCAGGGGGCTGCCGGTCAGAAGTGAGGGGCACCAGAAGGGCTGAGAGGGCTGTGGCTTGGTAGTGAGGGAAACCAGGCGGTGTGGATAAGGAGCATGGGGTACAGGCAGTGCCAGGGGGCTGAGGGTCAGGAGTGAGGGGTATCAGTGTGGTCAGGGGGGCACTATGGGTTGGGAATGAGAGGCAACAGCAGGGCTGAAGTGGCTGTGGCTTGGGAGTGAGGGGCAGGACAGAGCATGGGCATATCACTGCTCCTCCGCATCATATTACCCCCCTCCATCCTGCCAGGTATTCTCTTTTTTGAAACTGGAAATATGGTAACCCTAGTATTAAAATGAACAAAGGTAAGCATTCTTGCTGCAGTCTTTCCCTGTCCAGTCCTGCATGCTCCTCTGGAACACAGAGGTGCAAATGGCAGTTCCACCTGATAGCAGCTGTTTCTCCAAGCTGCTGCCCCACAGCTACCAAATAAACTGAATGCAGGCAGAAGCACCAACTCCTGCTGCTGTCC
>NW_017729003.1:2204539-2205509 GCF_001723915.1 Gavialis gangeticus | reverse complement strand
TTCTGAAACCGCAAGCGTCTCCCGTACTGCTCAGACTCCTCGCTGCTAATCCCGCCTGTTCCAATCTGATACCACCCTCAGCCCACCGTGACCTTGGGGCCACCGTTCCCCGACACATATTTTCACAGAAGTCTAGAACTGTCATCAGATTAGGCAGATGGCCCCAGTAGACAGTGATACCATCTAGTAACTACAGAAAAATAAGCTTATAAGCAATTTTTGGTTGTGTTTTTTTAACAAACACCTTCATCCTCTTTCTTGAAATATGCAAGACACTGGTCCATATATATAAACTTCTATGAATGCTAGATTATCTGTGTATAGTTATTTATAGAAATAAATTCAAACCCAACCCCAGAACGTGAATTAATTTTGTATTTGAAATCAAAGGTCATAACACTGAGTATTAAGTCTACCTCTAATGATCTGAGCCGTAAAAGTAGTCTGATGCCTCATCATTTGCCAAACTGAAGCCTAAGAATGCTCCAAGACTGAGCACGAACAGAGTTTCTATATTCTGTAATGTTTTAATAAAATCTAGTTGCTAGCTTTCAGGCTGCAAAAGCTTCAGAATGTAAATTAAATTAATACACTGTTTTTTGGAGCACATGGTAGGGAGAGAAAGATCGTATGAGTATGGGAAGGTGCTTCAGGGCTGTTAAGAAGAGGAGGACTTTATTTCTCAGTGAGATGACTTGAACTAGAGCATTCCTTTCATTCACTTCAATGTGATATTAACCTTGAAGTCTATTATAATGACAGTTTTTGGCTTCTAAAGATCCAACTGAAATGTTTGTCCATGGAACACATCTGATAAGAATAAGGCTGCAAGTTGTGAATAACCAAGTTAAATGCTCTTTGGTATAGTCAGAAAATTGCCATGCTTGCTCCTCTCCTTAAAATTGGTATTTACAGTGTTGGACCCCTACCGTCCAGTTGTTGAATTACAGAACCTGAACCAACAGAGGTG
>NW_017729003.1:2198735-2199539 GCF_001723915.1 Gavialis gangeticus | reverse complement strand
AGCTGTTTCTCCAAGCTGCTGCCCCACAGCTACCAAATAAACTGAATGCAGGCAGAAGCACCAACTCCTGCTGCTGTCCTCAACAGCATAACGAGGGCGACGTGAGGGTGAGGCCCTCTCCAAATCAGCCCAGGTGTTGATTTGGAGAGGGCACCAGATTGGCAGCCCCAGGAGGCCCACCCCATAGCAGCCACAGCCAAGCGGGGGCACAGAACTAACCACAGTTAACCAGCTTGCAGGGAGCCAGGCCTGGCAGCAGCAACAATCTGTGTATGGGAGGACCCTACTGTGCTTTCCCCCTCCCTTACCCTAGTATTCTCAAGTTCATGGGTCAGCACATCCACTCCCCTTCCTTGCCCACCCCATCTCTGTCCAGAGCACAAAAAGCACTGGGTATGCTTCTGCAAGCCCTTCCTAATCTGGCTCCAAACATGGCACATAGGGCAGTTTCACCTGGTGGTAGTGGTGGCAACACTCCAGTTGAGAATCACTGAGGTGACCTGAGGTAGTTCAACAGTGCTCCTCATCTGGGGTGCTGCTAAATTCAGAAAAGTTATGAAGGGGTGTCCTGAATCAACAAAGGGCAGGAACCACTGTTCTAAAGCTATCACTGAAAGAAGTCATAATTAATCTTATTCAATCAGGTCTACTTGTGCTGCACTTATAAGAAATACCCACAACGATCTAAAGTACTGTTTTTCAATCTGTGGTCCATGGACCCCTGGGGATTCACAGACTATATCTAAGGGGTCTGTGACAAATAGTTTCATAGTTAGCAGGGTCGGAAGGGACCCGAGCAGATTA
>NW_017729003.1:2192098-2193735 GCF_001723915.1 Gavialis gangeticus | reverse complement strand
ATTTTATTATAGTGATTGAGGCACTGGTAGGCCTCCAAAATGCTTTAAAATTGTAAATACATCAATAAAATATTCTGTTCAATTGATACCTATCTATACAGTGGTGTTCATTTTAATCATGGATTTGGGGGGTTTTATCCAAAAAAACTAGGATCCCTGTTGATGACTGATAGATATAAGGTTGGTTCATGGTGTTACAGGATGGGAAGTTATTAATTTGTCTTCTCAGATATGCATACTGTCTCTCAATATTATATTTAATCTAAATAATGCACCGAATTATTAATGCAATATGGCATTAAAATATCTACCACATGTTTAACATTTTTCTTAATGACCCTTCTAGTGTAAATAATTGATGGTAATAAAAAATAATGAGAATAGGAAATGAAAAGGAAATCCACTGCAAAAAATCCACTCATACTTGAGACAATCTTCTCCCTCTCAGCAAAAATAGGAATACACATAAAGAAAATAAAAATAAGCAGAGAATACCTTAGTGTCAACACTTATTTTAGAAAATATTTAAAATATTTTCATAACTTGAATTATTGATGCTTCTTGTTTTGGAGACTGAATCATCACATCCTAATGATATCTGGCCACAATTGATATTTATTTTCATTTAAGTGCCAGAAACACGTTTGAAGAAAACAGAAATATGTAATATGGTTCTTATTAAATACTGTGTCACTGCACAATTTCCAATCTCAAAACCACATACGAAGAGAATTCATGCAGATTTGTCACCTCTCATGGTTGGTTTAATAGTGACTCGTTATCTCAGAATCACAACCCACAAGCTCATGAAGAGATTTCACCTTTTCTCATACCTATCAGCACCAGCATTCGCAAACAATTAGGGCTTCAAAATTCCACTGGATGTTGGTAAGTGGGAAGATTTCTATGGTGGGAGTGCGGGGGTGGATTAACCCATTATTTATCAGCCAAATTCAAACTTTTATTGGACAATATGTGAGTTTCTAGCTCTTATAGCTGAACAGGTCAACCTCAAGATATAAATGAACAAATACAAACAGAGGTAGCAATGTCTGTGTAAGTCTGCAATAGCTTTAATACCTTAACTCATAGCTCTGCTACACAGTCACAGAGTGAAATTGATAAGACTCTTATCTTACATTCAGAACTCTCTGGCAGTGGTTCTTAACTGGGGTTTGGTGGGATCCTTTCAGGGATGTCATGGTGTAGGGGTCGCTGTGGACACCACTGGCAAGTGAAACTACACCATATGCCTCATGCAGAGCCAGACTGGGAAAAGCTACATGGAAGCATGTGCTTCTGCTTGCACTGGGGTTATGTACTAAATAGGGTTACCACACATCCGGGTTTTCCTAAACATGTCCTCTTTTTGGGTCCTCCCATCTCCATCTGGACAATTTTTTAAAATATTAACAAGCATCTTAGATTTTCCTTTGCTCAGCATCAAAGTTTTTCCCTGTACTTCCCAGCTTGCCTTAGTAAAGAGCTGCTTGGGGCTGAGGGGAGCAGGGGGAGGGTGACTGGAGGCAGGGGACATCACATGCTTGCATGTGCAGGTGACTGGAATACAGCCAGTTAGGGTGGTGGGAGCAGACCCAGTAGCTGGATGCAGATAAGTATATGGGGGCAGGGGTTGG